>NW_015645541.1:121480-150321 GCF_001515625.1 Sinocyclocheilus rhinocerous
CCAACCCCAGTACCTCACTATTCGCAACTCATATTCCCATAACTCATCCCTTAAAACCTCTCCTCGACGCGTCACTCGATTCTACCCTCCAAGCAGTTTCACCCAGAACTATCCATTCATATCTAACAGCTTGGAGATGTTTCAAAGCTTTTTACCTCTCCTATAACCTGCCATTTCCCGATTTTTCTCTCCTAACAACTCTCCTCATATTGCGTACCTCAATTCCGTGAAGAACCTCCAAGCCGGGTCTATTAAAGTTTCATTAATTGGCGTTCAAATTTTTTCACAAACTAATCTACGGCTTCCCCTCCCCCAAAATAAATAATTCTCAAACTTCTCTTCTAATCAAAGGAATTCAGCGCTCTCAACCATCAAGCCCGGATTCCAGACAACCTATAACTCTGGACATCCTTAAATGCATCCAAAATCTCCACACAGGGTACCATTCGATCCATACCGCTCGTACCTTCGATACCATGTTTTTTTATTGGCTTTCTTCGGTTTTCTGAGATGCTCAGAAATTGCAATAACCTCTAAATTCAACCACAAACTCCATCCGACCATCTCTGATTTATCCATACTTGATAGCGAAACTATTGCTTACTTCATTAAGCAAATTTGGTAAGAAAGACCAAGAAAGAAAAGGCCACTACATATACATTTTTAACCTCCCATCTCCAATTCAACCTTATCAGGCTCTCTTTTCTTATTTCCAACTCAGGAACGCTCAATCTAAATCCGCACTGGACCCTCTCTTCGTCGACGACTCTAACCACCACGTTACATGTTTTTGGTTCCAAAAACACTTAAAACTGATCCTCGCTCAATCAGGCTTTCCCGCAGAAAATTTTTCCAGCCACTCATTTCGCATCGGGGCAGCAACCTCAGCAGCTCAAAAAGGCCTCTCACAGAATCAGATACAGGCCCATGTAGCCCTGATCAGAAAAAAATAAAATAATATTACGTCTCTTTTAAATCACGTTGTTTATTCTGGTAATCGGAGGCTCTCCTTTCCAATACAGTAAGTCACAGCTCCTTTTGGTCGCAGTGAGAGCCCTCCAGCTGTCGTTTCAAATCTCATTGCTCTCCCTCCCGGTGCAGCAGAGGCGCAGGCCCCCTTCAGTCGCAGTGAGAGCCCACCATCCGAGGCATCAAACAGTGCCTCGTATTCAGCCGCAAGGGGGACTCTCCCTTCCGGTGCAGCAAGGCCGCAGCTCCCTTCGAACGCAGCGAGAGTCCCTCCATCAGTCGCGTCTCCTTGCTTATTCAGCATCGGATGGGGATCTTCCTCCCATTGCAGCAGAGCTGCTGGCTCCCTTCGGTCACAGTGGGAGCCCTCCATCCGACACGTCAAACTGCGCCTCGTATTCAGCCGCAAGAGGTACTCTCCTTTCCAGTGCAGCAGAGCTGCAGCTCCCTTCGGATGCAGCGAGAGTCCCTCCATCAGTCGCTTCGAACCTCCTTGCCTATTTTAGCATCGGACGGGGCTCTCCCTTCTGGTGCAGCAGAGCCGCGGCTCTCTTCGGTTGCAGTGAGAGCCCTCCATCCGACGCATCAAAGGACTCTCCCTTCAGGTGCAGCAGAGCCGCAGCTCCCTTCGGACACAGCGAGAGTCCCTCATTTGATATCTGCCATCGTGCTACTCTTCTAGTGGCATGTAGGGCTCGCCAGTCCGACACTGCAAGCCGCAGGTCCCGTCGAGCACTGCACGGGCGCTCCCTCTCACAGCACGCATAGTTTGGGGGGCAACTAAAAAAATGCTCTCTGGCTGCTGTCCCATGCCTTTAAGCTTCTTTTGGGGAGTTCTCTGGGTTCGGGCTATATTCCGGGCTCGGAGCCCTCCCCAAGGGCAGAACGCCAAAATATGCTTACTATTTGCTATCAGATTAGATGTAAGGGTGAACTCGTGAATTATATAATTTGATTACAAAAAACTATTTTGAACATGGTAATGGATTAAAATATAAGTAACAGGCTGGATGTACATTAACCTTACATCTTAACACCTATTTTTTTTTTTACAAAGCAGCTCATAGACCATATATTATTAATAAATCATATATATACAATTAATAAAACCATAATAAATATATTATAGTTTTTATAGCCTATAAAACAGCTTCATAAATAGGAAGATTTCAATACATGAGGATTCTGAATGGAATCGATTGAATCGAACTCAAATTCGTTTTCCCCCCTTGGTGCAGATCTTTTGGGCAGGTGTGAATGCAGCAATCACACTCTGGTGCGGACCAAACAACCGTATCAAGATCCAGCTGAAGAGGTGGTCTCGGTCCGCTTCCTAACGAACTCTGGTACAGTTCGTTTAAGGTGTGAATATGACCCGACCTCGATCAGGACCCAATTGCAGAAATCACGCTCAGAAACAGTCAGCTCGTGCATATAGTACTGTTGGTTGCGTTTCAATGGCTTAAATAACTTTTTTTTTAAACCACAATGCTTAAAAACGCATGCAAAAGATGAGTTTCCGTGATCATGGTGCACAGCAACGTGGCATGAGCGCCCTAAATAGGCTAATAAGCTTGCCGCAAAGCCCCAGCAGAAGTTACAATTAATGTGTCGGGGGGAAATAGTAAGGAGATATTTGAATTATTTATTAATAAACTAGCGTTTTCTGAGTCAGTGTCGCAAAGATGAAGTTAACATTCCTGACTCGCCATCTCCTCATTGGACGCGCCTTTAGAAAGAAATGCATCTTTATGGATTACATAATGAAAGAGTTTTTGTTTTAGATTTGAATTATTTCGTTTTGTAATCATTTAAAGCTTTCTAATATATTCATCATGTATGTAAGCAAAATATTCGCTGACTTTCGGTTAATTTTTGTGAAGCGCTCCTGTTCAAGACCGAGACAGCAGAAAGCACATCCTATTTGTTTTCTTTATTTTACAAAAGCACAACCTTATCTTGATATTGTGGGTGCACACAAATAAAACCCTTTACAGTTCTGAACTATGTATTATTTTTACCTTTATGAGCAAAAATTACGGCAAAATTTAATTTGAATTTGTTTCCACTGATGTCCTGAAGCACGCTTCAGCTTCCACTCTCTGCACAAACGATTGAATATGCGCCTAATAGTGCACATTTATTTAGGTTAAATGTTTAAACTAACATCATGATATGCTTTAAGTATTTTATATCTAAAGATTTTATTTTCGGCAAGTCATAATTACAACATTGTATGACATTGTCTCATATGTTGCTCATAAGTTTATTCATATTGCGTTAGCTGATAACACCAAATCAGTAAAAGAATAAAAAATGCACTACGAAAGATCTCCATGATTAGCCTGTTTTTGCACTTCCTGTTTTTTCCTGCTTGAGAATTTCTGTCCAATGTATAGATGACCTTAACACACGTGTGGTTTTCTTTACAATTTCTGGGTCCCTTGCAAAAAGGGCAGTATGAAAGCAAACCGCACCAAACAAAAAACATCTACATTGTATTTGGTCCGGACCAAAGCAAGTGAACTAGCAGACTTTACTGGTGTGAATACACCCTCAGACTCCAGCGATAAAGACTTCAGACTTGACTCGTACTCCAGGTTAAAGACTTCAGACTTGACTCTGACTCCAAGTTAAATACTTGTGAACATCTCTGGGTTGATCTTCCTTGTCGGTGGTGTGAAACTAAGACTGTTAATTGACTTGGGTGCCACAAATAATGTGATTGATGAAGACACCTGGGAGGACCTCAAACTGAACAAAATCAAATGCAAATCATACATTCCTGAAAACGAGAGAAAGCTCTACTCGTACTCTTCAAAACAACCTCTTGCAGTCAAGGGTGTATTTATATATGATGTGAACATATCTAATAAAACAGAGCAGGCTGAATTCATCATTATAAGAGGGAAAGGAGAACCCCTCTTAGGAAGAGAAACTGCTATTAAGCTGGGAGTGTTAAAATAGGTGCTGACATATATGCCGTGATCAAAATAAAGCAAGCATTGCAACAAAAATATCCAAAAGTGTTCAGCAGGTTTGGGAAGTTGAACACCTACCAAGTTATCCGACACATTGATACAAGTGTGAGATCAGTGGTGGAACCACTCAGACGCATTCCGTTTAATCTCAGGGGAGTGGTAGAGCAGAAAATAAAGGAGCTAGTGGACATGGACGTCATAGAACCCATCAGCGGTCCCACACCATGGGTGAATCCTGTTGTCATCGTGCCTAAAAGCCAACTCAGAGATAAGATTGTGCCTACCCTATCCCTACTGTGGATGAGATTCTCCAAGGTGTGAATGGCTCAACTATATTCAGTAAACTGGACTTAAAATGGGGCTACCACCAGCTGGAGCTTAGCCCTGAATCAAGAGAGATCACTACATTTGCGGTGCATAACGGCATGTATTGTTATAAAAGATTTTCTGTGTCTTTTCCACCAGCGAACAATACCAGCACAAGATTGCTAATGCCCTTGCGGGAATCAACGGTGTAGAATATATCTCAGATGATGTCATTGTTCGTGCTGGTGATCAAGAAACCCATGACCAGCATTTATATATGGTCATGCAAAGGCTGAGCGAACGTGGATTGACACTAAATCCTAAAAAGTGCCAGTTCAACATGAGCAAATTAATATTCATGGGAATTCTTTTGTCTCAGAAAGGAATCGCTGTCTAACAGACTGTGAACGTAGATATTCCTAGACAGAAAAAGAGGCCCTGTCGCTCGCATGGGCATGTGAGAGGTTGCATGCTTACATTTATGGAGGAGAAATCGAGCTGGTCACTGACCAGAAACCACTCAAAGCCATATACAGTCCCCGCTCAAAACCCTGTGCCCGCAAAAACGGTGGGTCCTTCAATTACGGCCCTACAATTTCAGAATCGCTTACCTACCTGGCAAGCAGAACATTGCAAACCCCTTGTCAACATTTTTGGGGGAATCGTCAAAGACTGAGAGATGTACATAATTCGGAAGAATATGTCAGGTTTATTGCAGTGAGTGCGAAGCCTAATGCTTTGATTACCAGGGAGGTAGAGGAGGCCTCTGAGAGTGACTCGGAATTGAAAGTACGTCTTGCAGTTAATAGCGGACATTTTGAGAACTGCAAAGCTTATGCTCCAATAGCCAATGAACTGTGCTGCATTGGCCATTTGGTCCTTCGCGGAACACGCATAGTGTTACCAAAAGTGTTACAACCCAGGGCACTGGCTCTGGCACATGAAGGACATTTAGGAATTGTGGGCACTAAACAACATCTCCGGTCCAAAGTGTGCTGGCCGGGTATGGATAAATTGAAGATATTTTTTGATAATTAAATTATAATTCAAGCTATCTCTAACTGGTGTTTGACTGGTCAAACATCAAATTAAATATATCTTTAATTCATATTTTTTTAAAGATATCCAAAATACATTATTAGATATCTGAAAGTAATTTATTACTAGTCAAATTACAAGAGTAGATATCTTGAATTTTATTTTTGACTAAGCAAAACTTAATAAGAGATATATTGAACTGGAATTCTTCCTAGTCTAAACTTATTTAAAGATATCTGCAATTAAATGTTGGATATCTCAATCTGATTTTTGAATTGGAAGATCTTTCAATGTAGATATCTGGAATTAACAATGTGACTAGTCAAAATTCCTTTATAAATATCTAAAATGTGTATACAAATACACCTTTGTTAAGCTCCACCTTAAACATTTTATTAACCAATCCTACCTTGGAAACTGTTGTCTTCAGCCATTGATGTTCCTGCATCTTTGGTTAATTTTAAACTGCCTTATACCCAAGTAATTAAAAATAAAAATGTAGCTGGTGCACATGTAAAAGTGACACAAGGCATGCAGAGAACACTCAATCTACACACAATATACTAATCAATATCATTGGTACATGTTAACACCAGTTAAACTTTTATTACCTTGTAACATTAATCTTTTTAAGATCAGCCTTCACCTTTTTTGTCTGGGTCTGTCTTGATTCTGAAGCATTATACTTGTCCATCACTCGTTTAATTTTTTACTATTTTTCATGTTTTTGGTGTACACTTCCACTGTTCTTCACATTTCTTTTCCAAATATATAATAAATAAATTCAGACGAGCAGTTTGCGGTTTTCTTTATTGAACATTACACTCTAGTTTAGACAAACTCTAATCAAGCCTCTATTTTGCGGCATGATTTAAATTCACACAGCGCTATATACATGCATGTGGGAGACCTTTTACAATATGAATGTATCTAGATATTATTTTATAACCCCTGAAGTAATTCATCCAGTAGCTTTTCTCTCCGTGACAACAAAAGCAGACTACTGTTGTTAGCAGTAAGCACTAAGCATTGGTGTGGGAGACGGGGTTGCTAGGTTTTTGCAACAAAACCCACCCAATTGCCTCTCATAAATAGCCCAAAACTAGCCCAATCGCGTTTCGAGTGGGGGTCCCCCGGTAAAAATCGCGTTCCGGGGGTAAAATACATGTTTTTTGGCGGGGTCTTCCTGGTACAATTCGCATTCCAGTGTTTAGGATATTCCACAATTTAAGACATCTATGACGTCATTACAGATATCTCAAATGGAGTTTTGACTAGTCATAAAGTATTTAGAGATATCTCAAATCAGATTTCTTACTAGTCCAATTATAATTGCAGATATCTTTAATTACTACTCTGACTAGTCAAATAACAAAGGCAGCCTTCGTTTCGTGTGCTTTATTCAGCTGAATATGAAGGATGCATGGGATATATCCTCTGCAACCTTCAGTCACCCACAATCCTTTCTACACATTCCATTTCATGAAAATAAACTGAGGAAAAATGAGTCAGTACTGAGCTTGTCTGTATTTATTATAAAATGAAAGACAAATAATGTTTTCTGACATAAAAGCATAGATGTTATCTTTTGTTTTGGTGTAAATTACACACTAAATGCTGAATTGCAATAATGTAAGCCACTGGGAGACTGTAGACAGCTGTGATTCATTGTATTGCATTAATAGAAAGGAAAATAATATAAAGATTTGTAATACGAAGTATAAAATATGTGACGTAGCCACGCGCACTTACTAGACCGTCTCATAGCGTTTATTAGCGTTTATTATTCAAGCCCTTTTATAAGGAAATTGGATTTGTAGAGAAAGCAGCAACAAAATGTTTGACGGGAAAGGATTTTCGTAAACAACGGATCTGTTTTTTGATGTGTTGCTGCATGGCGTTGGTAGTATCCAACTATGCATCACTTAACGTTATATCACGTGGAGTTTCATCACCTGATGTACGGTTCGAATTAACAGAACAAAGCAAGATGTATTTTTGTGGATACGGACATTGTTTTATTTTTTAAGTTTGGACAAAAATCGTGGGGTCAATATAACAAAAAACCCCGTACCAAACAAGGCATTGATATTAGTAACCACAAGTGCAAGGGTTATAAATTGCACACTTTATTTATTTTATTGTTGTTAGCGGGCGACATACCCTTACGAAAAAGAAGTTTATTCAAGTGTGCTATTAGTATTGAACCCTGGACCTGTTGTGGACAATAACATAAGGGATATGACTTTGACGACATTTTCAACTGTATCTACCAGCCCTAGGGATGATCTTTTTATCTCAGGTGTGGGGGATCTCACTGGGATGGCTCCGGAGGCGAGTGCTGGTGATAATGAGGGCCTTGATCCGCATGGTTTGCTTTGAGAGAGTATAGAGGAGATGCGGAGTGTGGAAGCTGAACAGTAGTGCTCTTGGGCTACTGCATGACAGATGGAGGCGCCGCTGCGATCATTTGCTCTTAAAATACTTAGTCATTTTTGGTCATACAGATAAGAGTAATGCATCTTTTGTATCTGTAAAGACTCTACTTTATTCGTGTGCACTCAGAATAACAACGAAACATTGCACTTTTGTTAAATAATGAAAGCAAACAGGATGCGCTTTCTGCCATCTCAGACTCTGTGAACTTGAGTGCGTCACTTCGAAACTCCATGTATGCTTGCCTTATTACAGACATGAAAAATATATCTATAGAGAGGGAAACTTGTAAATTGAAAAAAAAAAAAGTTATTCAGAGATAACGAGTCAGTGTCGCCGACTTCATCTCTTAAACCGAAAACAGAAAACACTAGTGTAACAATAAATTATTAAAACGTTAATGCAGTGTACTTGCTGTTTTTCCCTAACACATTCATAATCGACTAATGCTTAAAATGAACGACTACTAGTCGACCAGAAAAACTTTTATTCGAGGGCAGCCCTAATGCATATTGATTAATTGTTTACAAGAAGCATACATATAAGAGGCTGACAATTAGCTGAATATATAGCCTACTTGTTTAATTAGTGACACTTAGCCTGCATTTTAACATCTTTATTTGAATGTGGCAATTAACATTTTTATTTTAAAACCTTTATTTGAATATGGCAACATAATATTGCGCTCTACAATATTTCTATGAATAAATCTCTGACAGAGACTATCAGCCAATCACTGTGTGCATAGTTAGTAAGTATGCTGACATCATCCATAGCAACAAGGTCAACCCCACCCTTACTCTTAGCTTAAGACTTCTGGCTATTCCTTAGTAAAATTTGTCTCAGCAGCTTTGTGAATAGGTTTTAAGAGAAAACTCTTAGCTAAAAACTTTTACTGCTATTTATAATTTAGGAGAACTCTTAGTGGTAAGATAAAATGTTTTGTAAATACGGGCCCTGCTAAGTCATCAGCTAAGGTTGTTGCACTATTAAATGAGCAAATGGAAAAGATATCCAAATGGCTCCAGGAAAATAATCTTACATTAAATGTTAAGAAAACGGTTTTTATGTGTTTATGTGTTAGAAAGAAAACAGAAAAAGAAAAAAATCAGGGTATTTAATGAAGAAATAGAGGAAGTAAATGCAATTTTTTAGGAGTAGTTCTAGATTCACAACTTAAATTTGACAAACATACAAAAAGGCTTTCAAAAATAGTTCAAATTAATTTAAATTGTTTTAAACTCATTAGGCATTATATTACGACTGAGGCAGCTCATCTGTTCCTGCATACAATGATCTCATATTGTATTACAGTTTGGTCTCAAACTAGTGATTCTTTAATTAGAAAAATTGAGATGCTGTAAATCAATTTGTAAAAACAAATCAATGGCAACATTGTCATATTTTAAAGAAATGACATATGCTTAATTTTACGAATTTAAAAAATGTATCATATATGAAATTGGTTTTTAAATGTTTGCGTAATAAGGCACCTTCTGTTTTATGTAATTTGGTAAAGAGATACGATGACACAGGCCGAACCACTAGGAGTACAGAGGTTGGAAACTGTAGGATTGGGTTTTGCAGAACATCACAAGGGCAAAGAGCTTTCTCTGTAAAGGGATCCCAACTTTGGAATATGTTGCCAAATGAATTTAAAGTGATACATGATATAAAGTCTTTTAAATTGAAGGTTAAACGTTGGCTCAAAATAAACCAGACCCGTATGCATATTTACATTTGTATATGGTTCCGTACTAGTTATTTATTAGGATTGGAAGAGTCTATAAAACTAGGTGCATGTGTTTGTTTTGTATTCTGTTTGTAATGGGTGAGGTTTTTATATGAAGAGTTTGTTACTTTTTTTTCTTTTCTTTTTTTTTTACAGATAACATAATTTTTTTTTACAGATTTATTATAATTATTTTGGTTGTTTATACATGTAATGATGTGTTTTTTAAAAGCCTTTCTAGGGACATGAGATGCAAATCAGCACCTGCTATGATCTCTGTTCAGTGCATTTTTTCCAGTCTTTGACTGGAATCATGTTTATTGTACTGTCCCTATCTAAATAAAATAAAATAAAATATAAATAATGCTGAGGAGGACTCTAGCCTACAAGCCTCTGAAGGACTGAATTAGGAAGGACGCAGCCTCGGTAGGATGCAGCCTTCTGTTTGAGAAGTCAGCAAAAGACAGCACTCTGCTGTCCTTGCACAGGAGCCTAATTGATGCCACCTGTCTCTCATTAGAGTTGTGGAGGGGAGCTTGCATTTAAACACAAAGAGAGTCAGGGAAGAGATCTGGGCTGCGTTCAGCCCCGACAAAAATGGTGCAAAACGTTTTTTAAACGGAAACGGTGGTGCGTTGAACACCCTGTTCTGATGACGCAAGAGTTGCAACTATGGCAGCTGGGAAGGCCATTCTTTGTGTTCTTTTTGAAGAATTTTCGGAGCCTGATGAAATCGGTATAAATACGTGTTTAATACTGCAAAATACGCTCGATGGTACAGTCACTGCCCTTGCCCTCCAGAATTGGTTTACATACATGTTGCTGCTGATTGGGCTGACATGTTTGACACACCCACCAAACAAGAGAAAACACATCTCAAACCCCGTTGCACATCGTTTCCAGGAAACATTTTGTTCAAACCGGAAACCGTAGCAAAACGGTGCACACCGGTTTGAGCTTGAACTTGCCGTTGTTGTTTATTTGACTTTTTGTTTGATAGGTTAATTAGACACCCTTACTCCTAAGTAGCTTACACCTTTTGTTTGTTATTTTAGCCTTAACCCCCTCCTGAAGCTAAAGCATCTTATTCCCTTTTCTTTTTGAGTTATCATTACTGTTTACCTTAACCTTAACTGCTGTACAAATAATACGTTGTAAATAAACCTTTGAAGAGTTTCCCTGTGTGTAATGCACCTTTTTTCCCAAATGTTTCAAAAACTCTTTTATCACTTAATGGCAACTCAATTATTATTGGAGCAGACATGAATGCTGTGCTTGACACATTTATGGATCGCTCCAACCCATCAATTTCAATAGCACAATCTCAGTCTTCTACAGCACTGAGACTGTTCACTATGCAGACCATCCAGATTGCTCTAACTATAGGCATATTTCCTTGATCAAGGAAATGTTAAAATATATGCTAGAGTTATTGCCAGACGTCTACAATCAATGATACATAAATTGATTGATCCAGATCAATCTGGAATTATTACGGCCGTTTGGCCGCAGACAATGTATGCTGAGTGTTACATGTTATTGCTGAATCGGGGAAATTGAAAACACCTAGCGGCCTCCTATTTATTGATGCTGAAAAATCATTTGATTGGCTAGAATGGGGCTATTAATGGTATACACTGAAAATTTTAAATTTTGGCGATCAGTTCATTAGAATGATACAAACCCTATACGCCAATCCCATGGCCAGAGTATCTACCAGTGGACTTATTTCAGATATCTTTAATATCTGTAGAGGCACAAGGCAGGGATGCCTACTAAGGTGCCCGTAAAGTCTTAGATGAATTTGGCAAGCTTTGTGGATTTAAAATCAATCTAAATAAGCTGGCAGAGCAAGAAGCCAGGGTGGAGCTGAAGACCACCAGAGTGGAGCAGGTGGAGCTGAAGACCACCAGAGTGGAGTAGGTGGAGCTGAGGACCACCAGGGCGGAGCTGAGGACAACCAGCGCGGAGCAGGCAGAGCTGAAGACCACCAGGGTGGAGCAGAAGACCACCAGAGCAGAGCAGGCAGAACTGAGGACCACCAGAGTGGAGCTGAGGACCACCAGGGTGGTGGAGCAGGCAGAGCTGAAGAGCACCAGAGCAGAGCTGAGGACCACCAGAGCAGAGCAACGTGGAGCTAACAAGGCAGGTGACCACCAAGGCAGGTCAGGTAGAACTGGAACTGAGAGCACAGAGAGGTTAACAGCAGCCTCAGTGGCCATAACAGGACAGGCAGATAGTTCAGAAGTGGCATCTTTGGCTGTAATAGGACAGGCAGATAGTTCAGAGGTGGCATCTTTAGCCATAAGAGGACATGCAGATAGTTCGGGAACAGCCTCCCTGGCCGGGACAGGACAGTCAGAGAGGTATCATAAATGGCCTTCTTGGCCGTGGTGTGGCAGACAGAGAGTTCAGAAGTGGGTGCCACCGCCTTGAGAGGTTCAGAAGCGGATGCCGCCAACTCAGGAGTTTCTGCAGTGGAAGTCGACACCTCGGGAGGAGCTGGAGCAGACGCCGCCAACTTGGGAGGTTCTGCAGAAGGAGCTGCCACCTCGGGAGGAGCTGGAGCGGATGCTGCCAACTTGGGAGGTTCTGCAGTGGGAGCTGCCACGGACTTGTGGACTAGAGCGGACTTTGGAGGAGTAGAGGAGCAGTGTGTGGCCCAAACACACAAAATGGCAACCGCCATTACAGGGAGGACTGAGGATAGGGGACGACAAGTGTGACGACAAGTGTTAAGGCCCTTGGAATGCCAGCTGCTCTGGCTGAAACCAGCGGTGGGTCCACCAAACTGGAAACCAGCCTCAAACACCT
The DNA here is from genome assembly GCF_001515625.1 of Sinocyclocheilus rhinocerous. Taxonomy (NCBI): domain Eukaryota; kingdom Metazoa; phylum Chordata; class Actinopteri; order Cypriniformes; family Cyprinidae; genus Sinocyclocheilus; species Sinocyclocheilus rhinocerous. The sequence goes on from NW_015645541.1 coordinate 133,757, forward strand.
GTGGAATGCCTGGCTGTCTTAAAATGCAACGTTCACAATGACCGGGAACACTGAAGTGACAACTGCGATGGCTAAAGACTGTGACTTGATATCCATAACGGCTGGACGCTCTGGCGTGGCATGGTGGCCATCTTGTAGAGAGGCTCTTGACTGGCAGCCATCTTGTGGAGAGGCTCTGGATTGACGACCATCTTGTGGAGAGACTCTGGGCTGGCGTCCATCTTGTGGAGATACTCTGGGCTGACGGCCATCTTGGGAAGAGACTCTGGGCTGGCAGCCATCTTGGGACGAGACTATGAGCTAGCGGCTATCTTGGAAAGAGACTCTGGGCTGGCAGTCATCTTGGGAAACGGCTCTGGAATGGCAGCCATTGGTTAAAACAGGCAGGGTCAAAACACCAGCAATCAGTAACATCCAAGGCAAAACAAAGAGTAATCCACAAAACAGGCAATGGTCAGGGCAGGCAGCAAATTTTCACAATACACAAGAATACAGTCCAGGGTCAAAAAGACAGGCAAAGCAAGAAAACAAGGCAAGGGAAATGCTTGGTAATATCCGCTATGCAAAACAGTACTCTGCCGTGCATGTGTGTGTGTGACCTTTATAGTCCTCCTGATTGGAAATGGGTGTGTCTGTAGATTGGTTCCTAGGCAGAGGGTTATGGGAAATGGAGTCCAGAGTACAGTGGCAACAGTGTGGGGTGGAGTGCCCTCTGGTGAGTGTCCAGGGCACTCCAGCTGGTGATAGTGACAACTATTTTACAGATGTCCTTACAGATGTTTCTGGGTCTGGGAACATTTCAGTTGCATTGCTCTCTATGGAGGGTCAGAGAGCTCTTGGATTTCATAAAAAAAATATCTTAATTTGTATTCTGAAGATGAACAAAGATCTTACAGGTTTAGAATCGCATGAGGGTGAGTAATTAATGACAGAATTTTCATTTTTGGGTGAACTAATCCTTAAAGATTTGCAAGAACAAACCCACAATTCAAAGAAAAGTGCCATTGAAGATTTCAAGCTGATGTTCTGTTTTTGTTAAACAACATCAGACCGCATTGCTGGCATGTTCAAGCAAATTTAGGACATTTCTATGTTGTTTCTAATATGTTTACCACATTAATATGATTCTAGCATGTTTTAACATGTTGTTGACATGTTGTTAGCATGTTTTACCATGTTACTAATACTGCCATTTATATAAAGCTAAATAAGTTTCAGTTTTGATAACTGTATTTTGTAAGAAAAAAGTTAGCGAAGTACTTCTTTTTCTGGATTCTGTCAGATAGTTACTGTAAGTTACTTTATTTGTCTTGGGCAAGCATGGTATATTTCTAAAACTGGAAAACATTAACTTTTTTTTTTTTGCTTCTTCTTGTCAGATGATCATCCTATGTCAGCTTCCTCAGTTTAGGATAGGAGTAAACGGATCCCACCTGCTGGATTATAGGCACAGAGTGCAGGACTTGAGCTCCATTGATCAGCTGGAAATTCTGGGTGACGTGGAACTGCAAAATGTTCAGTTGTGGTGAGATGGAAAGCAACATCAGGATCTTTAGATTTTTCCTCACTTCTCTTTCCAGTGTTCTTCACCATGCATGATTTTAAAGAACATATGGTTCTGTTATGATGTCTCAAGTCAATAAATTGAAGTATGACACAGTGACTATGGTAAAATGGACATCAGTAATCTAATTATTTACCTTATTCTAAATAAGACAATATTATGATAATGGTGTTTACATGAGTGGCTTTTAGAATATTCCTTTCATGATCCCGTTTTACATGCTATAGTACATAGATTGATTAATGGCACACGTCATTAAGTCCCCACGCGACGCCATCTGATGTCCCCTCCAGAATTTCACATATAAACATAGTTCGTCTTCGTTATGGTGCCATATACAGTTTTGGGTGTTTTATTTTTAATTTTACGGAAGCTTCAAGTGCAGTTAATTTATTTGTCATGCTATATGTGCAAACAGACGATGGCATTGTTGAAGCCATGCTCTTTTGTTTGCTGTCAAATGGTTGACCACTACATGTCTATACTGCACTTCAATAATGCGACTAAAATAGGAATACTCCACATGTCTTAATTTGATTTGTGTTTACTTCGAGTATGACTTTAGCCGGATTAAGATAATCAAAAATCTCTGTTTACATGGTAGATTCTTAATCAGAGTATTGTCTTAATCGTGTTAAAATCGGAATATTGTTGTCCATGTAAACATACTCAGTGACAAATGCAAGTTAACTATGTAAGTTGTTAACTGTGTTTTTACCATCAGCCATCACTTAACATGAAGGGCTTATTTCGTTGAGAACCCACTTTTTTCTAATCCAAGTGTATCCTCTTAATGCAAAGAAAACAAGGATGACAGCTGAAAGCATTACATCAGAAGTTATTAATTTAAAAACATTTATTTGCTTGCTTGCTCTAACATTATCCAGTTATTAAGTATACTGTGACCCGTGACTGTGACCTTGAATTTCTCTCGATTTTTCTTAATTTAGGTCAATTAACTTTAAATCCTCAATAATAACAGCATGATCATCTATAGGCATCACTTGGCTGTGTCCCTAGATATCTGTGACAAGGACATGTTGGTAAAATGTTTGGAAAAATTGATGAGTACAGTGGATCATGCCAATCCTTTAACTTTAATTGTCTTATCCTTTTTTCCAATTACATTTACCCAGCTGGTTCTAAAATGATTTTTAGTGGATATTCTAAATGAAGTCAAGTTCATAGGTGTAGTTCATCACATTAGTAAATTACTTATCTTTAGTAAATGTATGACAAAAAAGTATCCAAATACTTCCAGCTTTTATTTTGTATAGTTTATCTATTGTTTTACCATTTAAAATCTAACAGGCGCCTTTGTGAAATGTTTGGATTGAAAAGTGTAATGAAATGACATTCATGCAATAAATGTGGCTTAAATTCTACCAAATATTTATTGTATGATTCCTGTATGATTGTATGATTCTTGTATGATTTCTGGGTGCACAAAGCAGCACTATTGAGTAACAAAGCTGTATATACTTTACAAAATGACTGCTTTAAACAGGCCTATTGCACAAATTGCATGTGAGATTGTTTTCATGTGAGAGATTATCAATATTCAAGACAGCTACAGTTGTTATTAGCAATGTATTAAATATTTGTTATGATACAAGTTTTATTGGAATTATTTTTTTTTTTTTTGGTTATAGGAACCAGAAACCTATAGTAATCAGAAGAACTTGACTGACATCAACAAGCGAAACAGCAGGAAGGTCTCCTTAGTAAGAAATCATTCCTGTAACACAAATAGTAGCATGACACTAGCAATTCAATGGTCAGGGGTTTGTTTTGCCAGGGAATCTATGAACTGTTAAAATATATACCTTAAATGCAATGAATGTTGCTGCCAAATACGTAAATGTAAAGCCAGAAGGCTCATCTAGCAGCCGGCACAACCTACAGTAGGAACTAAAGAAAATGATATCAAAGAACAAATCACTAGTTGACAACAGTTGCAATGATTTGATATTTTGTTGGATTGTGCAAGACAAAATAGCAAGTTTTATGGTAACTAAAGACATTTGATCATTTTCAACATAGAAGTTAAGTGTGATGAATGTGAAAGCCCCCTAAAATATTTCTGATACTTTTGCTGTAATAATACAGCTGCTCAATTTTACACTTTATTTACAGAAAGTAGGAGCAGCAATGTATTAAAATAATTAAATATCATAATTAAAAATAGTTAAAATGATTAAATTCCATAATTACAGTAGCTAATTTTTTTTATTTTTCTACAACTCACAGCGACAATCTCAGCACTTTAGCTGCGTTCACGTCATGTCACATTTATCGTTATTACAAGATTCCGACTTGTAAAAAGCATTCATGTCCTCATCTACGTTCTTTTTTCCGAGGCTTCTGCACAGCTCATGTCTGATCGCTTCTTAAGGCTGGCCGCACACTAGACGATTTTAAGCCCGGTGTCATTACGATTATTTAACTGCTCCTGATTGAGACGGAGCATCGCCGAACTCAAATCTCTCTCGATCGGGCTGCCTCTGACGTGATACCTGCGATATAGCCAATGAGAGCGAGCAAGCGTCACCTACAGGATGTTGCGTGCTTCTATAGCTGAAACTTGGCAGCCACAAACATGCCATGAAAGCAGAGAACATGACCCATATTCTTTTCTATGCTTTGTTTTTCACTGTGAAACAGAACGCATGTCAGGAGACAGGAACCAGCTGACAACGTTGATTGTCCTCTATTTGTTTTTCTTCTCTAGTCACATTTGATTTTGCGAGTGTCCATGAGATCACGTGTCACTGTGAAATCGTTCCTACAATCAACAAGTGTGTGGTCTCGCGGTCTGGTCGAATCGTCTAGTGTGTGCGTTCAGAGGATTATAAGGCTAAAAATCGGTTGAACTGTCTTCATGTCTGTGGTCTCCCATGGTTTTAAAATTGGTTAAGATTTGAAAATCGTCTAGTGTGCAGCCAGCTTAAGTCAGCCACTGACAATCACATGAGCCAATAGCTCTCTTACAATTGAGTTCTACTATCTAGTCAAACGTCATTAAACCATTGATACATTGCAAAATTGATGCATAGAAAAATTTTTAAAATATCAGAGAATATAAAAAATGTGATTTCCAGTGCATGAAAAATCATGGATTTAAATAAAACCTGTAAATAATTATTGTCATAGTGAAATTTGGAATAGTTTTGCTCAGTTACGCTCAGCTCTAAAATGTTTCATTTGCATATTGCATTCTTTGTTGTTTTATAAGTAGCCATTATATAGTAGAGGTCAAAAGTTTTCATCTGGCAGAATCCGCAAAATATTAATAATTAAATAAATAAATAAATATGAAGGATCAGAAATTGCATGCTGATTTTTGTTTAGTACTTCCATGAATAGATGATTTTGCACATAACAGACATTGGCATTTTGTTCTCAAGACATAGGCCTAATAGCAGTGGTGTAGTGGAGGGTATACGCAGGTATACGGCGTATACCCACTTCTTCATCAGTCGGCTTTGCGTATACCCACTTCTAAATCCCCTCTGATGTGCATCATTCATTAGTGTCCTGCATTAGGCAAAATCATGACAGTCCACCACATGAATAGCTAATCCAATCGCATTAAGAGTATACCCACTTCTCCAGGCACCACTACACCACTGCCTAATAGTATATGCATTTACATAAATTAAGCAGTTCCAAAGGTTACATGCGCTTGACTCTCAATACTGTGTGTCAATACCTGGATGATCCACGTTTTTATTTTTATTTTTTTTTGATAGGTTCCATGTTTGTCCTGTGCAGTTGTAGGCTTGAAAATGATCAAAGATGTCTGCTTTCCTGTCCCAAAATTACCTTCAGTAACAAATGGTCCATTTGGAATTCCTGAAGGCACAGAGGTGCTGATTGTGATCGAGGCCTGTAGGCCAACATATGTATGGGGTCTGCTAATTGTCACACCTTTTGTACAGTGGGTGAAGCTGTAATCTGCTGATTGTTCATTAAATGTTTATAATGGGTTTTATTCAAGTAATATCTAGCTTACTTGAACATACACAGCGATGTAGCTACTGGCTATCGGGAGCACCGGGACATTCCCGGTGGGTCGATCGCCGAAGAGAGGGAGACCTCATATTAGGCGCTGTTTTTAAATTACAGCCCACGCGAAACTGCAAAAAGCAAGCCAAGTACTCCAAAAGTGTGAAGCGGCGCTACCAGGTGCATGCGCCAGCCGCGCGTTAAAGCAGAGCGGGATCAGTGAATGTCCTGAATAAGCTATTTCACATAACAGATGTTTACATATACTCCACAAGACAAAATAATATCTGAATTTATAATGTGAAGGCGTATGTTACCGCAAATCTGCATCCAGGGTTAAGTACATACTCGATCTCAGGTTAGATGGGGCATGGGGCACATCAGGTGAGATTCTAGATTTCTGACTAACTGCTTGACTTTAGTTAAGTTGTTATGCAGTGGCATTAACTATGGGGGGCTAGACAAAATACTATTGGAGGGCTAGCATGGTTCGGGGATACTTCATAGTACTAGCCATAACCTCTGGTTATTGTTTCAGCTTTATTCAAGTTGTACGTAGTTATATTAATTATCGTGGGCTAGATAAATAGTAATAGCATAACTTCTGATTATTGTTTGAGCTTTATTCAAGTTGTACATATTTATTTCTAACTTTCAGGGGCTAGATAAAAATACTACTAAAATACTAACATGTTTTATATTATTAGCATAACCTCTGATTATTGTCTCAGGTTTAGTTAAAGGGCTCAATATGATGTTGCTAAAAATAACATTATTTTGTGTATTTGGTGTAATGAAATGTGTTTATGCGGTTTAAGGTTAAAAAAACACATTATTTTCCACATACTGTACATTTTTGTTTCTCCTCTATGCCCTGCCTTTCTGAAACGCGTCGATTTTTACAAAGCTCATCGGTCTGAAAAGCGAGGTGTACGCGTAGTTATATAACTATCGGGGGTTAGATAAATAGTACTAGCATAACCTCTGTGTCATTGTTATGTTCTGTTTTGGTTCTGTTTCTGCCTCCACATTTCCCTGAGTCCCCTTGTCTATCAGTTTCCATGGTTTTTGATTAATTTGCTCGTTAGTCATTATTAGTTAACTCCCTTCACCTGTTTTCCCCTTGTCAGCTGCCCTACTTAGTCTTCTTTCTGTTCAGTAGTTTGTCGGTTATTGTTTCATTTTTGATGTTATGACTACCCTGAGCTGTTTCTTTGCCTGAGTTTATGTGGATTATAATATTAAAGACTTCTCGTTGTGGATTATCCTTCGTCTTCTGCGCCTTCATTGGAGATACCGTAACAGAATAACCGACCCTCAAATTGAGTATCAATATAGTGGCGTTTTTCTTTCTCTTTTGTTTTTGTTTCTCTCCTCTCCCGGAATGGAAATCCCAGCTGTTCTACTCCTGTGCCTGGAGCAACAGGACCGTTCGCTGGATGAATGTCTCGCACAACAGACTCTATTGGCCACTGGGAGGACCTCAAGACATGGCTAAGTGTTGCAACAGACTGCCTCCTACCTAAGGCTGCTGAAACACTGAAGCATCAGACACAGGAATCCTACCATAGTAGAAACGCAAAGCGCTGTGTCAGCGGCAGACCAAGACCGAAGGATTGGCGCGCCAGCGGGCGGAAGGCGCGCAATAGCTTCTAAGGCTGTATCAACAAGAGTCAGATCAATAAGTTGCTTTCCTTCCTCCTTGATCCTTTCTTCCAATTTTGGATCGAAGATGAAAGAATGCTGTTTGAAGAAGGGTGAGATTTCGAGTTCGGCCTGATACCCGTCGTCGGTAAGGTGGTACAATGCTAAATCGTCAATGTGGAGGATCGAGCCCTTTGGGACATTGATCCATAAAGTTTGGTTGGGCAGGATAATGCGCGTGGCAGTGTCGTGTCGTAGGTGAGGGTAGCTGTACGAGCTGGGGTGTCAACTAGCCCTGGGTTTCTGACGATTATCCTAGATGGACCACCTAATGCTTAACTTAAAAAAAAAAAAAATTGTTCAGAACATTAACCTGTCTGCACCCCTCACTCACAATGTTCTTATTATTCCCTCTATTATTTTGCACATTTCTCTGATATTTTGCACATTCCCTTGCACATTTATATACACATAATCTATATTTATTTATATACTCTGTTATTTGCACTTCTGGTTAGATGCTAACTGCATTTCATTGGCTCTGTACTTGTTCTCTGCACAGAGACAATAAAGTTGAATCTAATCTAATCTAATCTAATCGTGTTGATTTGAGAATGCGGCTAAATTGATCAAACATATGCTCATCACGCTTCCTGCCCCTGGCCGCTTGGTCGTTCCTTTAAAAAACAAAAACTTGAATTTAACAAACATAGAATGTTCCAAACATATTTCTAAATTAACTTAATAAAGAAACGAAAAGAAATATGACCACTTTGCCATTAAAAACCAAAACTAAAATATTGTAATGGCTGCAACAGCAGCTGTGTGAGGGGAAGAGAAAAAGGGAAGGGGCAGGGGATCCAGTCGGGGCGAGAATTCTGATAAGCTGTCGGACAAGGTCCGGGCCCGTGCTGGGCTCTATTCATTCTCTCGTTTCAACTAAAAGTTCCCCTGGGCTTGGCGGGCCCCCAAACTGCCCGGGCCCATATGCACCTGCATACCCTGCATGCCCAGACGCTACGCCACTGTCTCGCTGGCTGCGCCTTCTTAGGAGATGGCATAGGCGCCAGACGTCATTCATCCTTATTTTTTTAATTTTTAAATTTTTTCTTGATTACACTTATTTTGATTTGATGTTTCTTTAATTTCATAATATTGCAAGTTAAAATGTTTTACTCGTTTTGTTCTGCATATGACAAATGGGAAACGGACAATTTCAAAAAGACAATCATTTAAGTATAAAAGGGCAACTATATTCACAAATAATATGTTGTATGCCATACCAGGGACTTTTTCAATCTGGCATGCCTTACGCACTTCCCTGACTGCTCGCTCTGCGTATTCTATTACACCAGCCTGAGCGAGCGGTGTAAGGCACGCCTGCCAGCGAACGGTCCCAAAGAAGATTTCGCCGCTTTTGTGGAGTGGGTTCTGGAGAACAACGGATCACCATTCACCGTCTGCCCCGCTGAGGAGGATATCTCCAGCCCCTTTCCCGAACCAGAGACCAGCCAGCCGTCATCCCGCTGCACGGAGCAAATGCCTGAGCCCACCGCAGACGGAGAGCCTGAGCCTGCCGCGACACGTGAGCCAGCGCGCATCCCCGCTACCGAGCCTATCATCGCCCGACTGACATCGCCTGTCAGTCCCTCAGCTCACCCTCAGTCAGCGCCATCTGGGCGCTCTGATCCGCCTCGGGACTTCCAGTCTCCAGCTCCGCCTTGGCGTGAGGATCCCTTCCGCCGCCTCGGGACTCCACTCCTCTGGGTTCGCCTCGTCACTCCATCCCTCTGGCTCTGTCAGGCTCCTCCTTCCCTCCGGCTCCCCTACTTAGTCTTCTTTCTGTTCAGTAGTTTGTCGGTTATTGTTTCATGTTTTATGTTACGACTACCCTGAGCTGTTTCCTTGCCTGAGTTTATGTGGATTATAATATTAAAGACTTTTCATTGTGGATTATCCTTCATCTTCTGCGCCTTCATTGGAGATACCGTAACACTCTGAATATGGTTTGAGCTTTAACTAAGTTGTTACATGGGTGACTGTAGGGGGATAAAGAGAACCACTATTTAAAGAATGGTAAGTATGGGCGACCTCTTAAATAGTTAGTCATAACCTCTGACTAATGATCAGACTGGCAAGTTTGTGATCACTGGGTTCACGTAAAAACCAACATGCCAACATGAGACACCATGAGTGACATAGATTCCTAATGAACAAGTAAATATAAAGTAAAGAGTTAAATAGAATAATCAAATGTCAGAATAATAACAATTAGAAATGGACAAACAACCAATTTGCATTTCAACCTAAATTCAAGGTCATAATAAAATGGAGTCAGATTACAATTGAATTTAAATTAAATAACTTTTCGCACTGAAAAGTAAGAACATGCAAGAAACCTTCAGCCACCATTGGATACCTCCATTGGGCCAATTGTGTGAGCCTTACAAAGTTGTGGAGATTACTTTGTGAGTTCCATCATGAGGATCATGTACTCTTTTCTAAGATGGTGTGACTGTTACCTGTCACTATGGCACTTGAGCCATCATCGTATTACAGCTGGACCTTTAATTTGGTCATTTAAAATCGTCAGTTAAGCTCTGTTCATCTCAGTTTTCTTCTCATATATCAGTCAATTTTAACTTTTTGCCTTTGTTTTGATTCGTGTTAACAGCTGTTCATTGCTGTTTGTTTATCAATGTCAATATCGTTCATTTCTCTTAAGGCCAAGGGTCAAAGAAACAATGCGAAGTGCAAAACCCTCTTTTTGTTTGTTAAAAACCATGGGTCAGACTTTTTTGACACGTTTTTGCAAGACACCCATTCCACACAGGACAATGTAACATTTTGGAGATCCCAGTGGGACAGTGATGTATATTTCTTTGCGGCCCGGCGAAACATACTATATTGAAAAACGAATGGAATGCATAGTCGATATAAAAAAACTGGATGACGAGTAATTTCTTACTGCTAAATTCTGAAAAAAACAGAGGTGTTAATTATCAGACCTAAAAGCTCCGCATGTAATAACCTAGAACACTGTCTAACACTTGATGGCTGCACTGCCAATTCTTCGTCATCAGTTAGGAACCTAGGTGTGCTATTTGACCGCAATCTTTCCTTTGAAAACCACATTTCTAGCATTTGTAAAACTGCATTTTTCCATCTCAAAAATATATCTAAATTGCTACCTATGCTCTCAATATCAAATGCAGAAATGTTAATTCATGCGTTCATGACCTCAAGGTTAGATTATTGTAATGCTTCATTGGGTGGTTGTTCTGCATGCTTAATAAACAAACTCCAGCTGGTCCAAAATGCAGCAACTAGAGTTCTTACTAGAACCAGGAAGTATGACCATATTAGCCCGGTTCTGTCAACACCACACTGGCTCCCTATTAAATATCTTATAGATTTTAAAATCTTGCTAATTACTTATAAAGCCCTGAATGGTTTAGCACCTCAGTACATGAGCGAGCTTTTATCGCATTATAGTCCTCCACGTCCGCTGCAGTCTCAAAACTCTGGCAATTTGATAATACCTAGAATATCAAAATCAACTGCGGGTGGCAGATCTTTTTCCTATTTAGCGCCCAAACTCAGGAATACTTCCCATAACACCCGATGTACTTGTTACATCGTAAGAAGAATGGCATCTACTATTAGTCTGTTTCTTTCTTTTTCCGAGGTCACCATAGCCACCAGATCCAGTCTGTATCCAGATCAGATGGTCACTGCAGTCACCCAGATCCAGTCCATATCCAGCCCAGATGGTGGATCAGCACCTAGAGATGATCTCTACAGCCATGCATGTCAGCGGAGATCAGGACAACTAGATGAGATTTTTTTCTCCATTCTGTCACCGATGGAGTTTTGGTTCCTTGCCGCTGTCGCCTCTGGCTTGCTTAGTTGGAGACACTTCATTTCCAGCGATATCGTTGACTTGATTGCACAGATACTATTTAAACTGAACTGAGCTGGATGATGACATCACTGAATTCAATGATGAACTGCCTTTAACTGAAAATTGAGTGTTTACTATTGTCCTTTTGCATTATTGACACACTATTTTCCTATTTTATACTGTAAGGCTGCTTTGACACAATCTGTATTGTTAAAAGCACTATATAAATAAAGGTGACTTGACTTGACTATGGATGTTTCACGGCACAGAGCAATCAGCAGATGTCGCCATTTAAAAAAAAAAAAAATTGCGGGTGAGATTCTGTCACGCCCCTGGACTGTTTTTGTTGTGTTTTCCCTCCCCATGTGCTCCGTGTCCCAGTTTCTCCCTCGTGTATATTATTCATGGATTTCAGGAGTGTCTTGTCATTAGCCCCTCGTTTTCCTCTGTATTTAAGCCCCAGTCTGTTCAGTCTGTGTTTGTTAGGTCTACTTGTTGGATTATGTGTGTTTACCCCTGTTCCTGTTGTGGATATACCCATGTGATTCTCTAATTAAATACCATTTATATTATCCAAATCTCTGCCCGTCGACCCAGCGGCTCAACCATGGCTCCTAGCTCCCTCCTCTCCGCCGTGGTCCATCAGTCCACTGGCTCCCTCGTCCCTCCTGCTCCACCTTGGTCTGTCGTCGACCATCCGTCACCTCGGGACTCCACTCCACCGGCTACGCCTCGTCCCTCCGGCTCTGTCAGGCTCCTCCATCCCGTCGGCTCCTCCTTGGTCCTCTGTCGTTCCGGCTCCACCGCGGCCTTTCGGATCCCCACCTCCGCGTCGGTCGCCGGGGCCATTAGCTCCGCCTCGGCCCTCCGAATCTTCCTCGTCACCCTGGCCCATCAGCTCTCCATCTCCGCCTCGGGCTCCTCCGCCAACTGCTCTGCCAACATTGGTCGGCCCCCTGGAGTCATCAGCCCTTCCTCCACTGTGTGTTTACCCCTGTTCCTGTTGTGGATATACCCATGTGATTCTCTAATTAAATACCATTTATATTATCCAAATCTCCATCGTCCTTCCAGCAGCGAATCGTGACAGAAGACCCGACCTTCAAAAGTAACTTTATTCGCATTTTCCCCTTCGTTTGTTTTCAGTGTTTTCTACAGTGTTTGTTTTCTATTTTTCCCCATGTTCCCCATGGATTCCCTCGCCGCAAAGTTCACCTCCCTCGCCCGCAAATACCTTTCCCTATTGGAGTATGTAGTTGATACCGTGGGTCGACATTTCGGCTGTGGCCTGGGTCCCGCCTGGCACCGCCTGCTCCAAGTCCCTCCTGTCTCCTCACTGGCTCCTCCCTCCTTCATCACCTCCCTGGTCTCTGTCTGCCGGCCCCCTCCCGGGTGTCTGTCCTCCTCTTGAGCCTCCTCCCAAGTTCTCACCCATCCCTCCTTCTGTTGTTGTTACGGTGCGGGACGCACCTTCTGGGAGGGGGGAGTAATGTCTCGTCCCTCCGGCTCTGTCAGGCTCCTCCATCCCGTCGGCTCCTCCTTGGTCCTCTGTCGCTCCGGCTCCACCGTAGCCTTTCGGATCCCCACCTCCGCGTCGGTCGCCGGGGCCATTAGCTCCGCCTCGGCCCTCCGAATCTTCCTCGTCACCCTGGCCCATCAGCTCTCCATCTCCGCCTCGGGCTCCTCCGCCAACTGCTCTGCCAACATTGGTCGGCCCCCTGGAGTCATCAGCCCTTCCTCCACCATGGCTCCTCCCTCCGTCAGCTCTACCGTGGGTCGACATTTCGGCTGTGGCCTGGGTCCCGCCTGGCACCGCCTGCTCCAAGTCCCTCCTGTCTCCTCACTGGCTCCTCCCTCCTTCATCACCTCCCTGGTCTCTGTCTGCCGGCCCCCTCCCGGGTGTCTGTCCTCCTCTTGAGCCTCCTCCCAAGTTCTCACCCATCCCTCCTTCTGTTGTTGTTACGGTGCGGGACGCACCTTCTGGGAGGGGGGAGTAATGTCACGCCCCTGGACTGTCTTTGTTTTGTTTTCCCTCCCCATGTGCTCCATGACCCAGTTTCTCCCTCGTGTTGATTGTTCATGGATTTCAGGTGTGTCTTGTCATTAGCCCCTCATTTTCCTGTGTATTTAAGCCCCAGTCTGTTCAGTCTGTGTTTGTCGGGTCTACTTGTTGGATTATGTGTGTTTACCCCTGTTCCTGTTGTGAATTTACCCCTGCGATTCTCTAATTAAATACCGTTTATGTAATCCACGTCTCCATCGTTCCTTCCAGCAGCGAATAGTGACAGATTCTACACCTTGTCAGTGATCCCAAGGGTCATTTTGTTTTATTAGTGGATTCACTTGGTCAGACCATCTCAGTTTTATTAAATGTGTATAGGTACAATTCTTCTAAAGAAAATACCACTTTAATGGATGTGATCGGTGAAAATTTATAAAACTGATAGTTCCGGTCCTTGATTCTGATTGGTTGAGCCAAGTTCAAAGCTGTTGTAAATTACTCTACAAACATACACCTTAGTTTACATTTGTGTGTTGCTCGGCAACCACTTTGTTGAAACCACAACCATTTCTGAGGACCTACATTGTTTGGCGGAAGAATGTTTTTATTAATATCATTTCACTTTATTTGCTCTGTTTTATTTTGTGAAACCTTACTACATATATGGAATAACCGGTTTATAAAAGCAATAAGCCCTGTTAAGCCGTGATTTACAGTGAATTTATAACAGCTAAGGGGTGTTGTTAGGCACGACGCAAAGCGGAGAAATAAATTTACTGTAAACCACGGCTTTTTGGGGCTTATTGCTTTAATATAGTACTGGTTAAATAAATACCCCAATGCTGTTCTTATTTTAGGTGAGGGTTTCAATATGGTTTTAAATAGTGATTTGGATAGGTTTCCCCCTAGAGCTGCTTCTATAAGTCCAATTATGAATCATTTCATGTTTTTGTGTTGTTGATATATGGAGAGAAATATATCCACAGCAGAGACTCTACACGTGGAACAGCAAGGACCGTTCCCAGTAGTCTTTAATAGATTATTGGCTCATTTCCCAAAGCCTAGCAAATAGTGGGAAATCAGTCAGCATTCATGCTACACCTCTTACAGATCACAGTGCTATCTCTCTCAAGATTTGTCTTTCTGCATCCCTTGATTTCAGCTCATCTCATTCTTATTGGAAATTGAACAATTCTCTTCTCCTTTCTGAAGATGTTAAGAAGAATATTACATTACTGGGTAACACTTTAGAATACTGTCCCATCAATAATTAATAACTTAACAGGAACAAATGACTAATGCACTATTAACATTCTAGTAACTAGAGCTCAGTTGAAACTGGTAGTTCACTATTAGCTAATCAATAACTACTTTTTTTTTCATATATCCTGGAGAACTACTGTATACAGGTTCATAATTAATGTGAATTATGCATATTGTAAAATCAATTCAAAAGTGAATATCATGGTAACCCACTAGTAATGACTCAAGTACTAACAAATCCTTTTAAGGAACTACTGATCACTTGGATCAGTATTCTAAAGTGAAAAGCATGACAACTCCCTAATATTGGCTGACGTCATTGCAAGCTTTTGAGATATGTGTAAGGTTTTGGATAGTAATGAATTAAGTGTTACTACATCCTTCTGAAGAAATTACTAATTATTTGGATCAGTATTCTAAAGTGAAGATCACGGTAACCCACTAGTAATGATTTAAGTGTTACCAAATCTAGCAAAATGAATTACTAACCAGAACCTTACAAAAACCTCAAAAGTTTACAATGTTTTCAGTAATTACTAGGGAGTTATCATGATCTTCACTTTAGAACAGTGCTTCTCAAAGTCCGGACTTTGGTCCGGATCCGGACCCGGAGGGAATTCAGTCCGGACCCGCTTCCATTTCGTATTTCAAGAGCACTAATTATTTCCTACTTTGATAAATGCTTGTTAAACTTGTAAATCGTTTGTTTAGTTTTTTTTTATGTCTTTTTGGAGATGGTCCGAAATGAAAGCGAAGGCGAGATATTGAAACCATTCCTTCATGACATTTGTTGTCATGACATCCAGTGAGCGTATGATGTTTGACATAATCAGGCGACATTTCACCACTAAGATGAGTATTTTTTTTTATGTTATCACTTAAATTATGGCCATTTGACTTATAGCAGTGTCCAGTGTTTCCCTTACATTGAGTTATTTGTGGCGGCCCGTCACAATATCAAAATTAACTGCCACAAATAGATTTTCCAAAAGGCTTATACTTTGTTGAATAAACTGAGCACTGCACGTTTTAAAATTAAAATGCAGCGCTGGTGTTTTTATATAAATGTATCATTGAAAAGAACCGACCGTCTTCAAAAAAAATCTTTGATGTCATTTTCATTTAGTCTTTCCTAGCATTTGTTAGCGCAGCGCTTATAGATTATAGCCGTTAATGGGGAAACCACTATATATCCGCTCCAAAAGCGTCTCCTGCTGGCAGAGAATGAATTTGCATTTACAAGTCTGTGGAAAACACTGGTGTCTGTCAGCAAACATAAACAAAAAGCATGCTTCAGAACTGTTTTGAGAAGGTGCTTTGAGCCATGTATTATTACTATGAATTAGGCTACTACTATTACCATCTTGTGCCCTGCAATAATCATTTAATCAAACTCGCTTTTATGAGATAAAGGGGAAAAAAATAGGCCAAACATATCGGCCAAAAAAATCAGCATCATATATCGGCCATCGGCTGCCCTGATTTCTAAATATCTGCATCGGCCAGAGAAAAACCCTTATCGGTTGACTATTGCTGACACTTAAATCAATTGTTTTGCCACTTTTGCACTTGTTATTAACATATTTTGAATGCAAAGGGCACTTTATTTAAAAAAAAAAATAAATGTTTATTTGTTATGCATGTTATGTATGTTTATTAAAAACAAGTTTTGTAATAACCAGTTGTTCCTGTAATTGGGCGAACGAGATGAGAGGCGTACGGATCCATATGCAGAGCTTTATTTAAAGATGTGGTCATGAAAAAGGCGAGGGTTAGACAATGGCAAACAGGCTGACTCTCAGCTGATCCCCATCTACCTATAGGAATACGACACCTATCTAAGTATTCATATATAAGGTCCCTCAGTATTATCAGCAGTTTTCGCATTGCTCAATAGCTAATTACCCTCCTCCATCCCCAGCTCCTCTTCTGTCAGTCAGGATTTAGCCTTCTGATTATCCTTTGAATCAGACTAATTCTAAAATGTGTACATAAAAGTATTGAACTTTAACGATATCTGCAATACATTTATGTTGGTTCTGTTATGTTTACCCTGGATGGGGGTTATAGCTGCTCTCCCTGCTCTCATCCATGCTAGGCTCACCTTTAATCCTGACAGAAGCTACTCTCGCATCGATTATCTGCTCATATCTCTCGCCAGCTCTCATTCCTCTCATTCC
>NW_015645541.1:153274-159562 GCF_001515625.1 Sinocyclocheilus rhinocerous
GGGAAACACTGGTGTCTGTCAGCAAACATAAACAAAAGGCATGCTTCAGAACTGTTTTGAGAAGGTGCTTTGAGCCATGTATTATTACTATGAATTAGGCTACTACTATTACCATCTTGTGCCCTGCAATAATCATTTAATCAAACTCGCTTTTATGAGATAAAGGGGAAAAAAATAGGCCAAACATATCGGCCAAAAAAATCAGCATCATATATCGGCCATCGGCTGCCCTGATTTCTAAATATCTGCATCGGCCAGAGAAAAACCCTTATCGGTTGACTATTGCTGACACTTAAATCAATTGTTTTGCCACTTTTGCACTTGTTATTAACATATTTTGAATGCAAAGGGCACTTTATTTAAAAAAAAAAAAAAATGTTTATTTGTTATGCATGTTATGTATGTTTATTAAAAACAAGTTTTGTAATAACCAGTTGTTCCTGTAATTGGGCGAACGAGATGAGAGGCGTACGGATCCATATGCAGAGCTTTATTTAAAGATGTGGTCATGAAAAAGGCGAGGGTTAGACAATGGCAAACAGGCTGACTCTCAGCTGATCCCCATCTACCTATAGGAATACGACACCTATCTAAGTATTCATATATAAGGTCCCTCAGTATTATCAGCAGTTTTCGCATTGCTCAATAGCTAATTACCCTCCTCCATCCCCAGCTCCTCCTCTGTCAGTCGGGATTCAGTCTTCTGATTTTTTTTTTAATCAGACTAATTCTAAAATGTGTACTTAACATTATTGAACTTTAACGATATCTGCAATGCATTTGTTGGTTCTGTTCTGTTTACCCTGGGGTAAACAGAACAGCTAGGCTGTCATCCATGCTAGGCTGCATGGATGCGCAGGGAGTTCTTGCCCAGAACAGAACCATACCGCCAATCCAAACTGTATGCTAATTGTCAATCACCTTTAACGATAGTGGTCCTGACAGAAGCTACTCTCGCATCGATTATCTGCTCATATCTCTCGCCAGCTCTCATTCCATTTATTGAAAAAGTTGATATAGTACCCCTTCTTCTTTCAGACCACTCCCCAATTGCAGTTTCCTCTGGAAGTAAATGTTGGAGGTTTAACACCTCTACTTCATGACCAAAATTTTTTTTATCACAATTGCGCACCTCCTTAGTGGAGTTTATTCAACTAAATAGTGGTTCAACAAATAACCCTCAAGTATTATGGGAGGTAACAAAATATTTTATCAGAGGGAAATGCATTGCTTTCATCTTTTCGTCAGAGGTCTAGGAATAGCCATAGAATTGAGCTAGAGAGACAAGTCCAGGCAGTGGAACAGGATCTTAAAAATACTTATTGTCAACGAAAAGAAAAATAATTAAGTGCACTTAAATCAGAGTTAAAAGAGCTGCTCTTACACAGAGCTCAATTTATTATGCACCGTACAAAACAGTCTTACTACTTTAATGGGGTGAGACAAGTAAATTACTAGCGCTATGGATTAAGCAGATGGAATCTAGAGCAAATATATACGCTATAAAGAAGGATGGCATCTTTCATACTCAAACAAAATATATAAATCAGATCTTTACTACATATCTTCTTACTATGAACAACTATATACTTCTAATTCTTCCTGTAGTTATCAACAAAATATATATTTTCTTCTGCAGTTTCCCCTCCCCAAATTTGATTAACATCACTTAGAGATGCTAAATGGCCCACTGTCACTAGACAAACTGAAACTGGCTCTAGACTCCATGCCAAAGAACAAAGCTCCGGGTAGTGACAGAATTCCCCCTGAATTAATTTCCGCCATCTGGGATATAGTTTTTTCACTTATTCTTAACTCTAATTTCGCGATCGAAAATGGAACCCTTCACAGGGATCAAAACACAGCGCTCATAACTGTGAGTTATTAAAAGGAACTTAGCTTGTGAAGACGTTCGAGAGAGTGAAACAAAGCACCTGTGACGGGGATGCTAGATCTATTGATATCCTTCTTGGGGATGAAGTTCCCATCTGAACTTGTTCTTGAGTCAGTTACATAACTCGTGGAGTCCATGTCAATAATGTAGCGATGCGTGAAGTAATGCTAACTCAGTTACTTCCGAATCAGGCAGCTTATGATCAATGCGGTGAATTCACGTGTCAAGAACTAACGCTATGCTTGATATTTATGGCGAGCTGAGAAGAAGGTATAGTCTTTGACAGCCTCATTCCTCAATTGCCATACACATTGACCTGTTTTATAAAGTCATTAAATAACTTTGAAGAGGTCTGATCAGAATTTGATATTTGAGATCTATCAAGTATGGGATCATGCACAGCATTGAAGTCGCCTCCTATGACAAGATGATAGTCATTCAAACTTAGTGACATGTGGACGAGCTGTTGATAGAACACACTATCATATTCGTTGAGAGCATATACTGAAACAAAAGCACATTTAATATTGGACCATGTACCAAGTATGTAAGTAATGCGACCATCTGCATCACTTCTAGAGCAATGTATGGAAAAAGGAAGACACCGGGCCATCATTATCAAAAGCCCTTTTAGATTTCTTATCAGAAGAAAAAGAAACTAATTTGTAATACCTATTTTGAAATTGATGTACATCACAAGCTTTCAAATGAGATTCCTGTATTAGTGCAATGGAAACCCGTTTAGATCTTAAATAATCCAAACATTTGGTTCTCTTAATGGTGCCATTTAAGCCATTGACGTTCCAAGACATTACATTAAGAACCATAATTCAATCAGATTACTGTACATCTTACTTAATAAGAAACAAAAATTAGTGGACTTACATGGATAGTTCATGGCATCTGGAACTATAAGGGAACAACAACAATACCGGAACAGAAAGGCAGTGAGCGGAGAGTGAGAACAAACTCTCCTACCTGCCATCACAACAACCTCATCTGGATACGTGGCCAACATAACAGAGGATCACCCAAGTCCCAAGGCCGACTCGGTATCACAGTCCACTAAAGTAGTACTCAGCATAGTCGCGATATCAGTCTATAAATCTCCTCCTAGAAACTACGAGCTGGCATCGGTTAACATTCCCACTGGCATGCTGTCACATATGGGCGGAGGCGTAGTAAGTGCCTGTTGCTGGTCAGTATAAGCTTCCACTTCAGTCGGCGTTTGGAGATGAGAGGTTAATCCGCGATGCGTCACCTTGATCGTGGCGGGATAGATCATGAAGGAAGAGATCCCGAGTTGCGTGAGTCTTTTCCTAGACTGATTTATCTCGCATCTTTTCATGGCAGTTTGATTACTGTAGTCGGGAAAGAAGAGAAGCGAGTTCCCCTGAATTTGTTTACTCTTGGCGCAACTTTCTTATATTTGTTCTCTAACAAATATAAGAAAGTTGCGCCGAGACTGTAACTTAAACGAATGGTTTATCGACACCGGGTCTGGGAGCTTCAGACTCAAGTGGCCATCTCTCCCTTAAACCACTTTCTTAATAAATCAAATACAATATCATATGTGGTGTCTTTCTTAATAAACCACTTTCTTAATAAAACAAATACAATAACAATTGTATTTGGTTACAATACAGAGGTATTACATAAAAAGTAAAGGCATACTTGCAATAGGACAATTGCTTAATTTCCTCTACAACTTGCAGCAGTTACATATTTGCCTGTATGAGGCCTTTCCAGGGAATAAAATAATACACCCTTAAACATATTAACTAAATACATCAAACAATGAGGCAGGATAGTTGTATTCTTATTCATATTACACAACAGTGCAAATAAGCAAATGAAGAGAATGCAAGTCCACATATGCTGAAAAGCTTTTTTCTCAGTGAGAAATAGTTGGTTTATGCAACCCAGGCTCATTGGAAATATGTGACTCTGCCTACATTTCTGCAGAACCTGAAATACGTATATCTCCAGGTACAATTCGCTGCACATTTCAGGTGAAACGTCCACTAGAGGCGCTGAATGGTTTCAGTTTTTCTCCATTTCAGATGCATGTGTATTACAGGTTATAAGGCAGACAATATCAGTAAATAATGTTCTGTCTTCTCAGTGTACACTAATTGTAATATTAATTAATTAATTCTAAGCTTTTGAGTTGCCAAGGATGCGTGTCTGGGGATAAATGTGCAGTGTTATTTCTTACTTTCAGGCTGGATCGCACTTCGCCGAAGCAAACACTAGGCCTATAAGTCAGATAGCAGAACCTGATTTTACCAAGTGCGACATGTTCCTGGATCATCATCTTTGTTGACCCTGGAACATCATTGTGATTAACCAATCAGATTTGAAGAACCAGTTTATAGTTTTTGTGAAGTTTAAGCTTACAATCAGTGTTTGGTGCTTGTACATCAGTCATTCATCTATCATTTCCTCTGATTTTAGGAATTACTCGTGGTTAAGGTTAGGTTTAGGTGTAGGGATATGGTCAAGACTAAATTTTTGGATTAACATGTTGTTCCAGGGTCAAAATATGTTGACCTAGGAACACATCTAACTCAGCAAAATCAGGATGTGCAAGTCAAGATAGGTTATATAATAAAAAAGGGACTCTGGCCGAGGTAAGTTGTTTACCGAAAGAGTATTGACAGAACAATGAAAAATAAAAATATATGTGTATGTTTTAGTTTTTCTGTGTTTTACCGAAATTAAAAGTTTGGAATTTGCGTGCATATGACCATGTTGGTTACGTGCCATATTGCACAAAAAGTTGGCAAACTATTATTCTACGCCAGTGATTATTAATTTGTTTATGTCTACCCTCTGTTGCCACACTACCGAGAATGAGTTAACTGTAATTCGAACATAAATAAGATATCAAATAATATGTGGAAAGCAATAATTAACTTTGCCAGAACGTAAAGAATTTTACGCTTCGGTCAGGTGGTTTTGTTATGTCCTCAGTGAAATGTACAGTAAGTTTACTGGCGGACACCCGCTTAATTTGGCCCTAGTAAATAAAATATTACAAATTGACCCTATAATCTCAGTTGATATGTTCTTTTGTTTTAAGCTTGCTTCTCCACAATTAGATAACTAGAAAATATTTGAACTTTTAACACAATTATACACCCTACAAATAAATGGTGTACTCTTCAAATGTAACCACTGATCTATATTTTTATGTTCTTTGTTATAGATCAGTGAATGTAATCAAATGTAAGCATTGTACAATATTGAGCATTCTGTAATTTTGCCATACACTGTCTACATTTTCTAAATAATGGCCACCAATGATTCTCCTGATCCAGCTGCAGAAGATTAAAAGGAATTTGAACTTGACCTCGATTAAATGATGGCTGATTTGCAAGAGTTGCAGGTAGAAACTGTCTGTCAAACTGTTTAATAACAATTATGCTGTTCATATTGTGTAGGCAGTTTTTTCTGGTTACCCAAATAATTAGTAATTCCTTCTGAAGAATTTGGTAATTGAGTCATTACTAGTGGGTTACCATGACCTTCACTTTAGAATTACTTATACATTATTCATATTAATTATGAACCTGTATACAGTAGTTCTTAGTAGCTCTTGTGGAGGTATGAAAATCCTCCTGATTAATTAAATAATCAGTTACTGATTAGCTAATAGTGAACTACCACATTTGACTAAGCACTAGTACATATTAATTCATTAATCAGAGTTTCTTGATAGATACTTGTTTGTTAATAGAATGTCTAAAGTGGACTATCGAAATAAAGTGTAACCTAGATTAGATACAGAGAAACAGAGTTGTTGTCTTACTGGATACTTTATTGTGGCATACCAGCGTGTTGAATGAATGTAGTGAAACTCGAGTTGTGTTGTTTAAAGTTGAACTGCAGTAAAACATTTAAGAATTGTCCACCGAGACAAAATAAGTCGCTCTAGAAAAGCGCACGAAGAAAAATTAGCATGTTCCGCATTTCCTTCTTTTAAAAGGCCTTCATAGCTTGATTTGTATAGTGTGTGTTCCACTTCCAAATTCAACTATGCTATTCATCTCCCTGGTTTGAGAATATCAGATTAGCTAACTGATAGTCCTCTGCCATTTATTCACTAAAACTAGTGAACTTGAAAACGCGGTGCTCAGAGAGTATCCGAACGCTATTTTTTTGGGGAGAATTGTAAAATCTTGATCAAGTAAGAATTGTGGTCAAATCCACGTGTGTTTTTGTCTGTATAAATAGACTAAGTGCTTAGATCCGCCGAGATCTGCAATAACGTCATTTTGAATTAATTGCAGTAAATCTGTACATTAATTTACCTCACTCGAACGAGTCGAGTGAGTGGTCAGCGCTATAAAGATAAGAGTCTAAAGAGTGCTTTTTGGTTGTTCAGTGTG
>NW_015645541.1:159794-160210 GCF_001515625.1 Sinocyclocheilus rhinocerous
AGTAGCATTGAAGGCTAGCGGTTAGCACGTAGCATTGTGTGGTCTTAAATGCAGTGTTTTGAAGTGTTGATGTGATGTAAACGTGTGTATCTGAACCCTCACACTAGTGGGTTCTTTCACCTCATCTCTCTCTCTTTCATACTGATTTCATCCTATCTCTCTCTTCCTCTCCTCCCATTGAAAAGAACAGACAAATGCAAACTTTGCAAACTTTATTGTAACGCGATTTTTACCAAACGTCAGATTAGCTATCTCACAATTGGTTATAATCACGTTAATCACGTTGTTTGTCCATATCCCTTCAGCTTGTTTACTCCTAGCAGTTTAAACGGCCATAGCTGTTGTTGTTTCGTTTCGAAAATTGATCCTGGTCATGTGATTAATTCAGCTATAACTGCTCTTATAATATGAATGAC
>NW_015645541.1:161903-169228 GCF_001515625.1 Sinocyclocheilus rhinocerous
GTGTTTTTGTCTGTATAAATAGACTAAGTGATTAGATCCGCCGAGATCTGCAATAACGTCATTTTGAATTAATTGCAGTAAATCTGTACATTAATTTACCTCACTCGAACGAGTCGAGTGAGTGGTCAGCGCTATAAAGATAAGAGTCTAAAGAGTGCTTTTTGGTTGTTCAGTGTGAAAGGCGTCGCCATTTCACATGAAGGGCGTAAACTGTGTATAGCCATAGACTGTGTAAGCACACGCTAGTTATTGCAGGGTACGTTGCCATAGTAACAGCCGTAGCCTGGAAGTTCTAAGAAACCCTTTCCGGGGTAACTTTGAAGTGCGCAAGCGCAGTCCGCCAGCGCCATTTTTGAGTTGTTTGTAAACAAATAGCCAAGCATGAGCTAAGCTAACTGAAGCTAATGAGTTTGCATTGAAGCCTATGCAGAGCTATTAGCATCGAAGGCTAGCGGTTAGCACATAGCATTTTGTGGTCTTAAATGCAGTGTTTTGAAGTGTTGATGTGATCTAAACGTGTGTATCTGAACCCTCACACTAGTGGGCTCTTTCACCTCATCCCTCTCTCTTTCATACTGATTTCATCCTATCTCTCTCTTCCTCTCCTCCCATTGAAAAGAACAGACAGATGCAAACTTTATAAACCTTATTGCAACGCAATTTTAACCAAACATCAGATTAGCGATCTCACAATTGGTTATAATCACGTTTGTTTAAAGGCTTGTCCTCTTCCCTTCAGCGTGTTTACTCTTAGCAGTTTAAACGGCCATAGCTGTTGTTGTTTCGTTTCGAAAATTGATCCTGGTCATGTGATTAATTCAGCTATAACTGCTCTTATAATATGAATGACATCCGTAGATAATTTAATTATAAATTGCTCTTATAATCTAATGACAACAACATTAGAATTTTTAATCATTAACTATCAATAGGGCTCTGAATTTTTTTTTTTGCATTCGTAAGTAATTGGGATGGTACGGATTAAGCTAATTATAATTGCCCTTATGATTGTAGGAACATCAGTGGGTATTAGTAACTTGCTATCCTTAGGGATTCAAAGTTTCTAATTTAATTTCATAATTAATTACAAATTTGACATTTTAATTTCAGTTAATAATTAATTACAGTTCCTGTTTCCATATTGCAACAATATTTGCTGGTCAGTTCAATTGTAATTGCTCTGATAATTTTAATGACAAACATCATTAAGATTTTAATCCTTAACTGTTAATAGTGCTCTGAAATTTTAATTTCATCTGTAGCTCATCAATGTTAATGATAACATCATTAAATTTTAACCAGAAAATACCATTTCTAACTTGAAATTCTAATTTCATTTGCAATTAAGTTCTGCGTCTACCTGTTAGGCCTTCTTTCCTCTCTCCTTCAGTTATTTAATTAACTAAATTTTCATAAGTTTTGGCTTAAGCCCATTAGTGGCAAAACCCCAAAAGGAAAATTAGGGTTTTCCTCAGTATTTAGGTTAAGTTAGTCTTATCCTGCTAACACAGCAAAACCAACCCCCTAGGTGTATCAATTTAACAGCGCCACCACCCTGTCATTTTTCCTAACATTTGGGAGCAAAACTTCTCTCTCCTTCTTCGTCTTCTCTCTCTCAGCTGTTTGCTTCTGAGTTGACTACTGCGTCTGTTTGCTGGGATTTTGCCTGTGAAAATCATAAAGCAGAGAACTTTAGCAATGTGTCAGTCTAGGTTCTAGATCTCCCTCACCGCGCCAAAACATAAGTTGATAATCCCGTCAACAAAAGAGACAATTTTATATCTCCACGTCCAAATGAGAAGAATAGCAGGTCTATGACCAGGACCTTTTTTTTTACAACCTCCCTGACCTCAGGTTTTCTCTGTGCTCCCCTTTCTCTAAATTCCAGGAAAACGCATGCTTCTCTTCGGTCAGACAAAGGGACATAAAACTTACAACGGACAATTTCAAAAAGACAATCATTTAAGTATAAAAGGGCAACTATATTCACAAATAATATGTTGTATGCATTATATATGCTTGAGGTGTTAAAATGTAACCTTGCAACTTTAATCAATGTGTTTAACCCCTTTTAGCAGATAAAGCTATTGATATGTTAAGTTTAGTGTTGAATGAAAGCGTGTGATAATCGCAGAACAGTGGTATGAATGAAAAATTGGTATCAGGCATCATTTTCTGGTGATAATATTGTTTATAAGAAGTTATTAAAACTTGCAGAAATACTGCCCACGGGAAACATGTGTTCCATGCCTAATCAGGGAACGGTGCGGGGCGTGGCTAAGCCTTGCAAGTAATGTCTGATTGGAACAACGACTTATGCAGCGGATCAAAACTCAATGCAAAACGGAGCCTTTGGCCTTTCGCCCTTTCGCCTTTGTGTTAAGCGCGCTCCAACTTGCGCTCACAAGTGGCACCATCAAACGATCGGTCATCCAAAACTCAAACACTTCAGTTGAAACTTCGTGACTGCCAGAGATCTTAAAAGCCTCAAGTCTTGCAAACTTAAACTCTCTCAGAAGAACTGCTAAAGCCTCTGTGTCACCAGGCAACCAACCAATCACCACCGAGGGCATTCCCAGAAACTACGTCATCCAGACGCCCGATCAGCAACCAATCAAAAGCCGGGATTCCCTCAAGCAGCCAACCAGGAAGCTTTTCAGCACAAATGCAAGTAACAAACAGAAGTCTTCTATCTGCTGAAATCGGTGCTGAATTGATCTTAAAGTAGTAAACGTAAGACAAATCTCTGCTTTGTGATTCTCTCAGGTTGAATTTAAAATAACTCGTGGAAAACGGGTTAGAACTTTGAGAACTTCATGCAACTCCGTTAACTTTCATTCTTCAGAACTGTATGTGTGTGTGTGTGTGTGTGTGTGTGTGTGTGTGTATGTGTGTGTTTAGCTTAGTTTAATGTAATCTAGAATAGCCAATAAATTCTTGTTTCATTTATAAAGAAGTATTGTCTGGTGTCGTGAAATTTTTAAAGTTAAAACTCTCCCTAGATCCTTGTTACCTTGCTCAAAATCGCTGCTCTCCCTGCTCTCATTCATGCTAGGCTGCATGGATGCGCAGGGAGTTCTTGCCCAGAACAGAACCATACCGCCAATCCAAACTGTATGCTAATTGTCAATCATCTTTGACGATAGTGGTCCTGACAGAAATAGTAATAATAACAATTTATCAGTTATCAATGCTGAAACTTATTCTTTCCACTAGGCCTGAGTCCACATATGTCGACATGTACATAACCCTAATGTCCACATATGTGGACTCAGGTCTTAGGAGGTTAAACATTTTAAACATAATGTAGTAATTTTGTTATAGCACCAATCAGCCAACAGCAGGCAATCAGATGATGTTACACACAGACTCTCCCAAAACAACACAGGGACAGAACAGAACAAACTATACAGGGCCATAACAGAACTCATATGTCTCTATATGCATTTTAAATGTTACAGTTTTTTAGATTTTAAAGAAACATTTATGACCAGTTGTGATATCACAAATGGTTGATATGTTTCTTTATTCATTCTAAGGTTGACATTGCACTGTTAATTTGAACTAAGCATTTGCTATAAATCACCGCAGGCAAGACGGACAGTTCTGCCCTCTCGAAGTGGAACAGATACCTACGAGATCAAAGACAGATATTGCTTTATTCACACTCACGTGCTGTGTTGCTAAAAAACATGATATGATTTCAGTTCTGTTATTTTTATATGAAAATAAATATGATGAACAAGACACTGAAAGTGCTTGCTATTTAATTCCATACGAAAGCCGTATTTATCATCCATTTTTACTTGAATACAAACATGTATTTTAGATTTTTATAGAAATATGACAACAATCACATATCTCACACAGAGATCGCACTGTCATAGTGTACGCGCGAGGACTGGACCATGTACGCTGGGCTACATCATGTGTCATTCACCTGTGAGAAAACTTTAAAAGTACTACAATACCAGGAAGGAAGATCGGGTTGTTGATGTTTGTCTGCCATTCTCGCTCTGTCTGCACAGCGTGCGTGAACACACTGATGACGTATCCTGTCTGTGCGAAACGGGTGCGCAGAGGTATGCTAATACATACGTTGACAGGCAGGTAGGTAGGAAAGCATATTAAAACGCTCGGTTTTGATTGGACGAACATTTCTTGGCCCTACGCCTTCCACAGAATATATAAATAAATACATTTATACAACTTGATGATTGCTATCGGGATGTGAAGAGACTTTCAACCAGCATAACAAAAAATGTTTTTGAAGACAATCACCGATTGCACCTTTAAGCTGTGTCGTCAGTCAGTCATTTCCCATCATGTTTTTGATCAGCGCAGTCGGTGGAGAGCAACTGCGCTCTACTGCACAATCCGACACAGCCGCCTTGCTGTTGCACATCAGCATGACATCAGAGCAAGACGGACGTAACTCGGACACTTTTCTAACCGGCATGCCCCACATGAAAAAATACTATAGTAATTTATAATAAATACTATAGTGTTTTTGAACCATACTATAGTAAAGTACTTGAATTAATTTGTTGTGGTAATTCTATAGTTGTTGTGGTAATATAACAGCTAGAGTAATATAAACAAATTACTTTACCCAATATTGTACTACGTTTTCTACAACTATAAGGTATATTATACTACAATACACTACAGTTTACTGTAGTAAAAACTAAAGTATACTACAGTATTTATTATAGCTTATCAGTTCACTATAGTTAATACTACATTATGCTGTAGCATTCATTAACAAAGTGTTGTAAATACTA
The DNA here is from genome assembly GCF_001515625.1 of Sinocyclocheilus rhinocerous. Taxonomy (NCBI): domain Eukaryota; kingdom Metazoa; phylum Chordata; class Actinopteri; order Cypriniformes; family Cyprinidae; genus Sinocyclocheilus; species Sinocyclocheilus rhinocerous. The sequence continues at coordinate 166,688 of NW_015645541.1, forward strand.
TAATATATACAGTATAATACACTTTACTATAGTATGGTTCAAAAACACTAGTATTTACTATACTATACTATTACTATAGTATTTTTTTCATGTGGGGCATCTCGCGGTAATCACTGGTGATCGGTTCTGCGCAGATTTTGCTCATCTCAAACAAGCCTTCGGACACTTTTCTAACTGGCATGCATCTCGCGGTGATCACCGGTGATCGGTTCTGCGCAGATTTAGCTAATCTCAAACAAGCCTAGTGACTGCAGTGCTCCGTTTTCAACTCCTCCCTCGACTTCAAGCGCCAAATCTCGCCGATGGGTATTCAGTAAGTTTGTTTGAGATGCCAGACGCCTCTCCCTGAATGAGGACGAGAATAGACAGCAGCAGTCATCCTCTAATCGTATTTGTGGCAGTTGTACAAGCGTCTGGGTGAACTCCATGCTGGTAGCAATAGCGCTTTACTATGTTGGTGGAAGTAAGAATACCCTGCTTCGCGTCAGAACGGAAGTTGCGTGACGTCATGTGAAAAGGGCCTATTCAAATAAGCAATATTCCGCGTATGGACTCAAACTTAATTTATCTAAGTGTGAAATTATTTGCTTATTTGACACTATAGAAACTGAAATTGAAAATATACCAATTAAAAATGAAGTGAAATATTTGGGGATTCATATAACGAAAAATGTAATTAGTAGACAGTTTCTGAATTTTTCTCAACGGTTATTGAAAACAAAATATATTTTTAATAATTGGCTCCAAAGAGATTTATCAATTTTAGGCAGAGTTTTCTTATCCAAAACAGAAGGATTATCCAGATTTGTGTACCCTTCCCTGTCTTTAGCTGTAGATAATCACACTTCCAAAAATATAGATAAGATTTTTCTTGATTTTATTTGGAGTAATAAATCTCACAAATTGAAGAAATATATTTTAGCAAACAAAAGGAGTGATGGGGGTCTTGAAGTCCTGAATTTGTCATGACTTCGGTCTGATCTGCTGTGTTTTGTCTTTCTGTGTCTGTGTGCTTGGTCTCTGAGCATTGTTGTATGTTGTGCATGCTTCGCTCGTGACCTTCTTGTCATGATTGCTTTGTCTTGCCGTGTTGTGTCTTTTCAGCCCTGAGTGCGGTTTTTGTTTTTGAACTTCTCCTTCTCATCCTGCCAGACATTATCTGTTCTACTACCTGCCCTGGATATCCCTAGCTCTGTCGAGATTCTGAGACATCGCCCTAGCTCCTCTCTGCACGCTCAACGCTCTCATCGGGGAGCTCAGTGAGTCCTCAACGCTGCGTCTCGAACGACGCTCTGGTCAGTGCAACTTTGACGCTGCGTCACGGATGACGCTAGGATCGGTCCCTGCTGAGAGGCTCTTTCCTGGTCCTGTGGACTTTGTTTTGGGACTTCCTCTATTTTTTGTTCCTGTTGATTTTTCCCTATTGCTCAGTGAGAGCGTAATAAACTTTTTCTGTTACCTGCAAACTGAATCTGTATTTTCCCTGACAGAATTTGGATGATACTAACTATGTAGCGGCCCGCTCCTTTAATGTAAGCGGAAAGGGCCCTGGATTCGTTTGTTGTTAGATCTCTCTAAATATCCTCTGAATATTATTAGCTTTGTTTCAATAAACCCTTAATGTTACTGTTGATATGCCTATTAACCAATAAAATAACCACACAGACCGTTAAGGGAAATAGAACTGAGATTCATTTACTTAAATCAAATAGAATAATAAATATAACAGACCCAGCAACAAAAGAAGTTGGACAGCAAAGGTCAAATTGTCTCAAATATCACCAACTGAAATATGAATGTGAATTTGATACTAAAGTTCAGAAAATACAAATTAGTTCACTCAAATGTACCCAACAGTAATCAAAACACTAGCTGGTTTTCAATGTTAAAATTGTCCATCAATAAAATAAATACCCTGTTGCAGGCCTGATACGATGCTGGGGTTCGTTGAAGCACAAAAACCATTTGCTGCTTTGCTCAATGAGCCAACAAAATAAACAACTGTCTTAAGGCGGGCGTACACGGTGTGATTCTGAAGGTCGGAACGTCGTGAGCTCTGGCACATGTCACGATTGAGTTTATCCGAAAATCGTACGGAGGCAGTCACACACGACACGAATTTACTACGATTTTACAAACTCTGACGTAAGCATTACATTTCGCGCCATTCACAAAAATATGGATTCTGAGGACGAAATAGTTTTCTTTGTGGCAGGTGGCTTGTGACGTCCAAAAAAACAAAGGACATGGCAAAGAGAATGGCTGAAAAGCATGGACTTTCTGTTCTTCATAAAGAAGGGGTAGGGCCGTGTTTGTTTTGGTGATTTCAAATATCAACATTGGCTACCAGAAATCACTTACTCTGCCTTTAAGGCATGTATTTGTGAAAATGATTAGGCAGCCGCAGCACACACCACATAGAATAATACACCATGCTTTTCCAATGAGGAGGAAAAGGACTGTTTTCCCCCTTCCCTCACCCATGAGTCATGCTCTAAACAACTTTCACAGTTATGTTTGGGAGGTGTTTCGCTTTTAAGT
>NW_015645542.1:0-249 GCF_001515625.1 Sinocyclocheilus rhinocerous
GGCCCAGGCATTTTTTGGTCCAGGCGGCCCACCACCATTTATATAAATATATATATAGGCCTATACACTACCAGTCAAAATTTTTTGAACCATAAGATTTTTAATGCTTTATAAAGAAGTCTCCTCTGTTCACCAAGCCTGCATTTATTTGATCCAAAATACAGCAAAAGCAGTAATATTGTGAAATATTTTTACTATTTAAAATAACTGTTTTCTATTTGAATATATTTTAAAATGTAATTTATTCCT
>NW_015645542.1:322-717 GCF_001515625.1 Sinocyclocheilus rhinocerous
TAGCATCATTACTCAAGTCACATGATCCTTCAGAAATCATTCAAATATTCTGATTTGCTGCTAAAATATATATATATATTATTTTTATTATGTTGAAAACAGCGGAGTAGAATTTTTCAGATGATTAATAGAATAGCATTTATCTGAAATGGAAATCTTTTGTAACATTACGAATGTGTTCATCACTTTTGATCAATTTAAAGCATCCTTGCTAAATAAAAGTATTAATTTCTATATTTTCTTTCCCCCCCCCAAAAAAAAATTCTACTGACTCCAAGCTTTTGAATGGTATAGTGTATAATATTACAAAAGCTTTTTATTTCAGATAAATGCTGATCTTTTGATCTTTCTATTGGATCTTTCTTACTGTTCAAAAAATGTTGACTGGTAGTGTA
>NW_015645542.1:875-1073 GCF_001515625.1 Sinocyclocheilus rhinocerous
CTGAAAATTTAGCTTTGATCACAGAAATAAATTAAATTTTAATATATATATTTAAATAGAAAGCAGTTGTTAAAAAAAAATCACAATATTACTGTTTTTGTTGTATTTTGGTTCAAATAAATGCAGGTTTGGTGAGAAAAGACTTCAAAAAACAAAAAAAATATTACTGTTCAAAAACTTTTGACTGGTAGTGTATGT
>NW_015645543.1:0-2302 GCF_001515625.1 Sinocyclocheilus rhinocerous
AGAAATTGATTTGCATTTCAGTGAGTGAAATAAGTATTTCATCCCAAAGCATAACATGACTTAGTACTTGGTGCAGAAACCATGGTTGGCAAGGTAAGACGTGTCTTGTAGTTGTAGTTTGTTGCTCTTTTGTTAGTTTTGACTGCTTTTATTGTCCTCATTTGTAAGTCGCTTTGGATAAAAGCGTCTGCTAAATGACTAAATGTAATGTAAATGTAAATGTAGTTGGTCACAAGGTTTACACACATCTCAATCACAGAGGTAAGTCGTTTTTTGTAGTTGGTCACCAGGTTTGCACACATCTCATCCACTCCTCTTTACAGATCCTCTCAAATCCTTAAGGTTTTCTTGGCTGTCGTTTGTTAACTCGAAGTTTCAGCTCCCTCCACAGATTTTCTATAGGATTGAGGTCTGGAGACTGGCTAGGCCACTCCATGACCTTATTGTGCTTCTTCTTGGGCCACTTCTTTGTTGCCTTGGCAGTATGTTTCGGGTCATTGTCATGCTGGAAGACTCACCCATGACCCATCTTCAGTGTTCTGGCTGAGGGAAGGAGGTTCTCGTCCAAGATTTTACAGTACATGGCCCCGTCCATTTGCCCCTCAATGCGGTGAAGTCATCCTGTACCCTTAGCAGAAAAACAGCCCCAAAGCATAATGTTTCCACCTCCGTGCTTGACTGTAGGGATGGTGTTCTTGGGGTCATAGTCAGCATTTCTCTCCCTCCAAACACAGCGAGCCGAGTTAATGCCAAAGAGCTCAATTTTGGTCTCATCTGACCACAGCACTTTCTCCCAAACCTTCTCTGAATCATTTAGATGTTCTTTGGCAAACTTTAAACGGGCCTATCCATGTGCCTTCTTGAGCAGGGGGAACTTGCGGGTGCTGCAGGATTTCAGTCCATTGCGGCCTAGTGTGTTACCAATGTCTTGTTTGGTGACTGTTGTCCCAACTGCCTTAAGATCATTAATAAGCTCCTCCCGTGTAGTTCGGGGCTGATCCCTCACCTTTCTCATGATCATCCTTACCCCATGAGGCAAGATCTTGCACAGAGCTCCAGACCGAGGCCGATTGATGGTTGTTTTGTATTTCTTCCATTTCCGAATAATCGCACCAACAGTTGTCTCCTTCTCACCAAGCTTCTTGCTGATGGTCTTGTAGCCCATTCAAGCCTTGTGCAGATCTACAATCTTATCTCTGACATCCTTTGACAGCTCTTTGGTCTTGCCCATGGTGGTGGGAGAGGAATGGAAGATACAGACTGTGTGGACAGGTGACTTATACACCTAACGAGCTGACATTAGGAGTAACTTCTTAAAGTGCAGGACTAATCTGTGTTCCACATGGGCACATAACCAATCTGTGGGAGCCAGAATTCTTGCTGGTTGGTAGGGGATCAAATACTTATTTCACTCACTGAAATGCAAATCAATCTCTAACCTTTATATGCTTTGTTGTCTCCTGATTGAATTAGTTTAGATCTCATGACGAGTTGATTCAGTGGCATATCAGTGTCCGTTCATGATAGAAATCCCTAACAGCACATGCCAAATTTTCTCAAGGAAAAAAAATCTCTCAATTAAAGTTGTAAAATATACACGAGAGTCAGTTGGTACAACATTGTAATATTGAAGGTTAAAATTGACTGATTTGTGCTGTACAACTGCTTAAATTGCACTTAATGACGTTTTTATAATAATTAAGTTACAGTTAATTACTTCAGTTAGTTTTTTTAAATATACACATTTAAATAGTGTCTGTCATAAAAAGTTGGACGGATTTATTCAAACATTAAAGCATTAAAGAACGGTAAAAAATTATAATGAATGTTATATGATGCATATATTTAGCAAAATGCTCCTCTCTACAGTTTATTTTTCTGGTTGACTATCGAGTTTATGGTCACCAAATATGCTTTCTGAGGTAAATGTGATGTTACATGAATTGTTTACAAGCTGTTATATTGACATCTTTGTGCGGCTGAAACACTGATTGAGCGATTACTTGAGACAGGATACGGATTGTAAAGTTGTACTCTTTCTTTTAACTTACCTTTGGATGTTTAGTCATGATTATTTTGTGCTGAAACTGGTATTAAAGTGGAGGAGATGATCAGTTCACGTGAGCCTCGCGCTGCCGCGTCTGTTGAACTGAGGCGCTATCTGTCACTCCACATTAAACAGCGCCAAAACGGCATTTATTGTTTGAATACTGCAATACAATGGAAAGAATTTGAAATCTGAGACTTTGTTTCATATGAAAAGTACCAATGCACAATGCTTATTGCGATTTATTGGATGGGA
>NW_015645543.1:7650-12931 GCF_001515625.1 Sinocyclocheilus rhinocerous
GGGTGGCCACTCATGACCGCTCCCCAGCCGGTGAGGGACGCGTCCGTCGCTAGCGTTACGCGGCGACAAGGAGCTCCCAGCACCGGGCCCTGAGACAAGAACCAAGGTTTCCTCCACATGTCTAAGGCACGTAGGCACCTCCGCGTGACCTTGAGCATGCGAAGCGGGTTTCCCCTCGGGGAGAACCCCCTGGTCTTGAGCCACCACTGTAGGGGTCTCATGTACAGCAGGCCAAGAGTTATCACGTTGGACGCAGCTGTCATCAGCCCAAGCAGTCTGGAACTGCTTGACAGTGAGTGACCGGCCTTCTCTTACTCTCGCGACTGAGGTGAGGATCGACTCGATCCGAGCAGGAGACAAACGTGCCTGCATCGTGGTCGAATCCCACACCACGTCCAGATAAGTGGTTCTCTGTACTGGAGAAAGCACACTTTTCTTGGCGTTAAGTCTTAACCCCAGTTCTTTCGTGTGAGCGAGAACGACATCTCGATGTCGAACCGCCATCCGCTCTGACTGAGCTAATATCAACCAATCGTCGATGTGGTTGAGTCGTGAAAGTGTGGGGTGAGAGTGCAAGGCCTAAGGAAGAACCAGTATTGGTAGGCTTTTGCCCCCAAAAACGAACCTCAGGAACTTCCTGTGATGAGGAAGGATGGAGATATGGAAATACGCGTCTTTCAGATCGATCGTGACAAACCAGTCCTCGGACCTGATCTGAGACACGACTTGCTTGAGTGTGAGCATTCTGAACTTCAGTCGCATGACTGAGCGGTTCAATAGGCGCAGATCTAAAATGGGACGCAACCCCCCATCCTTCTTCGGAACAATGAAGTAACGGCTGTAGAACCCGGAGTCTATCTTGTGCGGAGGGACCACCTCGATGGCCTCCTTCCTTAAGAGAGTAACTACTTCTTGTTCTAATACCAGAGCCTGCTCGGGACCCACTAGCGTGGGGGTGGCCTTGAATCGAGGCGGACGAGAACCGAACTGGATTCCGTAGCCTCTTTCTACAGTACGCAGGACCCATTGAGATACATTTGGCAGTAGCTTCCATGCTGCTAAATAATCTACTAAGGGAATCAGTCTCTCGAGTTAGTTCGGTGCCTTGAAGCGTCTGCACGCCGACAGGGGACGACCAAACTAGCTGCTCTGGGGACCTCCGCAGAGGCCGCGAGCCTCTCAGTGCCGCTACGTTGCCGGGCGGTAACTGACAGATATGCTCGCTGGAGACCGCTGCGCCCTGGAACACGGCAGGGTTGGCAGACCGACCTCCTGAGGGCACTGAGGAGAGACGGGCACCGTGTAATGCGGTGTGAACCTCTCTTCCCCAGAGGGGCCTGCCCTCCGAGGTCCTGAGCCACAGCATCAGGACCCTCATAGCTGAAGTCTCCTATTGAAAACGACGGCCCTCAGACCCACGTCGTCTGCTAGGAAGACTAGACCACAGCCCATCTAAATACCTCCGTAGAGGTAGCAAGCCACTTAGTACCGCTATGTTTCCGGGCGGTAACTGAGAGAAGCGCTCGCCGGAGACCGCTGCGCCCTGGAACACGGCAGGGTTGGCAGACCGACCTCCTGAGGGCACTGAGGAGAGACGGGCACCGTGTAATGCGGTGTGAACCTCTCTTCCCCAGAGGGAGCTGGCCCTAAAAAGCTTACTTCGCTGCGGCTCGGCCTGCTTCTCGGCGGGCCAATCGATTTTTAGCTTGGCCACGGCACGAGTAAGCACCTCCACTAGCTCCTCATATTGGGGCGATTGAGGGGGCGAAACCTCTTCGACGTCCTCCACGTCAACCTCCTCGGAGGAAGACAGGAGAAGCGTCGAGCCGTCACCCCGGGAGGAAGTAGCCGCAGAACGGGCTTCCGAACCCAGAGATCGGGCACTGGATCTGGTGGGTGAGGAAGGAGATAGGGACTCGCCCGTCTCCATTCCCTCCGCCAGATCCAACTGCGAACCCCACGAATGCAGCCGCCGCTCCGACTCGACGGAAGCGGGGCCAGCACCGCGAGGAACGCTGGCGAAGGCTCCCTCCTCAAAGAGAGCCCTCCGGGAGCGAAGCGTACGCAGTGGGAGGCGCTCGCAATGCGGGCAGCCGGCCCCCTCAAGAGCCGACTCTGCGTGCTTCGCTCCCAAGCAAACCACGCACAGGCTGTGTGTAACGTTTTCTTTGGGCAGGGAGGAACACACAACCTATAACGTGGCTTGCACTCGCCCTTTGCATGCTTTGTCTTAGCGTGAGCCTTAGACATAGCTGCTTATTAGACTTTTTCTCACAATAGACAGACAACAATAAATATGACTGACACACACAGAGCGCTTCGCTGAATGACAGAAAGCTGATGCTGGCTCCGCCGCACGTGCTTTTATAGCTTCCTGGTCATGACGTCATCCGCCGTGACGTCCCGTTCAGCTATTGGACTGATTTCACATGTGATTCAGAGCGTGGGTCGCAGAAGGGCGTTCCCCTAGCATTTTCGACGCAGCTCGAGTTCCTGAAGAGGAACATCCTATCTGCACTGGAAAAAAAGAGTGTAAGATTTACTTTGAAAAAAAACTTGTGGATTTTTGAAGCAGAAAGACTGAAATAGTATTTTCTTGTAAAATGTACTTCAATAATCTTTGCTTTATTTCCAACCTCAATTTTACAGTATGGTTTGATTTTATTGTATTATCATTAATAATTAAGTAATTTAACCCTGCCTTTAAACTGTTTTTATTTCAAAAGTTCCAGCAGACATTCACACATTTCTTTTTCGTTTTCTAGTATTCATTCATGGTCAAGACTTTACCCAGATAATCAAAGAATAATTGAAAGACAGTTGCAGCCCTCGACATCTGAAGAGTTATGAAACATGTCAACTTGAAGAGACTTCCAAACGTTCTCGTTCTGAGAAGAAAAAAAATTATATACATCATTGAAGGACAGCAAGCTGGAGCTTCCTCCTACACTAATTACGAATATCAAACGGAATAATTGAATTTTCACTTTAACCTCATATGAATTATTTCACAGCCACATCTAATTTCCTCTTTAAGCGCTTATGTATTATTCCTCAGAATCGCTGCTCGGTGACTGTCCGATTGCCTCACACGGCAAAGCGAACGTGGCTGCAAGGACATGAGCATAACTTTGAACCTTGTGCTGATTAAAATCTTCTCTGACAATGACAGTTCAAGTGTGTTTGGCTCGGGCAGCTTAATGATTCTTCTCTGATCATAACCTTACCCACACAGCCCTTATGGAGCAGAATCAGATTAACATAACTATATATAAAACTGCACTAGTACCCACTACTGGCACTCCACAGCCGATAATGAGATACTATAAAATGCCCTGTAAATCCTGTACCTTGCGTTAAAGCCAGTTACTTAGGAGCATCCAAGATCCGTCTTTGCACGGATTGTGTGCCTTCTTGCTTATCAGAGATGGATTGAGTCAATTATATGAGCTGTCTTTACATGTCTGGTACAAGCTGAATTGAATTTGACCATCTTCATGCCAGTATTTAATGGGATAGTTGATGCAAAAATTAAACATTTTCTCATTTATTCCAAACCCATATGCTGTATATGCTGTTTTTACAATTGTACAGGTTTTTACCCCATACAACAGCTCATAGTGAACAAGCTTGACATTTTGGCTCAAGAAACATCATATATACTATATATACAGTATACAACTACTATACTATATATACAACTATATATACAGTATATATATAGTTAACAAGCTTTTCATTTATGTGACAAGACAATCCTTTCTCTTTTCTTTTCCTCCTCCCTTTTGAAGGAAGTATATTAAGAAAGTCTAGCAAACTCTCTGACAGTCTCAGCATTGACAAACAGAGCTCCGAGTTCAGGGGACAAGACGGAGACAGGGGAAAAAAACAGTACAATGTCAAGTGAGCTAAAAACGCTGGAGATTTCAAATGAGATCCATCTACATACTGAGATCACGGTGCGCTTGAAACAGACTGCCACTGACTGCAAGACCAGAGAGAAGGAGAGGCGATGCAGGTGGCACGGTCTTCAAAGCTGACTCATTTCCCTCATCCTATCTTTACAGTTCATTCTAAACCCAGCCAACGGTTTTACAGAGAGTGGCCTCGGAGATGAGTTTCGATTAACCTTTCAATACAAAAGTAATCTCAGCTACCTATTCAGCCTTTTCAATTGCAATTTTTCTGTCTGTAAAATAATCAACAGTTGAAAGGGGGGAGGGTGGCTGCAAGTACACAAAATCGTGCCTGGCAATGTGATGCTGTTGTAGAGACGCTTGGGCTGAATGTAGAGTGGATGGAGCAGGGAGCAGACCGCGCTAAAGATGAGAACTACAATACACTGTGTTGTCCGTCACTTATGGGTGCTTAGAGTTGTAAAACAAGACAGGGCTTTCTGCTGCTGGCATGAGACATGATACACAACTAAATGTAAGAGTGTTTTCATTGTCTCTCAGGTACTTACAAAGCAACTCCAAAAAGGCATTAGGTGTGTTTTCGATGTTAAGGGTGCTCTGAAAGGGTGGCAACACAAAATTGGACGTTTTAAAGCAGCATCGCATTCTTCATAGAAAAGGCAATTCCATAATGCATAGTAGATAAGCTAAGTGGGAAAAAATGGTGGAAAATGTTACAATGGGGCTAAAGGCGCCCCGGGGTAAAAAGCGCATTTGAAATTATTTTCCTCTAAACCACTAGATGGCACAAAAACGTGGAGTAGCACTTTCCAAAACATCTGCTTTTCAAGATGCACGTGTACAGGTGCATCTCAATAAATTAGAATGTCGTGGAAAAGTTCATTTATTTCAGTAATTTGTAGGGATTTCTAAATATGAACGGACACTGATATCAGCCATCATAAGGTTTGCTAAATCACCCAGCACATGAGTCCCATATTCTTGGTCGATTTCCTGTCAGTCTTGTAAACTCATCTACTCATGAGATCGAAACTAATTCAATCAGGAGACAACAAAGCTTTCTTGGTATCAAGGACTGAAAGAGTTCATTCACAACCTATAGAAACCCCGATGTCTTGGGACCACCAATGGATGGAACCATTATGTCCAAACCGGAAAAGGATGAGTAAATTAACTAGTGCCCTCAGGCCCGATCTAGACGTGACTAACACATGACTCCCATCACATCTGCTTCCTGAAACCCCAACGAGTCCTTATGTTACAACAAAAGAAACAGAACCTTGCATGACGATTTTAAAAGATAAATCGTTTAAAAAGTAGTGAAAATGTATCCACTGCATGTGTTATGCCGTATATATATATAT
>NW_015645543.1:13332-16940 GCF_001515625.1 Sinocyclocheilus rhinocerous
ATAATAAAGCAATTAAATAAGTAAATAAGAATGCTAAAATAAGTTCTAGGTTTGTAGTTCTTTATGAAGAGTTCAGATGCAAAAGCCTCTAAGTACGTCTGACGTTTTTCTTTAAAATTAGCATTTCTTTCTGGCTACTATGTATAGGTATCTATGTAAGTACTGGTACTTCTGAATGGGTTGAGGCTGGGAATTAGTGCATTTGAATATAGTGCATATATAGGTGCATCTCAATAAATTAGAATGTCGTGGAAAAGTTTATTTATTTCAGTAATTCAACTCAAATTGTGAAACTTGTGTATTAAATAAATTCAATGCACACAGATTGAAGTAGTTTAAGTCTTTGGTTCTTTTAATTGTGATGATTTTGGTTCACATTTAACAAAAACCCACCAATTCACTATCTCAACTAATTAGAATATGGTGACATGCCAATCAGCTAATCAACTCAAAACACCTGCAAAGGTTTCCTGAGCCTTCAAAATGGTCTCTCAGTTTGGTTCACTAGGCTATACAATCATGGGGAAGACTGCTGATCTGACAGTTGTCCAGAAGACAATCATTGACACCCTTCACAAGGAGGGTAAGCCACAAACATTCATTGTCAAAGAAGCTGGCTGTTCACAGAGTGCTGTATCCAAGTATGTTAACAGAAAGTTGAGTGGAAGGAAAAAGTGTGGAAGAAAAAGATGCACAACCAACCGAGAGAACTGCAGCCTTATGAGGATTGTCAAGCAAAATCGATTCAAGAATTTGAGTGAACTTCACAAGGAATGGACTGAGGCTGGGGTCAAGGCATCAAGAGCCACCACACACAGACGTGTCAAGGAATTTGGCTACAGTTGTCGTATTCCTTTTGTTAAGCCACTCCTGAACCACAGACAACGTCAGAGGCGTCTTACCTGGGCTAAGGAGAAGAAGAACTGGACTGTTGCCCAGTGGTCCAAAGTCCTTTTTTCAGATGAGAGCAAGTTTTGTATTTCATTTGGAAACCAAGGTCCTAGAGTCTGGAGGAAGGGTGGAGAAGCTCATAGCCCAAGTTGCTTGAAGTCCAGTGTTAAGTTTCCACAGTCTGTGATGATTTGGGGTGCAATGTCATCTGCTGGTGTTGGTCCATTGTGTTTTTTGAAAACCAACGTCACTGCACCCGTTTACCAATAAATTTTGGAGCACTTCATGCTTCCTTCTGCTGACCAGCTTTTTGAAGATGCTGATTTCATTTTCCAGCAGGATTTGGCACCTGCCCACACTGCCAAAAGCATCAAAAGTTGGTTAAATGACCATGGTGTTGGTGTGCTTGACTGGCCAGCAAACTCACCAGACCTGAACCCCATAGAGAATCTATGGGGTATTGTCAAGAGGAAAATGAGAAACAAGAGACCAAAATATGCAGATGAGCTGAAGGCCACTGTCAAAGAAACCTGGGCTTCCATACCACCTCAGCAGTGCCACAAACTGATCACCTCCATGCCGCGCCGAATTGAGGCAGTAATTAAAGTAAAAGGAGCCCCTACCAAGTATTGAGTAGATGTACAGTAAATGAACATACTTTCCAGAAGGCCAATAATTCACTAAAAATGTTTTTTTTATTGGTTTTATTTTATTGGTTTTTGTTAAATGTGAGCCAAAATCATCACAATTAAAAGAACCAAAGACTTAAACTACTTCAGTCTGTGTGCATTGAATTTATTTAATACACAAGTTTCACAATTTGAGTTGAATTACTGAAATAAATGAACTTTTCCACGACATTCTAATTTATTGAGATGCACCTGTATATTTGGCTGATCCTTGACGCGATTGCGGGATTGTGCTTACTTGATCTAATATTTTATATTTCTTAAAATGTTGTAGATTTATAAAGTAACAAATGAGAATCGCTAAAATTAATGCATATATTTTGAGACAAAGATCTTCTTAATGATTTTCAGTTTTGTTTAAGATAATTAAAGCAACAGTTTTTAAATAACGAAAGAATATGTAAAAGTATGGTATTTGGGGTAAAAATGGCCCTGCTGTTGGGGCTAAAGGCACAGTTATTAACATGATAATTAATAGATGGCTGACTTTTCCATTTGTTGACATGACATGGTTAGACTCAGATGGTAAATATCATATATTATGTTGCGTGTCCATATTATAGATAATCACCATGTTTAGTAGGGATGGGACGATACACCTACCTCCCGATTCAATACTATCACGATACTTGGGTGCCGATACGATATGTATTGTGATTTTTTTAAGAATTTCGATTCTACAAGTATTGCGATTCGATATTGCTATGTGTTGCGATTTTTGTTTTTTGTTTTTAACTCTAGACCATGGGGAAAAGTTGAAATACTTGATTATACCCTTAAAAGAGACTGTATATGATGAGTCATATTAACAAAAACAATGCATCACATCTTTCTGAACTTTATTTCAGGAGCATACACATACACAGTGTGTATTTAAAGTACCTTGAACCATGAAACTTTCAAGTACCAAAACCCTGAACTTGCACATGAATATAATAGTCAAATGTTCAACAAAATGAGTAGAAAAAATACTTTCTGAAATAAAATAAAGTGCTATGTTACTTTGCATACAGTTTTAGTCATGTTTAGTCATGTTTTCCCAGAAGTGTGTAAAATCCAAAGTGTTTCCACACTTGGGATTCAAAACATGAAGGTGCAGAAAGAATTCTGGAAGAGGTTTGATCCTCTGCCTCCATCATGGTTTTGCTTTCTCGCGCCAGCTTGAAACATATATGACGTCATCTAATGCAGCGGCACTGCGCACACAGACCGATCGTTGTAAGAAGTTATCAAAGCACCGCGAGAGCTACAGAGAACAGACGGCTCAGCATGCTTTCGAATTGCTCTCGCGGTACTTTGATTTCTTACGCTGATCGTCTGCGTGGTGCTGCTCCAAGTCGAACACACCTATACATTTCACCCTCTGTTGGAATAAAAAAGCGCTAACTTCTCCCCACCACCTCTTAGGAAAAGTAAAATAATTAAATATAATCGATTCTGAGGTAAACCAATCGATTTCTAAATTGTTTTAAAAAGAATTGCGATAGTTAGGTGAATCAATTTTTTCTCCCACTCCTAATGTTTAGAATGAAAACATCATATTTAAAAACATGATATTAATCATATCATATAATTAAATATAATTTGTTGTTTCTACTATAAATCTATATTAAATTATTATGGGATCTCCTTCAATGCTTTCAGAATCTTTACTTTTTAAAATGATTTTGTTTCTGTATTTTAAAATATATTTTTTATATTAACATTAGGGCTGCAACTAACGATTATTTTGATAATCGATTAGTTGGTCGATTATTTTTTATTTATTTTTATCTCATGGATTCCGAATAGGGCTTAGTGTCATTTCTTTATCCTGTTAAAGGCGGTTTTGAAGCGTCTGATATTTATATTCAGACAATTACACGCTTTTATCCCCTTACAGTTCCTACTCTCATAAAATATGCGCAATGCATGTTGACCTTTAAACCTTAATTTAACTTTCAATAACAGATATTTCAGCACAATAAATGTTTTGCGCTGATTATTAATTGTCTCTGTTTTCCGTCTGTCTGACGCGCGTGCACGCGC
>NW_015645543.1:17305-22605 GCF_001515625.1 Sinocyclocheilus rhinocerous
AATAAGTAATTCAGTGCTTTAATTTGACGCGACCGGCTGAAGTTGGACAAGTATGTAAACTCCGTTGGACGTGCACTGTGGGCAGACCCAATTAATCGATAATGAGAATCGTTGTCGATGATTTTCATAATCGATAATAATCGATTTTATCAATTAGTTGTTGCAGCCCTAATTAACATTTTAATGACAGTGTATTTATTAAACCAAAATTAATTATTTTATTTTTTCAAAATAAGCAGAAAATAGTACAAACTTTGCTAACATGATTGTTTTGAACAAGTATTAACTTAGACATTATTAAACAAAATATTATTTTAGCTGAAGTATTTGTATCAATACTGTGTGTCTTTTACCCCATGCTGGTGAGCCTTTTACCCCGTGTGTGGGGTAAAAGGCCCCCCTTGCCACCTCATACATTTATAAGATATTTAAACAAAATAAACAACTTGTATTATTTATTTTCACACAAAATCTGTTGCTCCATTAATGTTCAATGCAAACTTATATTTTTTTCTGCAATTATACATTTCAGGTGCGGTGAAAAGCAAATTTTTTCTTAAGGTGTGCCTTAAGCCCCATTGTACCCTATATAGATTTAATAAATCAAATAAATAATTCAAATAAATGCTGTTTAAATCCTTTTGAGCTTTCTATATTTCTCAAAGAGAAAATTATCAGTTTCTACAAAAATATTACAAATTGATAACAATAAATATTTCTTGAGAACCAAGTTTAGCATGTTAGAATGATTTCTAAAGTATCAGTTCCCTTTCAGTCGGTCACTACGAGTCACGTCGTGACCGACGAATTGGGATCTCGCTTAGAGAGACCAATCCACTTTGAGTGTAAACTAAACGAGCCAATGCACATTGGCATGCGATAATTGCATCCAGCTACACTCCAAAGAGAAACGAAAAATTGAAATCGCATCATATGACCCCTTTAAAGGAATAGTTCACCCAAAAATGAAAACTTGCTGATAATACACTTAAACTCACCTACATCTTGGATGGCCTGAGGGTGTTTCTTCATCAGCACAGATTTGGAGAAATGTAGCATTACATTGCTTACTCACCAATGGATCATCTGCAGTGAATGGGTGCCAAACAACTGATAAAAACATGACAAGTAACCCACTCCATTAATTAAAATTACAGTTGTTCAAGTAGTGTCTTGTAAAAAGAAAAGTTGTGTTTTTATGAAACAAAGTTTATAACTCCAGTTTATTCCAGCTAAAATATGAGTCCATAATATTGCTTTTTAACAAGTCATCTCGTCTGAATCAGGAGAGAAATATGCACAAATCAAGCACCATCTATCTACAAGTGAACACAGACCAAAATGCTTATAAACAAAATGTCAGTGGATTTTGATATGAGCGGACAACAGGGGATGGACTTTTTGCATTATAGAAAGCATTATTATGGATTAGGGACCCGTATTTTGCCCAGAAGCGAATGTTTAAAGTTAAAACGCCTTATTGTTTCATACAAACACACAGCTTTTTACTTCACAAAATATTAACTCAACCCTCTACGCACACCTTGGCAATATAATCGCCATTGGCTAGTACATTTTTTTGTTTACTCGCCAGACTGATATACTATTTTACACACACACACACACACGCGCGCGCGCGTTTATTTAGCTATCTAAATGGGGACATTACATGGACTTCTATTGTTTTTATATACAGATAGTTATACACTTTTTAACCTAAACCCACCCCTACCCCTCACAGAAAACTTTCTGCATTTTTACAATTTTAAAAGTAAAAAAAAACTTTGTTTACTTTATTTTAATAGTTTTACAAATGAGGACATCCACAAATTGAGGTTTTTGCCGATTTTGTCAGGTTTTGCTCACTTTTGGGTACAAATTGTCCCCAAAATATGGTTAAGTAGGTACACACACACACACACGTATGATTCCACCCAATCAGCTTATCTTTGTAAAATGGAACAGCTTCTTAAATAACTGAATGTGCACTCTTAACTTCAGCCAATCAAGCATTATATTATGATAATTAAGCACTATTTAATGATAGAACTAGTGATTAGAACTAAAACTTGGTAACCGTGAATGAATGCATATGTCATTTTAAGTGAACTGGTGGTGGTGTTTAAGATATTGTTGGTCATAGGTAATAGTAATTATTATTAAAATATACTACTACTACTACTACTATTATTATCTGCTGGGTTCATGAATATTAATCACGTTGTCAGCGTTCGCTCGAACTGATTTGCTGAAATCAAAACAGGGACGGTAATAGATGAGAATAGATAAGAGCTAAGAGCTGTTTGCGCATTGGCTCCGTCCACTGCCGAGAAACCGGCATATCTTCTGCTTGTTCTTAAAAACTGAGTAATTCTAAATGAACTCTGTTATTTTGACAGGAAAATACAACAAATAATATGGTTTACATGTAGCGCGTCGATTCAGCGTGGTATGCAAGACTCTCGTTCTCTCTCTTTGCATGTGTGAGAAACACAGCGCTATCAGTAAAGCGACGGCGAGTCGTGCGCCTTCACACTAGTTTACGGTACGTCAAATACAGGTGCGCTGCGTGCTACATACTGCGCATCCATTGAGTACATGACATGATCCATTGAGCGCATCCAAATAGTACAGATCGCTTGATGGAGAGCGAAACTCTCAAGCGCTCAGTCAGCATTTATCGAGTGAAAATCTGTGTTGAACGCCTCTCACACACATACTGGCGTGTAAAATCTAATAATTTATCAGCCAATGGCTAATGTTAGACATTATTTAGTCGCCCAGAGTAAGATTTAGTCGCATATGCGAGTGATTTACTCTCAATGTAGAGGGTTGGTCTTTGTAAAGACGATGGATCGTCTTTTTAAAATGCCGTTTCACCCATGCGTTTCTAGATGCGGTCATTACCTGGCGCCAGGTGATGGTCACGATCGCTGCCTCACGTGTCTGGGCATTAAACACACTGTGGTGGCGTTCGCGGATGAGTCATGTTCCCATTGTGGGAAGATGACCATTTTGGAGCTGCAGGCCAGGCTCTGTTTCCTCCAGGGGGGTGGAGCTCCGTTGCCTCTGCCGCGATCTAGTGTTCGTCCTGGCGTCCTCCCGACGACCAGATGTCGATCACGGCATCAGAGGGAGAGCTATCTGGAGAGGAAGATTCGGCTGCGCTGCCACCCTCCGGGATGGTGGCAAGGCCTGAATTGGATCCGGAGATGTCGGCTATGCTTTCCCGGGCCGCCGAGAGGGTAGGGCTCGAGTGGAAACCTCCACCGTGTCCCAAGCCCTCGAGGTTGGACGATTGGTTTCTCGGGGTGGCTCACGCTGGTTCTCAGCGCCCCGCCTCGGTGCCTTTCTTCCCGGAGGTGCATGAGGAGCTCACCAGGTTATGGACGGTACCTTTTACTGCCAGAAACCGACCTGCTGGTTCCTCCTCCCTCACCACCCTCGACGGGGGTGCAGCTAGGGGGTATACGGCGATCCCCCCGGTGGAGCAGTCAGTAGCGACGCAGTTGTGTCCTAAGACCGCCTCCTCCTGACAGGGTAACCCGTCGCTCTCCTCCCAGGCCTGTAGGTATTCGTCTGGTCTGACCGGCGGTGCTTATACGGCTTGTGGAGAAGCTGCCTCCGCCTTACACACTATGGCGTTACTGCAGGTTCATCAGGCCAAGGCACTGAAGGACCTGCATGAGGGTGGTCACGATCCGGAAGTTCTGAAAGAGCTCCGAACCGCTACTGACCTCGCGCTCTGAGCGACGAAGGTCACCGTGAGTTCTCTGGGTTGTGCGATGTCCACACTTGTGGTCCAGGAGCGCCATCTCTGGCTGTGTCTGGTCGACATGAGGGACGCAGACAAAGTTTGGTTCTTCAATGCCCCTGTGTCCCAGACCGGCCTCTTTGGCGACGCGGTCGCCAGAAACCTCTCACTGGCGCTGGCTCGTGGTGCCTCGCTGACAGATATTTGTTGAGCTGCAGGCTGGGCGACCCCCAACATGTTCGCTAGATTCTATAGCCTTCGTGTGGAACCGGTATCCTCCTGTGTTCTCACCTCAAACGGGTAGAGGCACTGAGAGGCCCCGGTTTAGTGTCAGCTTGCTAAAACCGGGGCAGCATCCATGGCGCTTTGGTAGGGATCCCAATTCGTCGGTCACGACGTGACTCGCAGTGACTGACTGAAAGGGAACGTCTCAGTTACATATGTAACCCTTGTTCCCTGAAGGAGGGAACGGAGACGTCCCGTCCCGTTGCCACGGCTGTTGTAACACCGCTGAGCGGCCGGTTCACCGGCTCGGCTCCTCAGCAAAAACCTGGTATGCGTTGCACCGTCTGCCTTTTTATGCTCACACTGTGATCAGCGGCAGCTAGATGCAATTATCGCATGCCAATGTGCATTGGCTCATTTAGTTTACATTCGAAGTGGAGTGGTCTCTCTAAGCGAGATCCCAATTCGTCGGTCACGACGTGACGTCTCCGTTCCCTCCTTCAGGGAACGAGAGTGACATACGTAACCGAGATGATTTGCAGTCCCATAAATAAATTACATTTTAAAGTTCTTAAAATAGAAAATAATTATTTTAAATTGAAATAATATTTTACAATATTCAGGCATGTGATCAGCTAGAGACAAAAAAGCAGGAAAATCTGACCACGCCCCAAGTCACGCCCACAAGCCACGCCTCCAGCACTTATTATTAAAAATATAAATTTTAGCACATTAAAAGATATCTTATATTGTAATAATGCATACTATTGTCCTGTAAAAAAAATAAAAAGTAGCATTTAATAATCATGATAACAATATAATATAATATATTATAATTAGTGATCGACCGATATTGATTTTTTTATAACCGATATATAACCATATATCAATTATTTGCATGTTTATGTGCCCGATAACCGATATGCAGAACCGATATTTATTTACTGTTATAAAGTAAATAAATGACTTCATACAAAACATACTTCACTTTGGTTTTTCCTCTTTACTTTGGGAAGTCGTGGCCTAATGGTTAGAGAGTCGGACTCGTAACCCAAAGGTTGCGAATTCGAGTCTCAGGTCCGGCAGGAAAGGATGGGATAAATGCAGGGCACTAATTCCTAGTATGGGTAACCATACTTGGCCACATGTCACGTCACTTTCACTTTACAGTCATCTTTTTTTTTTTTTTAGTGTTGAAAATGAGCAATCTTTCATGTTAAATTTAATCTTCATATTACAACAATAAAAAAAACATTTTATTTATAAAAAAACATCAACAGCAACAACACTAATATTAACAATAAGCAAAATAAATGTAGAA
>NW_015645543.1:22842-27072 GCF_001515625.1 Sinocyclocheilus rhinocerous
CACTGTTCTAGATTATGAAATGCCTGCTGACAGCGCAGTTTATCTATGCATTTACACAGAACTATACTCAAACTGCGATCGCTCATGGAGATAATAAATGACGTGACGACGTAATAATAAATAATTAATTTCCATAGAGTTGTATTTATTTAGATGTTTATTAGCGAAATAATGGTTATATAGTAAATGTTAATACAATTTAGGGTATTTTAAACAAGTAAATCTTGTTAAAAGTTACATGCGGTGGCAGTGCTGGAGCATTTCCTGAGCATCAATCGCATCAACCCGGTGAGCAATATGAAAGCGGCTTCACGAGACTAAAGATGAGCAAATATACAACAGAGAGAGAATTAAATTCAGCGCTTTTATTTCCAACATGCGCTCATTCATGGCTGCATATTATTTAATTCAGGCAACGTTACGTCTTTATTGGGACAGGACTTGACGGATTAGTTTACATGACTCCGTGAGTTGGTCTCTATTTCTTAGAGCCAAGCTGCATAAACTACATATCAGGCATTTATGTAATGCATCTAATTTGTGCATAAATGGCTGTTATGTTAAATAAAGTTTACTAACTACAGCAAATCAAGTACCTGAACCATGCTGTTGTTGTTGTCTCATCTCCCCTCAGACGTGCTGCAATGGCGATCCTGCGTACAATTCTCAAAACACCCACAAGATGGCGGCGTTTATCGGTGAATCCGATATTACAAAACCGATATCCGATTATGGTAAAATGCTTAAATATCGGGAAAATATCGATATATCGGTCGATCTCTAATTATAAGTTAGAATAGAATTGTTATTATTATTAAAGTACCTGCCAAAAGTTTGAAAACATTGCAATTATTAATGATTTTGAAATAAATATCTTCTGCTCATCAAGGCTTGATTTATTTGATCAAAATAAAGTTTAAAAAAAAAAAATTCCTGTGATGCAAAGCAGAATTTTCTTCATCATTACTCCAGTATTCAGTGTCACATGATCTTTTAGAAATCATTACAATTTATTTGACTCTCAAGAAACATTTCTAATTATTATCAATGTTGAAAACAATTTTGCTGATTCATATTTTGTGTGGAAATGGTGATACACTTTATTTTTCAGGATTTTTTGATAAATAGAATGTTTAATAAACAGCATTTATTTGCATTTATCAAATATATTAATGAATTTTGTTAATGCATTTATTAAATAGAAATAATTTTAAATGTCTTCATTCACTTTTTATCACTTTCATGTATGATGAATAAAATTATTAATTTCTCTCTCTTTTTTAAATCTTATACAAATGTTTGAGTGGTATCATTGTTTCCACAAAAATATTAAGCAGCAAAACTGTTTCAAAACTGTCAAAAAAACTGTGATAATAATGAGAAATGTTTCTTGAGCAGCAAATCGGCATATTAGAATGATCTCTGAAGGATTATGTGAAACTGAAACTTCTCTTTGTAAACAACAACAGATTTATAAACGTTTCTAATGACGAATGTTGCATTCCCAAATGCAAAGCGGCTCAAACCAACCGAAAATAAAAACAGTACAGTAACAAATAAAAATTCTCACCGCCATTCATAAAAAGTCACCGGGTCGAGTAACACGTTTCAGCGCTGGTTCTACTCACGTTTGACACTTTGAATCATTTGAACACTTTTAACTGTCCTGCAGATAGCACTGCGAGCTCGTGCAGCGCTCTCAGGACCATTCTGTCCATGATGTTTTAGAAAACAATCTTTTCGCAGTTTATTTAGTTACTTGCTTAAGGTCACTTGCGCGATTTCAATCAACATGCAGTATTGAATTGCATAGCATCATATTTTTTCCATTGTATCATAATGCATTGAATCGCATTGTGTTGAATCGAATCGAAATCGGATCACACTGCATCGTAATGGGGTGAAGAATCGCATTGCAACGCATTGGTATATATATATTGGTATATATATTGATAGTACATATAAAATATAGTATACATAATATGTATAGATATATTTTAGACTATGTTGTTGCCTGTGTCGACTGTTTTACAGTCATTTAGTATGCTGTCTTTGTATGTTGCCTACGTATGCAGTAGACCAGTCCTGGAGGCACCCCAACTCTGCACATTTTGCATGTCTCCTTTCTCTGACACACCAATTTCAGGTCTTGGAGTCTCTACTAATGAGCTGATGACCTGAATCAGGTGTGTTTGATTAAGGAGACATGCAAAACGTGCAGTGTTGGGGTGCCTCCAGGACCAGGGTTGGGAACCACTGCAGTAGACTGCACAACTTCACTAGGTTTTGAAACGGAGCATGTACTATCACAAAAACATAAACCCGACAGTAGATACACAAAGTATACGTCTGACATTTCAAAACCGTCTCTAAGTCTTGTATTGACCCGTCTCAAGATTTGCTGACAGATGCCAGCTGCTGTTCTGACAGTGTGTGGATGAGGGATTGAAAAATGCATTCCTACTGGCAAACAAACGCGCTGATGTTTTTTATAGAGAAACTTTAGCTAAAACGATTACCGATTCCTTGTGATTGGAACAGTCTAGTGGTCTTTTTAAAGGTGCATTAGAGCAGCCAGTGGAAAGGCAGAACTATCATCGCACAGACATTGACTGAGCAACGCTTTCTAAAGAGGTCACAGTTTTTATTGCCATGACAACGTCTGTTCGGTCCAGGTCACGCAACCTCCATTATAGTAACAGATGTGGATGGGCATCACATGTTGGGGCAGATTTCTGTGTGAAAGTTGCAATTAAGTATGACAAAACAAAGATTTGCAAGAGATATAACCCTGAAGTCATTGGCACAATAGAAGCCAAAGAGAGCGTGAACAAAGGCCAGGGCAGCATCTGCTCAGGTAAATATGAAATCATGTCATTACCAAAATGACATGAGATGCGTGGAAAGGTAATAAAATGTCGCTGTGGAAGGGAAAAAATATGATAATTTCAGTGCTTTTTATTTTTTTATCAATAGATTTTTCCATTATCATGCAAAATGAATCACAGACTTTTGGTAAGAATTACATTTAGGACCTAGAAATGGCACTAAGCCAACCTGCCTCATCTTCGTGTCATTTCTTAACCTTTTTCCTCCTCTCCAAGGAATGAAATGCCAGGAAATGTAAACAGTTTTAAAATAGAAGGTTTTTTCATGGTCATCCTGTAATTAAACCAAACCAGTGTCAAGGAAGAGAGAGAAATGGGGCCAAATTTCGCAGTGATAGAAGAAATAACTGATGACGACAATGAAAATGAAGAAATAACAATTCAAAGCCTTTCATGACAAAAATTACTGAACCAGAGCACAGAGGACTCAATGCCAAAATAGTGTCAAAAGCCTGTCTAACCTACCTGTGAGACCCCAATGATGCAATAATTCAGATTCCCTGCAACTTACATACTGCAGAACATCAGATGGGAATAAAAACGTCTCCAGGTTACGTATGTAACCATGGTTCCCCGAAGGGAACGAGACGCTGCGTCCGAAGACACTACGGGAACGCCCCCAGCGTGACCGTGCTCTGAATCACATGTGTAATCAGTCCAATGGAAGGGCGAGACGTCATAGGCGGGTGACGTAGCGACCAGGAAGCTATAAAGGCACGTGAGGTGGAACCGGCTTCAGCTTCAAGGAACGATCTCCGCACCAAGAAGTGAAAAGTTTCCACTACAGTTTCCTCGTGGAGGGAGCTCTGGATTGGAGGATGGTCTCAACAACCTCGGTTGAGAGACCGGAAGCTAGGAGTTGTGCCCCCTCAGGGGCCACACCCACAACTTCCACAGCTCCGGGCGGGGGTGGATGATCGTACCCTCCATCTGTGAGAGGAGATCTCTCCTGACGGGAATCTCCCATGGAGAGCCGTCGAGAAGGGAAATCAGGTCCGAGAACCATACTCGGCCCGGCCAGAACGGGGCTACTAGTAGCAGACGGACCCCGTCCCGGCGCACTCTCTCCAGAACTCCCGGGAGCAGAGCGATCGGGGGAAAGGCGTACAGACGAAGCCTCGGCCAGGTCTGTACCATAGCATCCAGCCCCAGTGGCGCCGGATGAGTCAGAGAGAACCAGAGGGGACAGTGCGATGTCGTCCGTGGTCGAATCCCACACCACGCCCAGATAGGTGGTCCTCTGTAATGGTGCATGGACACTTTTCTTGGTGTTTAGCCTTAACCCCAACTCCTTCATGTGAGCAAGAACAACATCTCGATGTCGAACCGCCATCTGCTCCGA
>NW_015645543.1:27095-29116 GCF_001515625.1 Sinocyclocheilus rhinocerous
GAGGAGGGACCACCTCGATGGCCTCCTTCCTCAAGAGAGTATTGACTTCCTGTTCTAATACCAGAGCCTGCTCGGGGCCCACGAGTGTGGGAAAGACCCCGTTGAATGGCGGCGGAGGAGCGGCGAACTGAATGCGATAGCCTTTCTTTACAGTGTGCAGGACCCAACGAGATACATTTGGCAGTAGATTCCACGCTGCTAAATAATCTACTAAGGGAACCAGTCTCTCGAGACTGGCCTCTGGTGTACTTGTGACTGCTAATTCGGTGCCCTGAAGCGGAGGACCGGCAGGAGACGGCCGAACTAGCTGTTCTGGAGACCCCCGAAGGGGTAGCGAGCCCCTCAGCTCCGCTACGTTCCCGGGCGGAAGAAACTGAGGGGAGCGCTCGCTGGAGACTGCTGCGCCCTGAAGCATCATCGATGGCAGGGTTGGCAGAAAAATCTCCCGAGGGCACTGAGGAGAGACGGACACCGTATACTGCGGTGCACCCCACTTTTCCCCAGTAGGGGCCGCCCCTGAAGGCCCTGAACCTCTCATGTCAGGGCCTTTTGGCCGAGGACTTCCTCTAAAGCACGACCCTCAGGTCGGGCTTCGACTGCGCAGCCCTCGACCCAGAACGCCGCTGACCTCGCTCCCGTTGCGGGGGAGCCCGAGAAGCGACGCTCTGTTTTTGTTGTTCACGGTATGAGGAGGAGGAGGTATGCAGCGAGAGCTGCTCCCGCCCAGCAGCCCCTGGATCTAGAGAGCGGCGAGGGAGGAACCGCAGGAACGCCGCCGCCTGTTTCACCAGCCTGACCTGCCGCTGTATACCCCTTGCCCACAAGGCTAGATGTTGCACGTAACGGTCTGGTGGGCAATGCCGGAGCCTTTAATGACGATTCCGCGCCAGGGGACAGATAGCTCGCGAGCGTCTGTTCCACCCGGGGCATCGCCTTAT
This sequence comes from Sinocyclocheilus rhinocerous, assembly GCF_001515625.1. Taxonomy (NCBI): domain Eukaryota; kingdom Metazoa; phylum Chordata; class Actinopteri; order Cypriniformes; family Cyprinidae; genus Sinocyclocheilus; species Sinocyclocheilus rhinocerous. Next base: position 28,034 of record NW_015645543.1, read on the forward strand.
AACCATGATCACTAACCCCCGCCACGTTTGCATAATGAGAGGAAGTGGGGGTAAATAGACGTGCTGAATATGGTCTAACCCGCGACCTCCACACCTCAGTGTGGAGATCGGGGAAAAACGGTAGGCTCCGGCACGGAGGTGGCAGTTTACTCCGCAGAAAGCGCTCATCTAATTTGCTTTTCTGCGGTTCAGCTTCTTTCTCGGCCGGCCAATCAATGTTTAATTTAGCTACGGCACGAGTGACCACCTCCAATAACTCCTCATACTGTGCTGTGTGAGGGGGCGAATCCTCATCGGCGCTCTCCACATCAACCTCCTCGGAGGAAGATAGGCGGAGCGTCGAGCCCGTTCCCCGGGGGGAAGAAACCGCAGTGCGGGCTTCCGATCCCAGAGAGCGGGCACCGGATCTGGCGGGTGAGGAAGGAGATAGGGGCTCGCCCGTCTCCATTCCCTCCGCCAAATCCAATTGCGAACCCCACGAATGCAGCCGCCGCTCAGCCTCGGCTGAAGCGGGACCAGCACCGCGAGGAACGCTGGCGAAGGCTCCCTCCTCAAAGAGAGCCTTCCGGGAGTGAAGCGAGCACAATGACATTTGCTCACAATGCGGGCAATCGGCCCCCTCAAGAGCCGATGCCGCATGCTTCGCCCCCAAGCAAACAACGCACATACTGTGTGTATCCTCCCTCCGCCAAGTCCAATTGCGAACCCCACGAATGCAGCCGCCGCTCAGCCTCGGCTGAAGCGGGACCAGCACCACGAGGAACGCTGGCGAAGGCTCCCTCCTCAAAGAGAGCCTTCCGGGAGCGAAGCGAGCGCAATGGCATTTGCTCACAATGCGGGAAATCGGCCCCCTCAAGAGCCGATGCCGCATGCTTCGCCCCCAAGCAAACGACGCACATACTGTGTGTATCCCCACTCGTAATATAGCGAGGGCAGAGAGGAACACACAGCCTGAAACGCTGCTCACTTTCGCCCTTATGTTTTATTTTCTCTGTGGCCTTGGACATTGTGCTTATAACTTTCTTTTTTGACAGACAACACCAAATAAGACTCACAACAGAGATATGACTGACACAACACAGA
>NW_015645543.1:29335-42584 GCF_001515625.1 Sinocyclocheilus rhinocerous
AACAGAGATATGGACTAACACAACACAGAGCGCTTCGCTGAATGACAGAAAACTGAAGCCGGTTCCACCTCACGTGCCTTTATAGCTTCCTGGTCGCTACGTCACCCGTCTATGATGTCTCGCCCTTCCATTGGACTGATTACACATGTGATTCAGAGTAGTGTCTTCGGACGCAGCTCGAGTTCCTGAAGGGGAACTCAAGGACGATAGAAAATATAAGCCTGTAGAGCAGCAGAAAGTCCTCATTCAACCATGATTTTGTACAATATTAAGTATCACTGGATTCTAAAATGATGGAGAAAGCACATACTCAGCTCTAAAGTCTAAAGTCCTCACATCAAGAACGATAACAATAACTCCTGTTTATTATAAGTGCTCAATGCTATTATGTGGTCTGCCACTTTAAATGCTCAAGCTCTTTAAAGTGAGATAGATTCTGAATGGCTTTCAATATTCTTTATCATTCATCAGCTGGACAAAATCATTGTGAAAGTAGTCGTGTTTTCATTACCCTTCAAATTGTGCAGACTGAAATAACCAATTGAAAATACGCCCAATGGAAACATGTCAATTACACAAAAACTCCCATATATCGCAAAAAAGTTTTTGCGTTCTCATGAGGTGGTTTTTCAGGCAATTCGAAGGAGGAATATTCTACAAAACTGCAATGGAAATGTCTTTTTCACATTTACAGGTCACCTGGCGTGCATAAAAGTCACATGATCATTCTTTAATGTACTATAACCTATAAAAAAGAACTCATATGTGGCTGCTTACACAAACATTGACTACACAATGCTTGTATAAGGGACTTTCGTTGCCATTAAAGCTTGGATAACCCCTTATTTACACATTATGGCTCCAACACGACCAAAAGAGCTGATCACGGCCACTCCCAGAACCAGCTCTCCGTACTGCTTTGCTAAAGATACATGTCTACGTCTTCTTTGATTAAAATGAATGGCTAGAGCGGTGGCTGCGATATATGGAAACCTACCAACATCCATCGCCATGACTTATCGTGAGAGGAAATAATTACGTTTTAGTCGCATAACATTGGTTAATGGAAACTCCGCCATTCCGCAACAATTTTTTATCGACATATATTGCAAAAGGTTTGCGCACATCAGTAATGGAAACCCAGCTTGTGATTCCAATGATATTGTTTCTTTGTGCAGTTAAGGTTGTTTAGGACTCTGCTATTCTTTTAATTTAGAACTATTTTTAAAACTATATCTTTATCATTATAGTTATCATTTTTTGTGTGTTGTTAAAGTTCTGTTATATGCTAATGGTAAAAAAAAACCATTTAAAATGTGCTAAACGGGCAGAAAAATTACAAATAAATGAAATGTGTATTAGTTGGTCTTCTTTGTAGGACAAGCAAACTAATATGTTTCCCTGCCAGGAGAAGAGCAAACATACAGCTTTGTCAGTCTCTTACAGGAGTTGTGGGACGGATGCCCAGTAAATCATTTCAGAATTGAGGTCACAAGCAGGCAGGAAGTGGTGTGAGTTCTACTCTAATCAGTGCCACTTCAGGCCAGTCCTTCATATATCGGCCACCTTTGCGAATGTAAGTCTTTCCTGACCTGGGTTTGATGCCAAGCCGATCAAAAATTACAATTCATGTACGAGATTCTGGGTTAAGGTGGATCATCCTATAAAGATCCAATATTTAGATGGGTTTTGGAGAACTGAAAGGGATAATCACCATCAGCTACAGGACAGATTACAGATTGACCAATGAGATGAACAAACCAGCTAAATAGCCTACAGAGGCTCTGTTTGTGTGCCAACGGAGCACTCATTTTATGAAGAAAAGGTTATGACTGTTCCTAAGACGTAACTTTGTGACAGAGGATTAAACATGGTTTAGTTGTAGAGCGTTTCTGCTTTTCAGAGTGCAAACAGTAATGCATTGCAGGAGATTATGGCAAATCTGATTACCATTATTTTACTTGTTCCGCTCATGCAAAATTTCATTTGGAAAAAGACTTTAACCTTGACTTCTCTCAGTACTTCAGAGAGGAAAGAAACGTAAAAGAAAAAAGAGAGCATTTCAAAGCATCAATACTAAGAAGATGCAAATGACAAATCAACAGACAGAGATATGCAAATGACGTTGATCTAAAGTCATTACCACCACAATTAGTCTCCGCAATCATCAAAATATTTCAATAAGGATGGTTACAACTCATTGACTATTCATTATGTTCTCTAATTAGATCATAAATTGTAAAGATATACGAGCACAAGCATTTGACAGATAACTTCTGGTGAGAAGACAGTACGGCAGAATTCTTTGAGCATGTATTAATAAAAGTCAAAGAGCAAAAACTTTGGAAATAAATGTTGTTTGTTTGCACATGCGCTCAGAAATGTAATGCTCCTTAATCATTAATATATAGAAATCACATACCACCAAAGTAAACTATGAACCCGGTGTCGTGACCCATGGCACACAACACAAAGCTAACAATAAGTGTGCCTTGAGAGAAAATAAAGCAGCAGTAACAACCAGAATTCCACAGAAAATTCATAAAATTATATGAAAAAGTGTTTTCAGACAACCCAATTTAAGGCATTGCTGGTTTCTAATGATAAATTGCTTAGTACTCTAAGATCATTTGTTCACCACCCACGCAATCTGTCATTGGGTGTAGAGAGACACTGACAGACAGTTGTTTCGGTGTTGGGTGATTTTGTTACATATCCTGACAATGGAGCGATGCCAAAAACACTTTAGTATGCCCTCAAAATAAATGCCTTCTAAACTTAACTAAACTGCCTAGAGTGTGTTTATTTTTTCTTATCTTTTCCTTATGCGCTTAAATTACAAGTTTAATTTCCTTCTGCTGATGGCTACAACTTTTTTCCTATCTTGGCATACCTGTGAAGCTTAATAAAACCCAAAGCACACTCCATCTTTTAAGGCATAATTTGCTAATAATGTTCCTCAAGCTGTATAAAATAAACATCATTTGTACTCGGAGAACAACAGTGAACAACTGGGTAAATGTTCCTAAATGGTACGGGGCCAAAATGTCCCTTCCCCTCGATCTGATGAAATAAACACAGCGGTTGGTTGTGCATCCTGCTTATGGCGATGGGGAATGATTTTTTGTAAATCCCCAGACACATATATTTGTTATATTCCATTTTATTATTTGTTAATGGCTCAGTGGTGCTGGGACTAAATCAATTTGAGCTGATCTTTAAAAGCCAGCGCATCAGTGAGCACATTAGCCTGATTTGCACTTCATTATGTGCACTGATGGGCAGTGCTGAACAATCACATCAGCAGGTGCAGAGTAGAGTGGAGGCAACCCAGGCAGGTAGAGCAGCAAGAGTGTGTGCCTGTGCCTGTGCATGCTGCACGAGTAATTGCCTTTCTAGAAGAAGATGCAAAAGGTCCGCAGAGAGCTATAGCGGATGTTCCACTGTTCTTTTCACCAGTAAAAGAGTAAACTAGGACTGCTTGAAAACAGAAAAATTATCATTTTACTTTTCTGAAATGTGTCGTCCTCTCTGCGTGCTTGCAATTCTTCAAGGATTGCTTTGGGATTTGCTATCTGGAGTTGTTGTGCTGCTTTTAGGTTTCTTGATGATTTTCCAGGCAAACTTTTACACAAGATAAAATTGCATCAAGTTTTATATTTTTTACATCTCCATTGCTATAGAATTTCCTCATTCCCTTTCTGAATGTATCGTTGCATGATTTTGTTTATTATGTGTACAGCGCCTTACAAGAATGAGGTTATCATTGAAAAAAAAAATTAACCTATGTTGGAGAAAAAATGCACATTTTGATATTAGGTATTTGGTATTAAGTAAATATAATTTAATTCACTTGTGGATAAAAATTAAAGCAATCAAATTTGTTCCCTGAACCACAAATTATGACAAGGCAGAGCAAAAAGATGAAATTGGGTTGGTCTAAGATTCATTAGCAGCAGTTTATCCAATTTATGTTTTGCATTTGGTTCAAGTTCAAGTCATCTGACAAATCTTATAATTTGAATCTTGTGGGAAAGATTATATTAATGCACATTAATAATTAATGCAAATTAGGCAGGTTATGTAAAATTTCTTAAACAATCTCTTAAATAAGCTGTTCACTTTGTAAAACCCTGAAAGGCATTATCATTTTCATGCCATGGCTTCCCTCTGGAATTTGTAATGGGTTTTAATACAGGTTTTCCATTTATGAGTAAAAAATAGGACTTGAAGAGCATTTCTATTTTCTTCTACAAACAAAAATAAATTACTTTCAGTTTCAATAAAAATATATTATATTTAAAAATACTTATTAAAACTTAATTTTTAAAGTACACAATGATTTAAAAACTCACATTTGGGGTATAAACACATGTAATTTTATACAACATAAACAACATAAAAGTCTCTTTAAGTGATGTTAACCACAGACCTTATTTTACACATAAATCGAAAACGGCTATTCTAAAAACCCATTATAAATTCCCGATGGAGTCCACTGCGAGTTAGCCTTCCGGTTTGGCCTACAAACTGACGCCATGACTGAACATCTCTATACCGTAAACTGCTCTATTGTACAGAAACTGCTCCATTTACGTCAAACACACTAGTTGCATTCAGGTGACGAATTCACATTTGGAGGCCACAATGGAAGCAAGCATAAATATTAGAACTGCTACTATCTAAACAACCTTCAGCTTCAACATTTCCAGACAACTCATTCCCACAGTGACCACCTATAAAGACCTATTATCGCATTAGACAAGTGCGAATGGGATGAGTCTGGGAGCAACTTTGCGGATGGTGTCTGTGTGGATCTACTTGTGAGTGCCGGAGGACAACACATCACCTCTCTGGGGGGTCACAGTTGGTTGATCTCTCTCCCCAGGGGCCAACCTCTCCGCTGAGAAAGGCATTAGACAAAAGGCCGTGGGCAGCTGTGGGTTTTAACAAGGTAGCTGGCTTCATTTGAGCATGTGTTGCTTATTCGCAGCTGAAATGCTCTCAGCGCAGCTTATGTTTGACATATTTCCCCCTCTACTGCATATTTACAGAGGCCATTGAAAACTCCTGAAGGGCATGACAGGCAATGTGGGAGAGCATATTTGTAGCCTTCAGCTTTTCTGTAATCCTGAGGTCTCTGCCCAACTTCTCGCCCTTGGTATCAAAAAACACAAGGGTAAAACAGCTCCTCCAATATATCAGAAAATACTTCGGTATCACTTATAACATTCACACGGCATTAAAATTGTCCATGGATGTACGGCTTCTTTTAAAATTTCTTTGGACTCGCTCTGAAGTGCCTTAATATTAAAGTGCTTTTTCATGAAACATCAAACCGGAGCTCCTCTTAGTTTTTCATATGCTACTGATCGCTGTTGTCTGTGGGAATATTTCAGGGAAACCGCATCTGATGGTCCAAATCAGTTATGAGTATGATGTATAGCTCATAGGTATGATGATGAAAATTTGTGATTTATATTGTGATCTGATCTCACTACAAACAAAAGCTACACAAACAAAGATGTTTAACAGGACCTGTGATTCAAATTTCAGAAGCAAATGGCATGAAAAGGCTGGAAAATATACACAGTATATCACCCAGACCACCATGACAAATTTAATATATTTTGGAGGTTACGAAGGAAGCAAGCTTCAGTATACCCGCATATGGGTAAAAAAGCTCTTCAAATAAATCATGAACACTTCTGTATTACTATTAAAATTGCCCATGGATGTATTACGGCTTCTTTTAATATTTTCGGGACTCACTCTGAAATGCCTTAATATTAAAGTGCTTTTTCATGAAACATCAAACCAGAGCTCCTCTTATTTCTTCATACGCTACTGCTCGCTATTGTCTGTGGGACTATTTTAGTGGAGTCCAATTGGACCACATCTAATGGTCCAAAACAGTCAAGTCTGATATGTAGCCCGTAGGTAAAAAGGCATGATGAATCGCAGCACACACGCAGGATTAATCTTTCTCATTAACGCCGAGCTGTGAACTGGAGCTCAGCATGACCGCACAGGAGGTGTAGAGGCTCTATAAACATGGACGGCACTTGTTAAGGATTACATCGGCCGCATCTCATTTTACGGCCAGGAAACCACATATATCTAACCCTCTATATCTAACATATTAATGAGGAAAATGGTCTGCGAGTCAATTCAAGGCTATTGGGATATGAGTATTTTTTAGAGCTTATTAAGAGTCCTAATTGGAAAAAGTTTGGCAAGGAGCCATTTTTTTGCACCACTGTTCTAGCTGATACAGTTTCTCTCATTAAAATATTTGAAATATTATGATAAAGAAAACACTTACTGTAAACAAAATCTTCAATCAGAGCAGTGCAAACGATTAACAAAGGGGTGAAATTGCTAAACGGCTGCACCACTTTATCATTTTACATGCAAAATAGATGTTTGGGTATATTTTCAAGAGATTCATTTGTCAAATCATGATGAAATGATGGAGAAGGTGAGTCAGTATGTTTTTTGGCCACACTTTATTTTAAGGTCCAATTCTCACTATTAACAAACCTAACTATGACTTTTACCTCAAACTCCTAATTTGTTGCTTATTAATAGTTAGTAAGGTAGTTGTTAAGTTTATGTATTGGGTAGGGTTAGGTATGTAGAATATGGTAATGCAGAATATGTGTTTTATAAGTACTAATAAACAGCCAATATGGTATTAATAGGCATGCTAATAAGCAACTCGTTAATAGTGAGAATTGGTCCCTATACTAAAGTGTTACCATATTATATTTTATTTTATTTTATTTGTTTATCAAAAGTGATAGATTTTAACATTGTTACAAAAAAATTCAATTTCAAATAAATGCTGTTCTTTTGTACTTTCTATCATCCAAGAATCCTGAAAAAAAATCAACATGGTTTTCACAAAAATACTATGCACCACAACTGTTTTCAACATTGATAACAAAGGTGTGAATAATCTTCTTCAGACACGTCTGAAGATGAAACGTCTGAAGATGGCGCCATTGTGGTTGTTGGCTTGCCGTCGCTCCTGTCCTCTGCTGTACGTTCTGGTGCTATCTATGTGTGTGTGTGCTCAAGGAATCAGTACCTTAATTTCCTATGATCGCCAAACCCTTCTTGATATACAATCCACTGTCATGGATATGTGTGCTCGAAATCCGAATGGGGAGAAATTCTCCTACACCCGGTTTTTCTCAGCGTTCCCGAAGGCCGCTTGCCACGTCGGCTGTTCATTTCATCGGAAAAGACGCCATAGAAAGCGTGGGAAACGGGCTGGCATTTTGGTCAGGATTAAAAGATCCTTGCACACATCCACGTCTTGCTCTTGCAATCTGCTTGGAGTTGATGGATGGGATAAAAACCTCTCTCTTCAGCGCACTACGATCCCCCGCTACACCTGTCTACTGCCCATCCTACCAGATGTGGCTACATCTGTTTGCGCTACAGCGCGGCCGCGGATCATCAAAAGAGGCGCTAATCCACGAAATCTCCGGTCACTGGATTATGCGAAACCATCGATCATATCCCCTGAAGAAATTACTCATGTTACTAAGTGTATTGAGTATGTGTTTTTGAGTCATTTATTTTTTATTCTCTTAATCTCTATATTTACTGTATTTGTATATGTACAGCACTTTGGCATACACTAGCTGTTTTTAAATGTGCTATATAAATAAACTGACCTTGACCTTGAACAATAATAAATGTTGCTTGTGCAACAAATCGGCATATAAAAAAATCTGCATATTACAATGATTTCTGAAGGATCATGTGACAGGTAAATAACAAAACAGAAAACAGTTATTTAAATGAGCAATATCACACAAGTAATCACAGCCATGCTGATGTACAGCCATATCACTGTAATGTGGGGTTTGGTGTTTGGGTTTTGTTTCATGTTCATGTTTTCCATGTCTTTTATTTTGTATTGTTTCATGCTGTCAGTGTCATGCTTCCCTTGCCCTCATGTATCTCTGCCTTGTGTATGTGTCTTGTTCTGATTGGTTGTCTTAGTCATGTGTCTTGTTTCCCATTGGTTTGTTCATGTCATGTGACCCTCCTTGTCTGCTATAAGTAGCCATCATGTTCCCATTGTGTTCATGTTTTCCATGTCTTTTATTTTGTATTGTTTCATGCTGTCAGTGTCATGCTTCCCTTGCCCTCATGTATCTCTGCCTTGTGTATGTGTCATGTTCTGATTGGTTGTCTTAGTCATGTGTCTTGTTTCCCATTGGTTTGTTCATGTCATGTGACCCTCCTTGTTTGTTATAAGTAGCCATCATGTTGCCATTGTCTCTCGTCGTGTATTGAATGAAGTTGTAACCCGCTGTCGGTGAGTCAAGTCTGTTTATGCCTCGTCAAGTCTGTTCATGCCTCGTCAAGTCTGTTCATGCCTCGTCAAGTCTGTTCATGCCTCGTCAAGTCTGTTCATGCCTCGTCAAGTCTGTTCATGCCTCGTCAAGTCTGTTCATGCCTCGTCAAGTCTGTTCATGCCTCGTCAAGTCTGTTCATGCCTCGTCAAGTCTGTTCATGCCTCGTCAAGTCTGTTCATGCCTCGTCAAGTCTGTTCAAGTCAAGTCAAGTCTGTGTCTCTAGTCTTCGTCTGTTTGGATTATTGTTTGGATCACTTGTTAATAAACTGTACTTGGGTTCTTCACTACGCTCGCCTTCAGTGGACTGATTCATTACAATCACATGGCTACGAGTGTGATATTCCGTTTATACGACAGTTCGACGGCACAAGTGGAAATACTTAAGAAACAACAACGGAGTGTCTTTAAAAACCCTCTTTTGTGATTTTTCCGCCACTGATTTAAATGTTAAGTTGACAGTTTAACAGCTGAGCCCAAACATTCGTTACTAATTCGATAACGTCACTTTAGAACTAGTAACGAAGGAACGTTTGGTTGCTTCATTAAAAGCTTATTGTATTACTGTATTAAAAATGCTCACTGTATTCTGTAGAGTCAAGTATTATGAGAGAGAGATGGACTGAGCGAGTGTGATTACCCGCATCTGATACAGCATTCATTCTTCAGCTCAATCTCATATTCACAACAAAACATTAGTTTGAATATTCGCTGAGGAAAGTGATCCTTACTTTCCACATCTTCGAAAACATTGAAGCAATTTTCAAATAGACATAATCTTTATAAACAAATCACATATTTGAAGTCTAAACAACTACATTCTCACCTAAAAAACCTATTAAAACTACATTCCATGACACAAAAACAGTATTATTCTTAAAATAATAGTGGATTTGGGTGTCCACCATGACACTCGCTGTGAGAAATACCGCAAGCGAAGTGATACAAACGGTGAAACAGTTGGAGTTCTGTTAACTCTGGAATATTGCATGCCCCAAAAGGCTCTCAGCCAATCAGATTCGAGGACCAGAAAGAACTGTTGTATAAATAATAATAACATAATTTTTGATCAAATAAATGCAGCCTTGGTTAGAATAAGAGGCCTCTATCAAAAAACTGAAAACATTTTATCTTCATTTTTTTATTCATGCATTTTAAAGAGTTAATTTAGATGAGATGTCTGGATTGCATTGGTAGAGCGATGCTATATAGTCTCAGTAAAACTTTGGAACCGTGTCATGCAAATCACATTCAACACTAAGTTTCTGGCCATGTTTGTGCCGCTATCTGATTTGCATGATTCCTTGCAAACTGGGTGCTAAAACAATCCAAACACCATGTGCAAATAAACAATGCTATCAGTGAATTCCCTTAAGAGAATCTGTCCCAGGTTTATCAATGATCATTTTTCTTTCTTAATCTGAAAACCGTAAAATCCTGACAGGTTCCTGTTAGTAGATAGAGCTGACAGGGCAAGAATCCCAGGAGACATTCAGCAGGAAAAAAAACGGACACATTGAGAAGCAAAAATATATGTTTTTGTGCATGAAACACCAGCTTGTTTTGTTCTTGGCTGTTCTTCACAGAGAATTATAGTTCTGGTGGAGGTTGCAGAGATCAGCGGTCACAGACAATGTCGGGATTCTTATTCTTTTACAAAAGTCTACAGATATTTTTTTTTCAAGTGAGTAGGGCTCACTGTATGCTGTTCTGGCTGTGTATCTAGACCTTATTAATAGCCATTTTCAACACTTTTGCAACCACAGAGATTACACCATCATACGATCATCAATGCATGTCCTGTTATCTGATGATTCTGGGATTACTGGACCTGACAAGAGATCCCCCCACGAGTTGATCAAGGCTTAGCCACCCACACACTCTTCCAGAAGCTTCTGAGGGCTTTGCTCCAAATCACATGCTTAAAGCGAAAGATAAAGGCCAAACCTCCCAACCAGGCTCAGTGGTGCTGATGGCCAGAATGAGGTCATTCCGAAGCCTTGAAGCATACTTCACCAATTCCCATCTAGGGAAACATCTTTCACTATTAAAGACTTCCAATTGTTCTCCCCATCCAGCAGTGATCAAAAAGATAAGTACAGGAGGCAGACAGGTGTTGTAACTCACTTTGTTTCAATGTCTGTAACTGAGTGGTTGCTTTTTTCACTTTGCACACACATCTGAAACTTTGACATAATATTCCCAGATTTATCTGCTACAAATTAAAGTAGTTTAGAAATCTATAACTACACACACAAAAAACAACTGTAAATCAATGTGAAATGAGAATATGAAGAGTGTCAGAATACAAAGAAATGGTTGAAGCAAACTAACATCTATGCTATGCTTTTTTTCAATTTTGTAAATACAACAAAGATTATTGTGTGTGTTTTACAAGAAAATACTACTTCAGGCTTTCTACTTCAAAATTTCCCATTTAATTAAATGTGTTACTTCATAATTATAATTCATTTCTACATAATTATTATGTGAAATTTACTAGCAATTTCTGAGTGAAAATTGTTTTATCAATTATTTTTAGTCTAGTAGAAATTTAAAACCTGCAAAAGTAATTAATGGAACTGGCTGAAATTTAACATCCAATATCAGCCAATAAATATTAAATATCAAACCATTCTAACTAATAAATGGCCAATATTACAAATATACCATTTAAGTTTAGGGTCAATCAATTTTATATATATAAAAACTTTTTTCAAATACATTCAACAATCTTACCAACCCCAAACTTTTAAACAGTGGTGTTAAAATGCATTCAAAACATGCATTCTTTTACAACAAAGTTCAAGTTTAAGCTAGCAATCTTCATATACCACTATCATGGACAACAGTTTCTCTCTGGGATTAAGTCTGGTTCTTCAAGTCAGAAAACAATCGGCTTTACTTGACAGTGTTAACCCTAACCCTGCTGTGAACTGCGGGGAGGAAAAGTGAGAAACGTCTGAGCATCCACTGACCATCCACAACACTCAATGTTACTCATTCTGATCATGGTTTAGCCTAACAAACTTCCACACTTCAGAGAGAGGCGAAAGCACCCGTTCCTCCCAGGACCCCCCGGGTCTGTGCAAAACAGGCAAAGTGAATAATAATTAAGGAAAAAGAATCATCCGGTGCCTTCAGTCAAATAATGACAGCCACCGTGCTGAAAGGTTGAGAAATTCATGGGTGGGGATGCATTAAAAATCATTACCAAGAAATGTGCACACTAAGATTATTCGCTACGGGCAGCCGCTGATTGCTTTGTGGAGGGAGTCTGTGCGGCAAGCAAATCAAACTAGAGCTTGAGAGCGAATACGTTTCCCCTGTGCACAAATCACTAATTACTTATTAATGGCCAGATGAAGAGAGTCTGTGCTTTCAAAGTAAACACGTGTCAGCGACCCTGGAGGGGCAGAAGGAAATTGGGAGGAATCGCTCTGTAAACTGTGATGGCAACTAATCAAGTTCAGTGGCTCTTGCAGCCTCCAATACATCGGTGAAAAGGCTAATTCATAGCCCTTGCTCTAAGGGGACACTGAAAATAAATGCACAGAACCATCTGTGAGAGAGAGAGAGAGAGAGAGAGAGAGAGAGAGAGGCAAACAGTGGGTGAGAGAAACACCATTTCAGGAACATCAGGAAGAAACACGTATTTCATCTGTACAGTGAAGGCGAATGGGGACCTAGGAGAGCCGTGGCCACCACTGACGTTCATTGTACAGAAAAGAGCAGCTTGTAATAGGGATACACAATAGATCGAGACCATATCAGTTAATGTATTGTTCAATATTAGACTTTTTTACAGTTAAAAATCTAACACCTTTAGAGATAAATGCCTTAAAAAACAATGTTAAATGTAATCTGAGAAGGATTTCTCAAAATAAAAATAAAATTTTCACTGCACTGCACATTACTCACAGAAGATTTTAGTTTTTAGCATCTCATTTTTAATTTACAGACAAAATAGTGCATAATTTTAATATCAGCCATAACAAAAATAATTATCTGTATCAGCCAGAATATTAGTATTGATGCAGTCCTAGCTAGTAGTCGACCGATATATCGCTAAGGCAGATATATCGGCCGATATTTGGCATTTTTCAAATATCGGCATCAGTCGATAAGTTTTCCTGTTTGGCCGATGCTTTTATTTTGAAGGTGCACCGGACTTTTATTTTGACGGCGCTGAGAACACAGTGTGCTCACATTCTCCCTCTTGTTCGCTGTTGTCGTTAAAGTCCCCCTGTAGTCAAAAATGTTATCCCTTAAAACTCATCTTTGATCATAAAAATTACATATTTAAATGTTTTTTCTAGTGAAAATAATTTTCTCAGGCCATAAAATAGCTTGAATGTAACTCTACACCCTTGCCTCATTTACTATCCATGGATCTATGAATACACAAATTAGCTCCGCCTCCAGTCACACCAGCCAGGGCCTCCTGATCCACGGATAATGACTGATAAAACTATGTTTTTACTAGCGGACAACTACACTGGATACTGTAACAGTCGTTAAAGTTACTTACTTGATGTTGTGTCCTCAAAATGCCTTGAAGACTCGAATGCAGCCAAGTTTGTGATTCTTAATTCGCACCCGCAAGCAATGTGTGTGAAGTGCGGACGCCAATGCGGGAGAGGTGGGTCTGACTCCAGGCTACTTTTACACTGTTGCCGCGGGTTATTATTTAAGTTAGCGGTTCTAAATTCACGTTAAACCACAGCTTCATGGGTTTTTTGCTCTATTTTATTTTTGGTTTTGTGCTGGTAATTGGTATATTTTGTATGCGATCTCTATGTTATGATCTCTATGTGCACCGCGTTTGTATAAATGGAGAGAGGGATATGCTAATGACAGGAATCTATCCCTTG
>NW_015645543.1:42711-59011 GCF_001515625.1 Sinocyclocheilus rhinocerous
AATTTAAACAAATCTTTGAATGACTAATGAACATTTAATTTCACAAACCTTGCAAACTTGGTCGGATCCAGTTGTGAGATCTTGTGAAGTGTGCATATGTATCCTGCATGATCGCGTGTTCTCTGTGTGATGGTCGGTCCGTGCGAATTGAATGCTGACAGGAGGAGAGTTCAGCTTCACGCTCAGCTGGTCACTATTTTAAAAAAACTGTTTGGTTGGAACTCGGAGCGCAGCCCAAGCCGAGAACAGAGCTGTGCCTATCTCCAGGGGTTGAGGGGACTTGGAGCCATCACAAAGACATTTAGGCATCAAGTAGAGGAAAGGCAAAAAGAAAAAGAAAAAAACCCTTTTATTGGATCTTATCACCAGACTTTATGAACACAGGAGGAACTACAGAGAAATCGACATCACTGAACAGTTTCCCACAGCACCACGTCACCCAAGACATCACAAATTTACTTGCTATTGAGGACTAAACTTTCTCTTTCCGCATTAATTAAAACTGGCCTGATAACTCTATTAGAAACTGCTGTTTAGAGCACCCTTGGAGAACATTTCCGAAAACAACGCATCTGCCAGGAGCTTCTTTATTTCTGTCTACATCAAAGGCAATTAATTTCTGAGCTTTTTATTTCTGCATGCTAAGCTTCAGTCATTGTTCTAGTAAACACCCACTATTAGCAAACGAATTAGATAGGAGCAAAACTGGATCGTATTGAGACCGGAACACTTAAAGTTCGTTAATCACGCATGAGATAGTGGCCGAGATGTAATTCAATGGTAACCGAGGTTGACAAATTTGCCAAGGCAGTTAGCGTATAACTCAAAACATGATTTAGATATCAGGCGTGAGAAAATACAAACAGGAATGAACATTAATTTCTCTCACGGTCATTTACTCACTTGCACAGAATGTCTTTAGTCGCTTCATCAAATCCGCTTGTTCTAATTAGAGCTCAACACTCAATGAATCAAAAAAGAATTTTCTCACTTTTGCACACTGGGTTGTTAGGAAAATTAATTTCAAACAGGTCATCTTGTGTAGTCTGCACATCTCTTACTTAATAATTCATTTGTATTTAGTTGCATTCTACTAATTAAGAGTTAAATCTACTAATTGAGAGTTAATTAGTCATTGTTTTGAAAGGGTAATCTCACGAATTGCCTTTGGGCTATGTAGATTTCACATAATGTCAAGATAAACTTTTAAATATGTTCCCCTAGAAGGTGCAGTCGTTTTATAACACCTATCGTTAAAGTCCAGTGGTTTTGAACAGGTGAGATTCAGGTCTGTTCTATTAAAGGGATAGTTCACCCAAAAATGAAAATTCTGTTATTAATGACTTTCCCTTATGTCATTCCAAACCTGTAAGACCTTTGTTCAACCATAATTTTCTGAAGCTACGAGAATACTTTTTGTGTGCAAAGAAAACAAAAATAACATAGCTTCATAACATGAATGTCACATGGATTATTTTAAAGATGTCCCTACCTTTCTGGACCTTCACCGTAGGACCCTTGCTGTCTATGGAGGGTCAGAATGCTCTCGGATTTCATCAAAAATATCTTAATTTGTGTTCTGAATATGAACAAACATCCTACAGGTTTGGAACAACATATGGGTGAGTAATTAACGACAGAATTTTTATTTTTGGGTGAACTATCTCTTTAAGATTGTGGACAAACCTCCCACATCTTTTGATGATGTCAAAGATTGTGTGATTATGGCATTTTGATGAAAACAGCATGGTAGAAGCCAGTCAAATTAGACGGATTTCAACATGGACAGGCTGCATGACATGTCCTCATCTTTGAAAACCATGAACAAAGCTACACAAGGTACTGTACAAGGAAACACAATCCAGGCTACATTTTGGGTCCCATACTTTTCAAAAAATGAATTTCCAGACTTTTCCAATCATTTGTTAGGATTACTGGTAAATTCTTTTAAAATCTTCTAAAGAACACAGTTACTGTACAGAGAGTAATTTGTAGTCAAATGAATGACTAGAATAAATGTAAGTAGTACAGAAATTCCTTGAATTTTACATGACATTTTCAGATTCTATTAATTTGTGAGACTTTTCGAGGCCTGGATATAACACTTTTGAAATTACCAGATACCTCAGGACTGTGGGAATCACACGGGATCACTTGCACCGATGATAAACGTGGTTTGCGTTGACAACAGTGAATTTGGAGAGCATGAAATCATCCAAATTCAAGGGCCATGCAGAAACTAAAATTGTCAATTTATCTATTCAGCCTACATTAGAAACAGCATGCCTACTCAAACTGAGTGGGCATGTTCTTGAGCCAAGTGAATTTTGAATACAACTTCCAAAAACTAAAAAAAAATGAAATAGTTTTACTTGATTATTTAATTTTCATGGTATTTGCAGGTAAAGTATTAGCAGTGCTGCAAATATTTTTGGGGGGTGGGTGAACCGTTGGGGGCAAAAAAGATGTCATCACAAATATGTCAACAAAACATGGTTAACAAACCCTTTTTTCAAATTTACTTTTGATTAATTATCAAAATGTCAGATATGCTCTTTTCCACAAAATGAATAAAATAAAGTATCACTAAAAAAGTACTACAAGAGTTGGTCACTCACCTTAAAGTGAAGATCTCTACTGATGAAAGGGTGGAGACTGCTAGGAAGGCTGACACCGTCTCCCTCTGCCTGATGGGTCTGGAGGGAACCATCACCACAAAGTTACTGTCCAAACGCAGCTCAGAGAGCGGCTGGAATAGGCGTACGCTGCCGATCCTGCGCATGGGTGTGGGCCCTGAGAAGTACCCGGCAGGGCCCAGCTGCCCAGTGTGGATGGAATTGGTCTTGCGGGAGTCTTCCGAGCTGCATTCTCCAGTGTCGGTGGATTGTAGCATGTAATACAGCTCCACAGGAGTGCCTTCAACCAGCTCGGGAGATCTCTGTCGACCTGGTATGACACTAGGGGGACTGAACCAGCTAGGCAGAGGTTCCAGTTCAGCCACGCACAGTCCGAGTTCCCCTTTTAGATGACAGGTGCCTCGTACCTCTTGGGTTTCGTGGAAGGCAAACATCCTGACACACGGCAAATTGTCCACGGCACTGTAGTCATCCCAGTCCCGGCCCACAACGTAGAAGAGAACCTGAACCTTCGGCCAACTTGGATGGATTCGCTCACTGATAATAAAAGTCTGCACTTTCCAGTTAAAACTAAAGAGTGGAGAGGAAGTGGATGATGGTGACATGGATGAAGGGTTGTTGAAGAGTCCTGGGCCCAGAAGCTCCGCAGGCACGGGCTGTTCCACATACAGCGGCCCGTAACTGGCATTGACCGACGGCGTATTTCTGGCCTGTTGAATAAAGAAAAGTTCCGTACGAACCTGCAGGCTGGAGTTCCTCATAATGTCCTGGTTGGCCTCCTTCAGGAAGAAGGCTGACTCTGCGTTCAGCACCTGGTATCGGACCGGAAGATACGTTGGGATGGCACCGAATCTCTGCAGTCCTTCCATCAGCATCCGACTGTGGATGACTGACAAATAACAGAGAAGACAAAAAAAGACATCACTCATCCATCTATCAGACCTCTAAGCCCGACCTAGCTACTTGCATGCTCTTACATGCTTTAAAGTAAGAGTCATTTGTCTCCCACCCCATTCTGCAATCCCATCTCCAGGCAACTGGACTCTTTTATTGAATGCCTTCAACCAGCAGTTCACTGCAGATATTTGGGGTGATGGAAGGACCCAAGAGGCTCCATTGATTTTGCGTCACAGCGCTATTCTGAGAAAAAGAGATGCTGGAGATTTGTGACAGCTGGTGGCAGACAAATGCTATTGGTGCTTGAGGCAGACACTACAGCACAGCAAGAGGATGCTTATATACCATTGTGTAACATGAAGTATTTTATGGTTTGTTTAAAGGTTTTATATATAGATTGAGTCTGGGGATATGTTCTACTGAATTTGTATACAGTGAGTTAATTTTGTTTTATTATTCTTTTAATGTAAATCACCCATAATAAATCAAATCATATCATGAATATTGAGTTAATATAATGGAATCAGTTTGCTTTGTTTCAGGGGAGCCAGATATTGAGAAGAGTAATGCAAAGTGTCAGTGAAGAACGGTGGGAGAAAAAGTTTACTCAAAGACTATTTTCCTGTGGGACTGAAACATTATTCTTTTTGGCAGCAATAAAAATCTTTATTTCTGTCTACATCAAAGGCAATTAATTTCTGAGCTTTTTATTTCTGCATGCTAAGCTTCAGTCATTGTTCTAGTAAACACCCACTATTAGCAAACGAATTAGATAGGAGCAAAACTGGATCGTATTGAGACCGGAACACTTAAAGTTCGTTAATCACGCATGAGATAGTGGCCGAGATGTAATTCAATGGTAACCGAGGTTGACAAATTTGCCAAGGCAGTTAGCGTATAACTCAAAACATGATTTAGATATCAGGCGTGAGAAAATACAAACAGGAATGAACATTAATTTCTCTCACGGTCATTTACTCACTTGCACAGAATGTCTTTAGTCGCTTCATCAAATCCGCTTGTTCTAATTAGAGCTCAACACTCAATGAATCAAAAAAGAATTTTCTCACTTTTGCACACTGGGTTGTTAGGAAAATTAATTTCAAACAGGTCATCTTGTGTAGTCTGCACATCTCTTACTTAATAATTCATTTGTATTTAGTTGCATTCTACTAATTAAGAGTTAAATCTACTAATTGAGAGTTAATTAGTCATTGTTTTGAAAGGGTAATCTCACGAATTGCCTTTGGGCTATGTAGATTTCACATAATGTCAAGATAAACTTTTAAATATGTTCCCCTAGAAGGTGCAGTCGTTTTATAACACCTATCGTTAAAGTCCAGTGGTTTTGAACAGGTGAGATTCAGGTCTGTTCTATTAAAGGGATAGTTCACCCAAAAATGAAAATTCTGTTATTAATGACTTTCCCTTATGTCATTCCAAACCTGTAAGACCTTTGTTCAACCATAATTTTCTGAAGCTACGAGAATACTTTTTGTGTGCAAAGAAAACAAAAATAACGTAGCTTCATAACATTACGATTGAATCACTGATGTCACATGGATTATTTTAAAGATGTCCCTACCTTTCTGGACCTTCACCGTAGGACCCTTGCTGTCTATGGAGGGTCAGAATGCTCTCGGATTTCATCAAAAATATCTTAATTTGTGTTCTGAATATGAACAAACATCCTACAGGTTTGGAACAACATATGGGTGAGTAATTAACGACAGAATTTTTATTTTTGGGTGAACTATCTCTTTAAGATTGTGGACAAACCTCCCACATCTTTTGATGATGTCAAAGATTGTGTGATTATGGCATTTTGATGAAAACAGCATGGTAGAAGCCAGTCAAATTAGACGGATTTCAACATGGACAGGCTGCATGACATGTCCTCATCTTTGAAAACCATGAACAAAGCTACACAAGGTACTGTACAAGGAAACACAATCCAGGCTACATTTTGGGTCCCATACTTTTCAAAAAATGAATTTCCAGACTTTTCCAATCATTTGTTAGGATTACTGGTAAATTCTTTTAAAATCTTCTAAAGAACACAGTTACTGTACAGAGAGTAATTTGTAGTCAAATGAATGACTAGAATAAATGTAAGTAGTACAGAAATTCCTTGAATTTTACATGACATTTTCAGATTCTATTAATTTGTGAGACTTTTCGAGGCCTGGATATAACACTTTTGAAATTACCAGATACCTCAGGACTGTGGGAATCACACGGGATCACTTGCACCGATGATAAACGTGGTTTGCGTTGACAACAGTGAATTTGGAGAGCATGAAATCATCCAAATTCAAGGGCCATGCAGAAACTAAAATTGTCAATTTATCTATTCAGCCTACATTAGAAACAGCATGCCTACTCAAACTGAGTGGGCATGTTCTTGAGCCAAGTGAATTTTGAATACAACTTCCAAAAACTAAAAAAAAATGAAATAGTTTTACTTGATTATTTAATTTTCATGGTATTTGCAGGTAAAGTATTAGCAGTGCTGCAAATATTTTTGGGGGGTGGGTGAACCGTTGGGGGCAAAAAAGATGTCATCACAAATATGTCAACAAAACATGGTTAACAAACCCTTTTTTCAAATTTACTTTTGATTAATTATCAAAATGTCAGATATGCTCTTTTCCACAAAATGAATAAAATAAAGTATCACTAAAAAAGTACTACAAGAGTTGGTCACTCACCTTAAAGTGAAGATCTCTACTGATGAAAGGGTGGAGACTGCTAGGAAGGCTGACACCGTCTCCCTCTGCCTGATGGGTCTGGAGGGAACCATCACCACAAAGTTACTGTCCAAACGCAGCTCAGAGAGCGGCTGGAATAGGCGTACGCTGCCGATCCTGCGCATGGGTGTGGGCCCTGAGAAGTACCCGGCAGGGCCCAGCTGCCCAGTGTGGATGGAATTGGTCTTGCGGGAGTCTTCCGAGCTGCATTCTCCAGTGTCGGTGGATTGTAGCATGTAATACAGCTCCACAGGAGTGCCTTCAACCAGCTCGGGAGATCTCTGTCGACCTGGTATGACACTAGGGGGACTGAACCAGCTAAGCAGAGGTTCCAGTTCAGCCACGCACAGTCCGAGTTCCCCTTTTAGATGACAGGTGCCTCGTACCTCTTGGGTTTCGTGGAAGGCAAACATCCTGACACACGGCAAATTGTCCACGGCACTGTAGTCATCCCAGTCCCGGCCCACAACGTAGAAGAGAACCTGAACCTTCGGCCAACTTGGATGGATTCGCTCACTGATAATAAAAGTCTGCACTTTCCAGTTAAAACTAAAGAGAGGAGAGGAAGTGGACGATGGCGACGTGGATGAGGGGTTGTTGAAGAGTTCTGGGCCCAGAAGCTCCGCAGGCACAGGTTGTTCTACATACAGTGGCCCGTAACTGGCATTGACCGACGGCGTCTTTCTGGCTTGTTGGATGAAGAAAAGTTCTGTACGAACCTGCAGGCTGGAGTTCCTCATGATGTCCTGGTTGGCCTCCTTTAGGAAGAAGGCAGACTCTGCATTCAGCACCTGGTATCGGACCGGAAGATAAGTCGGGATTGCACCGAATCTCTGCAGTCCTTCCATCAGCATCCGACTGTCGATGACTGACAAATAACAGAGAAGACAAAAAAGACATCACTCATCCATCTATCAGACCTCTAAGCCCGACCTAGCTACTTGCATGCTCTTACATGCTTTAAAGTAAGAGTCATTTGTCTCCCACCCCATTCTGCAATCCCATCTCCAGGCAACTGGACTCTTTTATTGAATGCCTTCAACCAGCAGTTCACTGCAGATATTTGGGGTGATGGAAGGACCCAAGAGGCTCCATTGATTTTGCGTCACAGCGCTATTCTGAGAAAAAGAGATGCTGGAGATTTGTGACAGCTGGTGGCAGACAAATGCTATTGGTGCTTGAGGCAGACACTACAGCACAGCAAGAGGATGCTTATATACCATTGTGTAACATGAAGTATTTTATGGTTTGTTTAAAGGTTTTATATATAGATTGAGTCTGGGGATATGTTCTACTGAATTTGTATACAGTGAGTTAATTTTGTTTTATTATTCTTTTAATGTAAATCACCCATAATAAATCAAATCATATCATGAATATTGAGTTAATATAATGGAATCAGTTTGCTTTGTTTCAGGGGAGCCAGATATTGAGAAGAGTAATGCAAAGTGTCAGTGAAGAACGGTGGGAGAAAAAGTTTACTCAAAGACTATTTTCCTGTGGGACTAAAACATTATTCTTTTTGGCAGCAATAAAAATGGAGAGAGAAAAAAGTGAGAAAGATAAAGAGTAAAGACTCGAAAGAAAAAAAGAAATCAGAGAAATAAAGCACAAAGGGCGCACTGAATGCGGTGCTACACCAAACTGATTAACTTAAGTTAAATTTTGATTTCTTAAAAAAAAATCATTAAATCGCAGACACTGTGTATTTCGTTTGGAAACAATAAGAATAACATGTCTAGTCATTTGGAAGAATCAGATGGGCATTTTTGCAGGAATATGGCAGTAAACCAGCATTTTTTTGTTTCTCTCTCAAACTAAATGTTTAGCCAAAATATTATGTGGACCATGTGTACTGAAAATTACAGTGAAACTTCTAGTGAACCTTTGTTCAAACTTAATGAAATCAAGAAAGAAGTGTGATTAAAAAAAAGAAAGAAAGGAGACACAACAATGCTAAAATTTAGGCCAACTACGATTAGCAAGTTATGGCTGATAATAGATAAATGATATTATATAGGCCTATACATACATTTGACAAATTTTCATGATACTTAAATATTTTGGCAACAGATAAAAACATATCCTGATCATTAGGATACAGACTAATAAATATAGTATGATATTCTGGCATGAAATTCAAGCATTTACAGCATATTAACTCATCAAATATTCAATATATTACAATAAAATTATTCTCTATAAATATAAGTAATAAAAATGTAAGAATATGTATATATATATATATATATATATACATATTCTTACATTTTTATTACTTATATTTATAGAGAATAATTTTATTGTAATATATTGAATATTTGATGAGTTAATATGCTGTAAATGCTTGAATTTCATGCCAGAATATCATACTATATTTATTAGTCTGTATCCTAATGATCAGGATATGTTTTTATCTGTTGCCAAAATATTTAAGTATCATGTAAATTTGTCAAATGTATGTATAGGCCTATATAATATCATTTATCTATTATCAGCCATAACTTGCTAATCGTAGTTGGCCTAAATTTTAGCATTGTTGTGTCTCCTTTCTTTCTTTTTTTTAATCACACTTCTTTCTTGATTTCATTAAGTTTGAACAAAGGTTCACTAGAAGTTTCACTGTACATAATTGATATGAATATAAAATTATATCTGTATTGGTTGACATTACTGATGACAGACATACAGTAAAGATGTATATACATCATGGAAAGAAAGAAAGCTCCACAGGGCAAAAACAGTAGCTGTATAGAGCAGAAGGAAGAGAGCAAACAAGAAAGAGACACATAAGCGTTTTATAAGCAGTCAGTGCCTGAACATACAAGCTACCCTTGTCCTCAGAGCCAATTACAAGTGAGATGGCAAGCTTGTAGTGACTTATCTAATCACTTCACAGCAATGTTGCTCAAACCCACCTCAGTATACAAGAGCCAACCACACACACACACACACACTCATTATGCAAGCACAGATTTTGTGTGGAGAAATTAAAATCTTGGTGCTCCAAGCAGAAAAAAACTAAAATAACTTGAAAATCCATTCATGACTGAGTGATAAAAGAGGAAACGTGTTACACTGTTTCATCTCTGCTGGATCAGTTGAAGCTCTCCTCTTTTTCTCTAAAATTAGCATATGTTCATCCTAAACTGTATTCAAGGCTTAATTAGCAGGTGAGCCAAGATAATTTGCTGGGGTTAAAATGATATTGTGTGTGTACAATTTTGATACAGCTCAGAATATTTTAGTTAAAATCATCAGAGGCAAGTCAAGACCGTTGCCTCAATGAAAAACATCTATCTAACGGCTCCTATAACAATTGATTGTGCAATCAGGTTCACAACAAAGTACCAGACTGTGATAGTTTGGCGATTTGAAGTGAATTCATGCATTAAAAAGTATTTAAAAAGTGACATTCAAGCTTCTGTCATCATTCTTTAGTGAACAGACAGCCTTACAAATGCTTAATTCCTACTCAAAGAACATTCTGAGTGATTGCATGACAGCTAATTTTACACTATAATAAAAAAAAATAAAAAAAACATGGTGTTTCGTTTAGTAATTCATTAGGATACAGACCAGAAAATAATATTCTAGCATGAAAAAGGTTTATAACTTCCTCTCTTTTTAATGATTAATGTGTGGGAAGAGATCATTCTTCATTTGAGTTGGTATCTAATTTTCTAAAAGGCCTAGGGTTTTCTTTTATGGTTACATTATTCTTCATAAGCAGACTCTGGTTAGCAGAAGATACAAGAATTAAAGACTGAACTCTTTCAAATACACAATTTTTTTTTTTTAGGTTGCTTGACGGCTACTTTTAAAGTGGCTCTACACCACTTCCTTGATTTGTCTGCATCAATTTAGTAAGTGTTTGATGGCTTAGACGAGACTCTGAGTAACTGAAATACATGCTGACAGCGGCACATAAGTGCATGGTAAGTGGCGATTTGGGAGCTGTTAACTAATTTAAGATATGCTCTACCATGGAAAACTGTCCCAACTTCAGATTCCGGCCTTCAGGGAAAGTTAACATAGTAAGGTTTTGGGGCATCATAATTGGATTGCCCTTGGGCCATTTTCTCAACTGCCATTATAAAAACGTGTATAATCTTACTGAAAGTGAAGTAGGAGTTGCATGGGATAGTGGCCAACTGCTGAGCTGATAGATAACATTAATAATGGTAATAGTTCAAAGTGTCCACACTGCATACATTAAATGAGTAGGTAGCGTTCAGTGTCTGAGGTTAACACCAGCACTTGAAGGCAAGTAGGACACATCTTTCAATGGTAGCCACTTAATAAAAAGACAATCAATAAGGCAAAACATATCTTAGTTCACTTGAAAAATGAGAGAAAATGAGGTGTTTAGACTGCACAGACATGGATGTCCCAGACACATTACAGTCTGGCACAGAAAAGAAGAAAAAAATAATACGTAATGAACTTTCAAGTTTTTAACAGATAAAGGCCCAAGGAAGTCCCAAGCGGACTAAGGAAGTGACGTCGCGAGGTCGTCTCGCGGAACGTTATCTTTCTGGCCATAACCCTCCAGCTCAGGTGAGCCTTCCTTTCCTTCCTGATCTCCATACTGAGATCTCAGGGAACCATGGTTACATAAGTAACCTGAGACGTTCTGTAACATGTTTAAATAGGGAGTCTTTCCTCGCCACCAAAAAAGACATTTTGTTGATTTTAGAACTAGGCAAAATTGCACCAACCACTTCAGAGCTACTTGACATGGCTTGTAGATACAGAGTAAATTAACCTCAATTGCTGTTGACATCAGCACAATTGCTAGTTGCGATCAGGCTGCGATTGGCCTCGAATGAGCTCCAAAAATAATAGCTGTTTAGTCATGATGTCGGTTTGTAGGCCAACCCAGAGGGCTGATTCTCTGTGGGTCCCATCGGGAATTTCAATTAGGTTTTTAGAATAGCGGATTTCAATTTATGAGTAAAATAAGGTCTAACATTACTTGAAGAGACTTTCACATTTTACAAAATAAATTACAGAGTCATACCTCGACTATTACTTTTGTAACCATTTTGTAGTTTTTAACAAGTTGCCACATAAGGATTTCTTACTTGTCAAGCACACTTGGTTTCAGAATTCACAGTTGAGAGGACTCTGTAATTCATACCACCATTTAAAAACATTCTAATATGCTAATGTGCTCAAGAAACATTTTATATTTTCAATGTTGAAAAGAGTTTTGCTGCTCAATATTTTTTGTGAAAACCGTAATACTTTTTTTCCAGGGTTCTTTGATTAAAATAGATATTTTGTAACAATGTACGTCGTCTTTACAGTCACTTTTGTTCAATTTTATGCATCCTTCCTGAATTAAAGAGTATTAATTAAAAAAAAACTAAAATTTAAAGATCTCAAACTACTGAATGGTAGCATATGTGGTAGAAAAAAAGGTTTAAACCTCCTAAAGATCTTATTTTACTCAATAATCAAAATCTGTGACTCTAAAAATGTATTCAGAATCCCAAGTTTTCGATCTTAAAACTGAACAGCCTTATTGCTTTCTGGGAGATTCTATAAATCCATCTTCCCTCTTTTCACCATTCAAAAATGATGCATGAAACATTACCATTTTCCATAATGATAATGAAGAAATTTTCAGAGACCCACTAATGGCAGGAAACTCTTGATCTGCATTCGTCATGCCTGGCTGCAGAAATATCTTCCACAATCTGCCCAACGTCACTTCATCAAAACATAAGCAATTGTGCACTAAGGCTTGCAGGAAACTTGTGCCACCAACACAGGGGCGGCGTTTCCGTATGGCAGAGTATGGCAGTCGCCATACCCTAGCCCAGTCAGGTGTGCCGTGGAAAATCCAAACTCTATTATATTTCGTTATTATTGTTTTAAATCACTGCTATTGGTCTTCCTTATGTCTGTTTGAGGGTTTTACAAATATTTAACCAATGAAAAGCACATAATACGATGCACTTGCTGCCTCAGATGCGGCCGTTGTAATGACAGACAAAACACAGATCTCCATCATTCGCTGGTCAAAAACCTTGTTAACTCCATTTGAGCTAGTGCAATTGAGCTAGCATTCCAAGTGCTAAAGTCACATACCAACTCTGACGACGCAGTGTTTAATTATTATTATAAAAAAAAAAAACGCTTTTTCCTTTTCTATTTGTTTTCTATTTCAAAGATTTGTCTATTTGTTTTCTATTTCTATTTCTATTTTCTATTCCCCCCCAAAAACATAAGCACAGACACGTTTGAGTCCAGTGGGCTTTTTTTGATTACATTATTGCTATCTATTGCTCATTGAGCTTGAGTGTACTGCCGTGAGGGCTGGAAAAAATAAATTGACTCTGCAAGTCTGATGGCTCACTAGATTTGCTAAGGCATGAGGGAAGGAGGAGAAAAATCCACTGATTTGAGCACCTCAGAGTACCTGTTATACTAACCACAACTCCTGCTGTTGCACTCTGGGAGAGCTGGACTTTTTTATTTCAAGGTAACAGGCTTTGAGGATTGGTTTGTCTGGTGAGATTTTTAGCTATTCCGACTCTCTCCCAATCACCAGCGTTTGCAATCTCAGCTCGATTCTGTAGCCCTTGACTAACGGATTCAGTCTGATGCTGAGCCCAGCATCGATGAATTATGGGAGAGCATGCTTAAAAGGGAAGCAGGCACCCTGTCATACAGGACGACTTGGAGAATGATGTAATGATATGCAGGTACGTTCTCATTTAGAGTCATACCTCCGGGGATCACATCTCCTCGACAAATGAAAAATAAGCGAGAACAGAGGCTGGTGGGAGGAAGTCAAATGAAAATATGAGTGATGGCTCGGATTATTAGAATCCAAAGCCTTCAACAATGGAAAAAATGACAACCACAAACCAGCATGAAAATATATGAGCTTCTTTTAAATTAGCATATTTGGTTATCTTTCCTCCTATGGTGCTTTGTTTTTGCTTTTTAGGCAAATTGTTGTCAGGGAAACAATCCATTGACTATGACCAATTTGGCCAATGGCAGCTGATGGTGTTTCAGGGCTTTATTTTGTTTGGCTATTGGCAGTGAGTCTAGGCAGGCTGGAGTCAAGAGCAAACATGATGAACACAGATGAGAGCTGCTAAATATGATTATTTGACTTACATATAATGGATAAACAGAGTGTGGATGTGCTAAAACATGACTCATATATAAATATAGCTCCCAAAAACATACAATTTAGCCTTAGTTTTAAAGCGGCATCTTTACTAGAGAAAATATTAATATTTGTGCCAACTGGGAACAGCTCGGCAGACCCTTGAAACGGTTTGACGACTGCAATTTTATTTCCTGACATATTTCTTATTGAAACAGAGGGCGGAAAGTATTGAAGAGTCTGTTCTTTCTGTAAATATTCAATGGTCTTTAGTTTACAGCTGAGTAAAACTGTGATTTGCAACTTGCTATTGCTAGTCAGTATAGCAGGTAGCAAGGAAATCTAAAATACCTGGAGAAAGCTCTCTTTTAGTATTCCCATTCATCTCAAAGACAGCTGTCATGCAGGATTCCGTCCCCGCATATTTCTGTCACCTTTGGACTCTAAAGAATTCTTATAGTGTCCAACAGTCAGTTTCCTTAAAGGTGACATATCATGAAAATCTGACTTTTCTCGGGTTTTAAGTGCTATAATCAGGTCCCCGGTGCATCTACCAACCAAGGAAACAAAGATTAACCCAGTAACTTTGTTTTGGTAAGCCTTTTTCTGCAAGCGTCTGAGAAAACGAGCGCATCTGATTTCGCTCCCTTGGTGACGTGGCAAAGGGATCTCATTATAAATAACTTATAAACTTATGGGGAGTTACAAGGCTGTTAATCCATGGTATATGCTTTTGTTGTAGCTGTCAATCTGCATACTTTCTTATTTTTTAAATAATTGTGTTCAACCATGGAATTCTTAATCCAAAACTACATTACCCATGAATGACCCAAATCTCCACCAATCAGAGAATCGAAACAGCAAATTGTGCCAGAAGAACGTCTTGGTTACGTATTGTAACCCTCGTTCCCTGAAGGAGGGAACGGAGACGTCATCACAGGGTCTACGATATGAACTCCCTGGAGCGGTTTTAGCAAGCCGACCCGAAGCGGTTTCGCCCGTTTGAGGTGAGAACACAGGAGGATACCGGCTCCACACGAAGGCTATAGAATCTATCTAGGCACGAATCGTTGACCGAAAATGCGTGCAGGTCCCCTACCCTCTTGATGGAGGCCAATGCAAGCAGGAGCAGAGTTTTCATTGACAGAAACTTCAGCTCAACTGTCTGCAAAGGCTCAAATGGGCCCTGCTGTAGTGCTCTGAGAAGGTCCCCAGCAGGTATGGAGGGGGGCCGTGGAGGATTTAACCTTCTCGCCCCTCTAAGGAACCTGATGATCA
Source organism: Sinocyclocheilus rhinocerous (assembly GCF_001515625.1). Taxonomy (NCBI): domain Eukaryota; kingdom Metazoa; phylum Chordata; class Actinopteri; order Cypriniformes; family Cyprinidae; genus Sinocyclocheilus; species Sinocyclocheilus rhinocerous. Next base: position 57,405 of record NW_015645543.1, read on the forward strand.
GGTCATGCTTCCCCACCGACTTCCCTTTCGATGGGGTCGTGGTTGGCAGCAATCGCAGCCACGTAGACTTTAAGGGTGGAGGGAGACAGCCTTCGCTCCAACCCCTGCTGTAGAAAGGACAGCACGACTCTGATCGGACATTTCCGGGGGTCTTCTCAGTGAGAAGAGCACCACTCGACGAACAGGTTCCACTTCAAGGCGTAAGTGTGTCTCGTAGACGGTGCTCTGGCCGAAGTGATGGTGTCAACTACCTCTTGGGGTAGGTCACCTAGAACCTCTTACGAGCAGCTTGTAACAGCTCGTCGGCTGCCCAGTTGTGCAGACCAGAAATGTGAATGGCACGAAGCGACCTCAGATGCTTCTGACTCCAGAAGACAGTGCGTTCATGCCGAGTGTTCCCTCGGTCAGGGAGTAGAACAACTGGCAGTGAGAGGTTTCTGGAGAGGCAAACAGGTCTACCGGAGCGGCTCCGAAACGACTCCAAATCAGCTGGACCGTCTGGGGATGGAGTTTCCATTCTCCCGGGAGCGCAGCTCGTGGCAGCTTGTCGGCTGCCCGGTTGTGCAGACCAGGAATGTGAATGGCACAAAGCGACCTCAGATGCTTCTGACACCAGAGGAGGAGGTGGCGGGCGAGTTGCGACATGCGACGGGAGCGTAAACCACCTTTTTGGTTGATGTACGCAACGATCGCAGTGTTGTCCGTACGGACCAGTACGTGCTTGCCTCGTAAGCGCCCTTTGAGACGGATCAAGGCCAGGCGTACTGCCAGCAACTCTAGGCAATTGATGTGCCAGTGCAGTTGGGGGCCCATCTAAACCCCCGATACTGCAAGCCCGTCGAACGTGGCCCACCAGCATAGATGGGTAGGGCATCTGTGTAGAGGCATCCGTGTGAACCACAGCATGCCTGGAGACCTGCTCTAGAGTCACTCCTGCCCAGAAAAACGCAAGGTCTGACCAAGGGGTGAAGGTTTGGCGGCAGACTGGTGTGACTTGGACCCGGTGAGTGCCGCGTAGCCACGCCCACCTCAGGACTCGGCCATAGAGCCAGTGTTAAAGCGGTCTCATATGAAGCCGCCCCAGCGGCATGACTGCCGCTTCAGCTGTCATATGCCCCAGGAGACTTTGAAAGTGTTTCAGTGGGACCGCCATCCTGCCCTTGAACATATTCAGGCAGTTCAACACCGACTGAGCATGTCCTTGCATGAGGCATGCTCGACCTAATCCACTCCGTACCGAGAAAAGAGATCCTCTCCAAGGAGAGTTTGCTCTTTTCCCAGTTGACCCGAAGGCCCAACCGGCTGAGATGCGAAAGCACCAAGTCTCTGTGTACACACAACTGATCCTGAGACTGAGCTAGTACGAGCCAGTCGTCGAGGTAGTTGAAAATGTGAACGCCCTGTTCTCTCAAGGGAACAAGGGCTGCCTCCGCAACTTACGTGAAGACACGGGGCGACAGGGACAGCCCAGAGGGCAGGATCTTGTACTGATATGCTCGTCCTTCGGACGCGAACCGCAGCAATGGTCTGTGGTGCGGAAGGATCGACACATGAAAGTACGCGTCCTTCAGGTCAATCGCTGCAAACCAATCTTAGGGACGGATGCA
>NW_015645543.1:60521-66089 GCF_001515625.1 Sinocyclocheilus rhinocerous
GACAGGAGCATCAGCCGCCTTCACTGATGTGAAGCGGATGCCGCTGAACTTGGGGGGCACCGAGCGCACTGAATCGCATAGCCGAGTCTGATGGTCCGCAGCAACCAGCGAGACGGTATGGGTAGCCAGGTACCCAGACACCACACAAGCTGGACCAGCAGGACCACCGACATACCCTCAGTGGGGCAGCGAGGTGGAACGCAGGGACCTGAAGAGGGGTCTGAGTGTGCAGTGCAACATTTACCTGGTTCCACGGTTTGGCAGAGGGTGCGTAAGTAGGGCCTTTGACGACACTCTCGACCTCTGACGACTTCGGGTGACCAAAATTCAATGTTGAATTTTAATCAAATAGCTCAGTCTCAGTCTAATGTCGATGTTAATTTGATGTCTAATACCGACGTCAGCTGACATTGATATTTGTTGTTTTTAGGTTGTGCAACCAAAATCCGTCCGTTAAGTCAGCGTCAAATTGGCATCAAATACTGACGTCAACCAAATTTTCATCCTCAACCAAAATGTCTGTCCGACGTCATGTCCAACGTCAGCCTGGCGTTATATTGACGTGCTGTGCCTGCTGGGCTATGTCACCAAGAAAATTGTGTTTCGATAATATGATATACCTTTTTGAACGTGTATCCTGCAAGGAGGAAGAAAGATCATTGTATTTGACAAAACAAATCTACATATTAATGCGTACATTAACATATAGATGGCCTCAAAGCTAACATATACTGACTAATAGCTACAGAACCCCAATTTAGATTTCATAAGGTTCTAAAGTTAAAAGCCATTACAAAAAAATATGGCTACTAATTAATCAGACATGGTGTTCCATTGAAAATATATAAATAAATAAAAACACTTGTATAATGAAAGCTCGTCACCATGTTGGCCAGACTCCAGTTCGTGGGCATGAGCATGTGGCAGAGAGACTGTATCTCTGAAACGACACTGTTGCTGTTTTAACTGATGACAGGGCTTTGAATGCATTCAGAATGCACTGTGAATATTTAGCGCCAATAAAACCACAACTCTGATTTATACATGGCAAGATGGCATTTAATTGCACTGAACATTTTTTGATCTCGATTAAAAACCACATGGGTTTTAGAGTGTTCAATTGAAAATCCTTTAATCATGATCAGCATGACAGCCAAGTTCAATCCAAATTCAATCCATACTAAATTAATCCAGCACTGGCAGTAACTAGTACACGTAGCGATGACACAAACTTAACTAGTTTTCAGTAGCGTGACAGAAGCACAGCTGGTTTCATAATAGTGCTGCTTTTCCAATATCCAACATGTACCAGTATAATGTGACAAGATAATCATCAAATGTGCGGTTCTAAATTGTTGTCTCTCTACTGAGCTCCAGGCTTTAGGGCTTCTGGGTTGTAAAAGTGTTTGCCACGGCTCAAAGTTCACAAACCCGAGTCACCCAAGAAGCAACCAAACAATACTGCAAATTGTTTGTATTCAAAAGCATGACACATCTTATTTAGCTTGAAGCAAACTTGTTAATCCAGATGTCAAATATATAAAAAAGGATGCAGAGGAACTTGTTCGCTAAGGAGGGGCTGGATTGCAGTGAATTGCATGGCTGTTCAATTGGAAATGTGCATGAATACTGTATGCAGTGCTGTGGTTGGCTACTTCTCCAGCTCTAATGCACACAAGTGGAGCACTGCAGTGTTTAGTCAGACAAATGACAGACAAAGACTGTAAAAAATGAGTTTATTGATGACTCTGAGAGTCTCAGGGCAATAACCCCCACAAATATTCACAAAAGCAGTCAATAATTATGGGTTTTTAATGATGATATTTTAACATTCACATTTAGACCCATGTAAGAGGGTATGTTTGCACTGAAAAGAATGACAATGACTTTGTTTGAATATGGTTATTATAGCAGAGTGCCTGGTTAAAATGAATTACATGACATGCCAGAACTATATATATTATAGTATAACTATTTATATGTACTTAGAACCAATTAATAAAATGAAGCAACAAATCTTTTTTTCGTGGCCACAATAAATATATTTTTGTCCGCATATGATGCGAGGGGCTCTGTGAATTACATAAATAATGCAAAATTTAAAGAGACAGTTCACCTAAAAAGTGTGTTGATCACAAAGATATTTTGAACAATGTTTCAACTGGTCTTGTCCATACTATGAAGGTCAATGGGGTCCAAAATAACATTGTACCCCACTGACTTTCATTGTATGGACAAAAGAAGAATTTTTTTTTAAATATCTTACAGTTAATTGTCAAACTGTTTGCTGCAATTTCTATTTTTATATAAAATGTAAAAAATATATACAAAATAATATACAAATTATTAAAAAATATATTATATGTATGTAGTGCTGCATAATATATTGTAATTTAATCATGACCAAGATTCCTGCTTCTCTCAATTTAAGTATAATCATCTGCACTAATTACCCAGTTATTTATCCTGAAATTGTTACATTTTAATTTGCCATTTGTATCATCATCCATTGGTAACAAGCTTCCACGAATGTTCATAGTTGCGGTTGCCAGATGTCAAGAGGTTAAATTGCCCAATCAGTACTTTTCCCTTAAATCAATACATTTTCTGCCAAAATGTTTATTTATTCTTCCTAACCTGGCAACCATGTGCACACATGCTCTCTACATAACTGAAAAAAACGCAGATGAGCTGAAAACACTGGCAAGCATGTAATTTGGAGTTTAGTGACCTCTATTGAGATATTTTGCTCAAATAAAAGTGCAATACAGCCAGTCTGTTTTTTTTTTCAAGAGTTTGTGCTGTTTGCTGCACCTATATCTGAGAGCAATCCATACAAGTTGACGATCTCTTGATTTGTGCTTTTGTAAAAGTGCAATAATTCTGATAATTATGAAATGTAATAAATTAAAATGACAGTGATTGTGATCATTAACCATATTTTTTGAGCAAAATAATTGTGATTACCCATCCAGTTTAAACATTATCAAGCAGCCCTACATATATGCATGTTTCAAAAGAAAAAGCAGTATAAGCTAAAGGCTAAGTGCATTTGCTCAAATCTTGTCGAGAACATCTGAAAACACCACCACCACCAACCACAAAAACAGCAACAACACAGCATTCCTCTTTAACAGGCGTGAGATAAAATACCTCTCATGCTAAATCACATCAAGAGCGCTGTGACTACTGTGATTTACTTCTCCCCAACATTAAAGAGCTGATCATCAGAAACACATATATGAGATGTATGCATCTGACTGAGAGGAGACGAACAGCTCCGAACAATCAGCCACAGCACCAGTACATCCTCAGGAGCCCAGCAAACACGCTAAGAAGAAAAAGGACAGGGAGAGAGGAGAATACGTGGCCAAAATGAGATGAACTCCACGTCTCCAGTGTGCATTGCTCCAAGTTCAGACACATGCTATCTTTTCAGACACTGCCACAGTGAAATGAGGCTCCCTTTGTTCCAGAGTAAAATGTCCCCCGTCATTTTGACTCAACACGGAGTATAGCGATATCTATCAGCTCTCCCGGCCCCCTAAGACATTGTAAGTAACAGTAAAAAAAGTTCAGCCAGATAATTACCTCCCTCTGCCTCCGGTTTTTGCTGAGGAAAAAGCTTTCCGTCGAGTTTCTCTTTTCTTTATTGCCAGTCATAAAGTACGGGGCCGCCTCATAAAATGTCTCTAGATCACTGTGGCATTCTTCAAAAACCTGTTTTTCATGGGACATCGGTCCTTGAAATACCGGGGTACTGCACCGAAGGTCAATGGGCTGATCAGTTGCTGATAAATTTGCCCTAGAGATTAACCAAGATGGCTTCCCTCCAGGTATGTGTCGTTCCTGAATGGCTCATGGAATTGAGGGGGAAAAAACACACAAACTGACCAAAACACAGCCTATAGTGGGGTCCAAATGGGTAAGGAGTGTTTGTGGTCACTGGTGTATAGAATTGTCAGAATGTGTTGATGCGCGCTGCAATTGCAACGGATTATGGGAGGATTTATCTGTTTGGTACAAGGAAGTTTACCTCAGGGAAAGATTACAAAAACATCACGGCGCACTAACAGTGAGTTTTATTTGTCATACCCAGAGCCTGATGGGCTATTGGAACCTACAAGAATTCGACTTAAAATGCTTTTTCTATTTTAATGAGATGCTTTCATAAAACTTATACAGAGTCAAATAAATATCTGTTTAATGAAAGCGGCGGCTTACGAAAGCATCAAATCGAACCCTTAAAATCCACACAAAAAAGCTTAGGGGTAAAATTTGTTTATTTGACTTACACCCTTAAATGTTCATTTAAAGAAAAAAAAATGAAAAATCTCTTGGAAAATACAGTTGTTTTTCATTAACTCAAAGAGATCCAACAAAGAAGAGTCATATGTCAGCAACCCTGCAGGATATTTCAGCAAAAAAAAAAAAAACTTGCTCCACCGTTGTTTTATGCATAAGAAATCTCATTTCACCAAAGCTTTAGCTGCAGGAGTTACCAACACCCCACACACTCAAATAAAAGTCAGCCAGGAACCTGGGGGATGTGTTTGAAGACCAGTTAAACTTCATTGTCCACATCTCTACAACCGCCCGGGTCATGCAGAGTTGTGTTTAACAACATCAGAAAACCAGACCCTACCTCTTTGAATGGGCTGCCCAGTTTTTGTCATCTTTAGACTGGGCTTCTGCAATGCTCATTTCGCCAGCCATACAACTAGCACCTACAAGCCATGCTTCACGCGGTACCTGTAACTGTCTTTGACTAGAGATTTCAAATAATTCTTGTACCTAAATGAAAAAAAAAAAACCCATATTTTCTCTGTGAATTCAATGTACACAACATTAAAAGACACTGAATCGAATTAGACCATGTGCGTATTAAATAGAAAATAATAATATTATTCTATTAGTGTAATAAAAAACATTATCAAAATTAACTTAATAAACTTGAAATGTTTACTTATATAACTTACTTATATAATATATTTTAATGCCTTAACTAATGATAGTGGATTAATTGCTTGCGAAATAGGCATTTAAAAATGTTCAAATATTTATTGCCTACGTAAATACTTCAGGTTTTTTTATTTTTTTTATTCAAGTAAACAGTCATTTTTAATCCTTATATGCTTTAAAAAAAATTATATTTGAACGGCTGAAAACAGCTATTCCACAAGCAATTAACACACACTGTATATCCTCTTCTCTTACTTGCAGTTCTTCTATTCTAGCTTTTGTACTACACTGGTTTTATCTTGAAATACATTACTGCAGTATTACTAATGTTGTTGGCTTTTGTATGATAAACAGTTTTTGCTTTTCCTTATTTGTAAGTCGCTTTGGACTGTTCGATGATTAAATGTTCATGCGACGTTCATGCGCTTGTTCAATCAAAATGTTCAATCTCTAAACTTAATTTCTTAGTTCCGAATAGGTTTAAAAAAAACAAGCCGTGAACATAAATACAGGAGGAGAGGGCCAAGAGGGCCACAGCCAGTCAAGAGTCAAACACACAACTGTCAATTATGGTCAAATGGGCTACATGTTACAAAGGTTACAAAG
>NW_015645543.1:68020-72029 GCF_001515625.1 Sinocyclocheilus rhinocerous
AAAAACATCACGGCGCACTAACAGTGAGTTTTATTTGTCATACCCAGAGCCTGATGGGCTATTGGAACCTACAAGAATTCGACTTAAAATGCTTTTTCTATTTTAATGAGATGCTTTCATAAAACTTATACAGAGTCAAATAAATATCTGTTTAATGAAAGCGGCGGCTTACGAAAGCATCAAATCGAACCCTTAAAATCCACACAAAAAAGCTTAGGGGTAAAATTTGTTTATTTGACTTACACCCTTAAATGTTCATTTAAAGAAAAAAAAATGAAAAATCTCTTGGAAAATACAGTTGTTTTTCATTAACTCAAAGAGATCCAACAAAGAAGAGTCATATGTCAGCAACCCTGCAGGATATTTCAGCAAAAAAAAAAAAAACTTGCTCCACCGTTGTTTTATGCATAAGAAATCTCATTTCACCAAAGCTTTAGCTGCAGGAGTTACCAACACCCCACACACTCAAATAAAAGTCAGCCAGGAACCTGGGGGATGTGTTTGAAGACCAGTTAAACTTCATTGTCCACATCTCTACAACCGCCCGGGTCATGCAGAGTTGTGTTTAACAACATCAGAAAACCAGACCCTACCTCTTTGAATGGGCTGCCCAGTTTTTGTCATCTTTAGACTGGGCTTCTGCAATGCTCATTTCGCCAGCCATACAACTAGCACCTACAAGCCATGCTTCACGCGGTACCTGTAACTGTCTTTGACTAGAGATTTCAAATAATTCTTGTACCTAAATGAAAAAAAAAAAACCCATATTTTCTCTGTGAATTCAATGTACACAACATTAAAAGACACTGAATCGAATTAGACCATGTGCGTATTAAATAGAAAATAATAATATTATTCTATTAGTGTAATAAAAAACATTATCAAAATTAACTTAATAAACTTGAAATGTTTACTTATATAACTTACTTATATAATATATTTTAATGCCTTAACTAATGATAGTGGATTAATTGCTTGCGAAATAGGCATTTAAAAATGTTCAAATATTTATTGCCTACGTAAATACTTCAGGTTTTTTTATTTTTTTTATTCAAGTAAACAGTCATTTTTAATCCTTATATACTTTAAAAAAAAATTATATTTGAACGGCTGAAAACAGCTATTCCACAAGCAATTAACACACACTATATCCTCTTCTCTTACTTAAAGTTCTTCTATTCTAGCTTTTGTACTACACTGGTTTTATCTTGAAATACATTACTGCAGTATTACTAATGTTGTTGGCTTTTGTATGATAAACAGTTTTTGCTTTTCCTTATTTGTAAGCCGCTTTGGACTGTTCGATGATTAAATGTTCATGCGACGTTCATGCGCTTGTTCAATCAAAATGTTCAATCTCTAAACTTAATTTCTTAGTTCCGAATAGGTTTAAAAAAAAAAAAAAAAGAGATAATAGCGATTCTTCAGAGTCAGCTTTTCAGCTCTAATCGACGGTGATGGTGTACTTTTCTTAATCAGTTATATAAGGAGTTGTCTTCTAGCAGGAGAGCAGGAAAGGATAGCATGTGACAGGGAAACTTAAGGAGGGCTGAGTGGGAACGCAAGTGGTACTACAATGGCACTACAAAGAGCGGCAAATGACTTCAAAATGGTTTGAAAATGACAGCCTGTTATCAGGTAATAGCTCAACCCACAATAGGCTGCCTTTATTCCATTTCTGTCAGGAGCAGAGAGAAGGAAGGCTACATACGAACTAAAACCCTCCACCTCCTACACAGAACTCAAGAGGAGAGCCGTGAACATAAATATAGGAGGAGAGGGCCACAGTTAAGACAACCAGTCAAGAGTCAAACACACAACTGTCAATTATGGTCAAATGGGCTACATGTTACAAAGTGTTCTACCTTGCATGTGTTTTTCCTGGAAAATATTACCTTACCAATGTGACTCAAACTACACAGCAGCCGGCCTTGGGTTTGTTATTAGATGATAGTATGAGGTTAACTGGGTCAATGACGTGGTGCTTTAACTATGAATTTATTCAAAAACACATAGAAAAATGCAATTCATATGTACAATGTTTAAATACACCTCTTCTATGATGAGTATGCTTTTAATTTCTGAAAATAAATTTCATTTAGGATGCATTCAGGTAAATAATTCATGATATTTGTTCATATATATATACATATATATATATATATAAACAATTTCATAGAGACATTAGTAGTATTGGTATCAGTGATACTGGCCTTCAGTCATAAAGTCTTTAAACAAATATTTAAAAATATACTATCTTTATATTGTTTTTACATTAATTTGAAGATTGAATGTGAAATTATTGCAATATAAAAGTATATTTAAAAACTTTAAATGTTAGGTAGGATTAATCGCGATTAATTTTGGAAAAAATGTGTGATTAATTTGTGCATTTTTTTTCATCGATTGACAGCATATTTCGATAAATATGTGCTTTTGTACATTTGTACAGAGAGTATGTTTTAAACTACATTTTTAAAAGATTTGTCTTTATTTTGGACACTCTTTTTATCGACTCACCTAGATCAATGAATCCTGGATTCTCAAATGAATCAGCCAGCAGTATTTTAAATGTGCTTGACAGATTTTACAGCTCATGCTTGCAGACCAGCAAGGAAGAAACTGCCATAATATAGTAAAGCAATAACTAAAACATGAAGATGGTTGGAGTAGGGGGTCAAAGAATATCGGAATATGTTCTAGAACATGCAGTAGTGACTACAATGTGATCATTGAAAATAATCTGGGATAACTTCTAGTCTTTTTACACAGAAGAAGGTGACGACTGTTTGACCTTCAAATGAAATGGAGAGAGATTAACTGCGGAGGCCTTGGAAAGGGGGAAGGAGGAATTCAGTCTTGTCAAGGTTGAGGTGATGAGTAGATATCAAGTTGAAATGTCAAGTGACAAGTTGAGATCATTTCAGTGAGAACAGAGCAGGAGACAGAAAGTGGACACGAAATATAGACCGGAGGGTTGATGGCATGGCAGTGTTGAGATTGGCATGGAAAGTTGCAGAAAACATTTTAATCTGCCTCCAAAAGATTTTAAGACCAAAAAAAAAAACCTTGATCCACGAACAGTCAATGTGGTGGTGTAAGCAAGTGGTTATTAAAAATTATTATTTTATAATTATTTTCATATATAAATCATAACATTTTGGCCTAATTGTGCAGCCCCACAGCAAACCTTGAGCTAATTATAAATCACAATTTATCAGAAAATTGCATTTACATTTTTTCCTCAAATTGTGCAGCCCTACGATTAAGCCTCTACTGTCAGTCCAGAATGCAACAGCTTGCTGGTCTTCAGCCAACTAAAGAGTCTCTACCTATTTGTCTCAGTAGCTGCAGCTGACCACATCTGGCTCTAATAATGTCAAATGATGTATCAGTACCTAAAAAAAAAAAAAATACACATAGCTATGCTTTTGAATGCTATATAAAGAGTTAATAAAAAAAGGCAGAGCAAAAACATCAGACGTGTGTCAAAAATCAAATCTAATTAGACCTTGTGTATATTAATCAAATAATATTAATATTTTTAATTAATAATAGGGCTGTCACTAACAATTACTTTGGTAATCCAGAAATCGGTCGATTATTCTGAGGATTAATCGAGCAATTAATTTTTTGTAGCAATAAAAATAGACTTAAGCACATTGCGTTCCCAGATGAACGTTATAAAAAAAACAACTCACAACAATATGCAGAGATAGAGTTTGAGACGCTCCACTCATGTAAATGACAACAGTTCATGTGGAGCACCGTTTACTGTGAACAGTGCCGCTCTGACACGCACATACGTAACCTACACGCATGTAAATAATTAAAGCGCATATATTAAGCCTGCATCGCACCTTGGAAACCGGTCTAATAATGCGTTTCATGAATTCTTCTCGTGGAATGCCCCACTTCCGGTATTTTGCCGGTTACCCGACACGGGCAAAATGCAATCGAGGATTTTTTTCAAATCGAGCACTCAAAGTGAATCGAGGAATCGTGACAG
>NW_015645543.1:72337-76901 GCF_001515625.1 Sinocyclocheilus rhinocerous
AAAAAAAACAACTCACAACAATATGCAGAGATAGAGTTTGAGACGCTCCACTCATGTAAATGACAACAGTTCATGTGGAGCACCGTTTACTGTGAACAGTGCCGCTCTGACACGCACATACGTAACCTACACGCATGTAAATAATTAAAGCGCATATATTAAGCCTGCATCGCACCTTGGAAACCGGTCTAATAATGCGTTTCATGAATTCTTCTCGTGGAATGCGCCACTTCCGGTATTTGCCGGTTACCTGACACGGGCAAAATGCAATCGAGGATTTTTTTCAAATCGAGCACTCAAAGTGAATCGAGGAATCGTGACAGCCGTATTTAATAATATTAACATTATAAACAAAATATGAAACATAAAGAAAACTCTCCCTTATTTATTTATCTATTTATTTTTTCAGGTAATTATTCAATTAATAGTTGAAAAAGCAATGTTGAAGTGAAAAATATTTGAAAGGCTGCAAAAATCTGGGTTGGATTATAAGATTGCAGTTTAAACTCCACTGAACACTAAGTTGGCTACAGCATAAGTTTATATAAGTGCAGGTTGCTTTGGATAAAACTGTGTGTTGAATGACAGCAGTGGTAAGTAAACAGCAAAAACAATAAAGTATCGGGCCTTTTTGATTTGTTGTCTCTCTCTTTTCAGTGGCTATCAGCGGACAGTTTGCGCTCCTCCCCTGGCTCCAAATCGTGGGACTTGGGCTCAACACATCCTTTAGAGGTCTGAAGAATTGGATCAATACCTAAGCCTCTTATCAGCTCAAACCAAACACAACACGCAATTAATCTCTCTACTCAGATGTAATGAGCAGTTCTAAATAACACCTTGCAAAAAGCTCTTTGTGTTTATGCTAACATCGATTTGACAAAAAGTGGTTTGGCTGCAACAAATCCATTTGAAAGTGTCAAGTACTTTATATCCTAGATAATAGTTTTTATAGCTTCCTGAACTCCAGAGACATCATTTGATTTGGTTTTTAAAGGGGTAGGTTAACAAACTTTGACATTTAGCTCATTTTGCTTTGTCAATACACTATCTACATGCCGAAACTTTCTGGTACTTTCATGGCAGTTACATCCCAAACTCAGCGAAACTCCACCAAAGTCCGTAACACTACCTTGCATACAAACAGCGGACTTTTAGTTTCGCTTTCTCCTTTGTTCTCTGCTTGGTGGCCACTCGCGCCATTCCAGAATAGAACACACCTCGGCCAACTGCTGGGTCCTCTCTTTCCATCCTCCAACAACCAGCTCTGCTCTTTCAGCCACCCAGCAGCTCCAGGAGGGATGTAATGGGTTTGAAGGAGAGTGCTGCGGTGGGGGTTTGTTGTCACAAACGCAGTGTGAACAGCATGCAAATCTGCGTGTGAATCCTCCTCTACTAGTGTGAGCTGCAGGGCCTATACAACAGAGGATTCGGCGGCGATGCCTCTGCATCAGCCTCCCCGGCACAAGGATGACAGCTCTGACTGATCCCAGGACGAATACTAAGGACATGTTGGGGGTGCTCTCCCTCGATATAACACAACCACAGACACAGTGTATGCAGTCAGCATACAGTGTTGGGAAGTTACTAGCAATGCAACTAACATTTTTCAATATTTTTTCCTCAAGTCTCCTCAAAACATTGTAGCTTTTTCAGTAACAAGCTAATTTTTCAAAGAACAAAATGGTGCATTGTTGTATTATATCATATTTTGTTGCAAATGCAGCTTTGAGCTAAGGAGTGAGCCAAGGTAATCTGTAGTGTTAGGAAGCCTAATTCTTTAACTGATTACAAAAGTGATTAATCTTCATTTTTAAAGCTAAATTTGTAGTTAAATGCTGCTTTTCATTACTCCTTTTTAAACTAAATTATATAGAAATTCATGTTTTTAGGCTTACAAGATTTTTTTAAGTTTAGAACATGTAATTGATTGTTTAATTTAAAGGGATGGTTCACCCAAAAATGAAAATGACCCTTTGATTTACTCATCCTCAAGCCATTCTAGGAGTATGGCTTTCTTCTTTCAGACGAATACAATCAGAGTTATATTAAAAAATGTTCTGGCTCTTCCAAGCTTTATAATGGCAGTGAATGGGGTTTAAGATAAAGTTGGATGGATAAAGTCCAATAAAGTGCATAAATCCATCATAAAAAGCACTCCACATGACTCCGAGGGGTTAATAAAGGCCATCTGAAGCGAATTGATGCGTTTTTGTAAGAAAATATCCATATTTAAAACTTTATATACAATCTCATATAAACATAATGTCACTCTCTCGTTTATGTTCGTACGATAGTTTTTCTTAGAAGAACGCTTCGATTTGTTTCAGAAGACCTTTATTAACCCCCCGGAGCCATGTAGAGTACTTTTTATGATGGATGGATGCACTTTTTTGAGCTTCAAAATCTCAACCCCCATTCACTGCCATTATAAAGCTTGGAAGAGCCAGGAATTTTTTTTTATATAACTCCGACTGTATTCGTCTAAAAGAAGAAAGTCATATACACCTAGGATGGCTTGAGGGTGAGTAAATCATGGGCTAATTTTCATTTTTGGGTGACCTATGCCTTTAAATTAAGTGTAGCTTTTACAGTTTCAAAGTAACGTCTTCAACACCGTTAGCTTGCATGATTGATACACACGTTCCTGTTTGCATGTGAAACATATATACACTACAATTAAAACTACTGGGGTCAGTAAAATTTTTTTTTTAAGAAATTAATATTTAATTAAATAAGGATGCATTAAATTGTCCAGACAGTATAAGATTTGAAATTGCCACAGGAAAAAAATAATCTATTTCAAATAAATGCTGATATTTTAAATTTGTATTTATCAAAGAATCCTTAAAAATGTATCACTGTTTCCACAAAAATATTAAGCAGCACAAGTGTTTTCAACTTTTCAAAATGATTTCTAAAGGATCATGTGACTCTGCAGACTGAAGCAATGGCTGCTGAAAATTCATCTTTGCCATCACAGGAATAAATTACATTTGGAAATGCATTAAAATAGAAAACAGTCATGCTAAATTATAATCATATTTCACAATATTACTGTTTTACTGTATTTTTGAATAAGTAAATGCAGCCTTGGTCTCTGGATCCCAAACATTTGAACAGTCATGTACACATATGCAAGCATGCATATGCTCACATGCAGTCACTTACACAAACCATACTGTTTCCACAGATGGGGTGACATAAACATACAAATATGACCTCCCACTCTGTATCTGTGTGGGTAGCTGCGTGTCACATGCTTCCTTCTTAATAAGTACAGAAAGGCAGTGAAGACCACAGCACCACTGCACTGATCCACAGCTCCATCAAACTGTGTGCTGCTGCAGCAGAGCTCCGCTGCCACACATCAACCACAAACAGCTCATATACACTGCACTACCATTAGTGCCTCCTTATGAAAACACGTACCTATAGTCTCACCACTATGTGCTACATATATACAGACAGAAAAAACTCAGCAAAATGTAAGCTCAGCAATAAGATTAAATGGAACTCAAATTGAGGTTTTAGCCTCTCAGATTTCAGAAAAAAAGTGTTTCACTTCTAGTTTCAAAACAATACTAACAATGTCTCAGAGTGTGATCAGTTTTTTTATGTCAGTGTGTGTCAAATTCATGCTTTGAACAGAACAGTTCAACCCTCACAAATATGCATGCCATGAACCTATCCAGCTAAATCCACAGCCACCGTCACAGTTCCCCAATCACCTCCAGTCATTATTTAAGGGATGCCAGCAGAGTGAGCCAGAAGCCAAAGTCAACCATTTGCAAGTACCGTCTGCTTGGCTAATTGCGTACATCGTCTTTCATTTAGGGGTGATTGAAGCACAGGAATGGATCCAGCCGGCCCAATGGAGCTTCATCACTGAAGTTACTCTGCCAGCATGGAGAGGCTCACGAGCCTCCAGAGCCAGCATCTTTTGATTCGTAAGATGCTCTGAAGTTCTCTTCTCCCTCGTGTGCTCGTTGGCTGATCTGAGACCATTAAAAATGAAAGGAGCCTGTTGCTGTACCGGGGGGCTCTGAGATTTTGGCCTGCATTGAGGAGTAGTTGAGCTAAATGATTCCTGTGTCAGAGATAACCTCAAAAGTATCGTTCACAGATGCACTCCTAACTCAGACGCTGACTAACTCACAGGTTCAGGCAAGAGGACATTGTGGAGTGGTCTGATGAAGGCTCTTCAGTGCAAAGACAGGACCCTTAAAGCCTGCGTGGGAGGTTTTGCACAGGTCACCGCTAACCACTAACTCTTCGGGTCTCCCTAAGTGTGTGTGTATTTGCATAAATGTGCAAACATAAATGCATGTGTAAAACCTGTGTTCAAACGTTTTCAAATGAAAATTATGATTCATGGATAACTTCACAATTTAAGACGAAAACACATTAAATAGGGCTGCACGATAAATCGCATGCGATATTTAACGCGCATCTTGTCAGTAAAGCCGGTTCTTTAATCAGCGGTAAACCTCCATCATGTGCGGGCTTTCACATAGAGCAGCATTAACTACACAGAGCCGTTGTTCACTGACAAGCTGCGCAAAAC
>NW_015645543.1:76921-193921 GCF_001515625.1 Sinocyclocheilus rhinocerous
CACAGAGCCGTTGTTCACCGACAAGCTGCGCAAAACATGCGCAAAATATGATCGTGGTTTTGCGCAGCTTGTCAGTGAACAACGGCTCTGTGTAGTTAATGCTGCTCCATGTGAAAGCCCGCAGGTGATGGAGATTTACCGCTGATTAAAGAACCGGCTTTACTGACAAGATGCGCGTTAAATATCGCATGTGATTTATCGTGCAGCCCTAACATTAAACCATCTTAAACCATGGATATTGCAAATAAATAACAAACAAAAAATATATAAATTAAATATAAATTTAAAAAGGTTGAATGGTGATGTTTGTGAATCAGCCTTTAGAGGGATTGAATTTGCATCCTACAAGTATTTACACTGCCTCTCAGATTATGGGTAAAATGCACACAAACACAACTAAAAAAACGACACGCAATACACAATTGCTGAATTGTTTTGTATGTCAGTGTCAGAGCAATGTGGCAGATGTTGACTGGTCATATGGTCACTTATCTGCATAAACAAACAAATAATGACATAATTAACTAATGCATCAAATAAATTAAGTAAAAACAACATGAGCAACTGTAGCATACGAATGATCCCACCAGTTCCATTCTAACAGTACAGATCTAACAGTGATTAAAAAGTAATTATAAGGATAGCATGTATAAGCAACCATAGAGAGCACAATCATTATAGAAACATGATTATTATAATTGACCTTCATTATCAAGAAAATAATCCTGGGCACTTGGGAGTAAACCTAGGCGGAGGGAGATATAATTCCAAAGGTAATAAAATTAAATTATTCTTACACTGTATTGTTCCTCATGCCTGATTTTGCCCTACTGGTTAGCCTGGTTAGTTAAGAAAATAGTACACAAACTTACTTTCAAATGCATTTGCCAATACTTATTATTAATAATAATAATAAGTAATTGCACAACAAAAGGCAAAAAAAGGTTTTACCCAAAATGTTTTTTGAGGGAATCATTTTTGACAAAAACAGTGATAATTAGCACTTTTCCAATAACACATTTGGACTGTGTAAGTGAGCTAAAGGTAAATATTTGAGCAGTGTGGACACCCTTCACTGTGACCAAAAAAAATAATAAATTATATGTTATACTGGAAATATGTAAGATACAGTATATTCTGCTGAAATATTGAGAGGTGGCTTGTTGCCAAGAACTTTACAACGACTATTTTGATATATAACCTCACTGTTCAAAACAGTTTAAAAAATACATTTTGTCAATTCAACAAAGCTTTCACAAAGATTTTGAGTTCTATAATGTGGGATGAGAAAATAAATATTTGGGTTATTCTATCTATTCAAATCTTTCTGTAACATCTGCAATGGCTCATTCCGTGAACTTGAAAAATAAATATTCTAAGTTTGAAAAACAAACTCATGTTCACCTGTGCAGGTTGGATTTGCCCGTATCTTGAGCGAAATGTAGTGCGATGTGTTCTGGCTGAAAGGAACTTCGCTGTACAGCCTTCCTGAAAGGTACACGATGCAGTAAAGGAAAACAACCCTGTGGTTTCCATCCCTTCGGCTGACAGGAGAAGATAATGTATTTTAGATAGGGCTTATACACTGGACCATGCCGCTGTCCATCAGTCGATCACTGCCTCGAGTCGATATCCCAGAGAGCCTGAGACATGTTTATTAAAGAGGTGGTGGGGGGAGTAGAATTTGCTGTATGCAGGGGGCTGAAATTGGCACGCTTGGAGACCTGGATGGATTCTACACAGTTAATTAAGATAAAACGATTCAATTCAGCAAAGATTGAGTTGCGATTGAGCCCAAGCTGCTCATGGTGGTTGCTCTGATTAGGAGCCAGAAAATGCATTTGCTGAGATTTTGATGCGAGACAATATTCCCGTTTTCAATTACACACACGAACAACCCCCTAACTACCAAAACTGACTCATTTGCATGATTGAAATATAATTACAGCAAGATGAAAAAATGCCTGTGTTTTGTTTGGTGCTACAATTGTGTTTAATTGTTTCTGCTGTTTGTTTTTGCTTTGTCTGCTTGCTTGTTTTTTCATCCAAATAACAGCGAACGCACTCGTACCAATCGGTCTCGGGGTCAACGAATAAGGACAAGCTAATTTTTCACATTGCAATATAAAATCTGTTTTACGATGTTCTCATTGTAGTGGCACATTGTAGGGACACAAAAAATCATATACTATGCCACTGACAAGGCTGTTCACAGTATACAGAATACTTTTTATCATTCCTGCAGAGGAAAATTGTAAGCCTGACGCAGGATCCTCCGTGGGAAAAATCGATGGCACGAATAACACACACAAGCTGCGCAACAATAAGGAAACTAGATGTTCTCTGTCACCATGTCAGAAACCTCTAATGGCGTCTCACAGCTGTTCTTTCTCTTGTTTTGACAGCCGCTGCTTGGCACCATTAACAACTCACTGACAGGCCTCGCTACTCGCTAACCCGGTGATGATTTCACAAGAGTGTGAAAACTGTAATCAATGATAATAATGCTCAATCATTTGCTAAAGCCTTATTAACACCAGTCCTACACTATGTGACTCTATAATATTGAATTGCGTTTAGATTTATGCTCCATGTGTCTGTAATTCACTGCCCGTTTCTTGACAGCACTCACTCATAATGCATTCGCTCCCACTTTGATTCACAGTTTGCTGAGCTGCGTCCTTCCTGTCTTTCTCTCACCGTAGGGGCCACTGCATCGGGCCCTGTCCCTCAGGGACTACCTTTCAGCTTCTCTTCCCTCCTCATCCTCCTATCTCGGGCTGTCTGATCCATTTCAGTGACTTCGGTGGCCTTTTCACTGCTTACAGAGTCAGTGTAGATGTCTTCACAAAACAAAACAGACACACGTTCAATGCCTGCGCCGATTCTAAATGTCAACAGCATGTCAGCTATCAACATTTATCATCTAGAGGACGTTGCATGGTTTACTCAATGTTTAGCTCCTATCCATAGTTGTCAATTCTTCTGTAGTGTATCAGACAATCAACAATTGAAGATTATTGATTGTCAATCTAAATATTTTCTCTATAAAAAGCACCTCGGTATTACAAATGCATGTCAGGCATGCTCTATTTAACAGTATAAGGAAATTGCAAGAAGTATGGGTATAAAAATAGAAAGCGTTTTAAGTCTACCTGAACATGAATGCTGGGAAGGTATGCAAAGTGCATACTATGAGATTCATAAATAGGCATAGCAATGAAAAGCAATAAACTTAACCAAAGTTAGGTACTGCTTACCATATGCAAAGTCTGCACAAAAACAAGTACAAATACGTAAAAAAAAAAACAATAAATAAAAGCACACCTTCTAAAGAACTATTTACATTATATAGGGCCTTCGTTACACATATCAGAGGCACCGCTAATAAAAAAACACATTCAAAAAAACAAAAATATATAATAACAAAAATGTATAAAAGAGAACATCATCTGAAGAACTCTTTATATTATGTTACACATAGAGGCATCTCTAATAAATCCCCTGTCAAAAAGTAGCTTATAGGCTCCTACTGGTACAATGATTGTATGAACCACGGTACTTCGATATATATATTCATTTACATGGTACTCCAAACAACATGTCTAAAAATATAGTAATGCATTAGTACATTTAGTGTAATGCTAATGTTTATATCGGAAGATTTCTTTACCTGCTGCGATTAAGTGAGGTGCACGTGCAGTTGTTGAAATATATAAATATTATATAAGGAGATAGCTTTTGCAGGTTATTCCAAATTATTGTAGGTAAATATCCACATAATCCAGCGCTCTTTTTTTCTCTGTTGAAAAGTATCGTGTTACTGTTTTACAGAGAAAGAAACCACACCAAACGATTCAGTGTGCGAGCAA
Organism: Sinocyclocheilus rhinocerous; assembly: GCF_001515625.1. Taxonomy (NCBI): domain Eukaryota; kingdom Metazoa; phylum Chordata; class Actinopteri; order Cypriniformes; family Cyprinidae; genus Sinocyclocheilus; species Sinocyclocheilus rhinocerous. Next base: position 80,794 of record NW_015645543.1, read on the forward strand.
CTATTCCAAATGATTCAAACTCATGCCATTATGCTATCAAGCTTGACCGAATCGTGGAAAAGAACTAATTCAAAAGAGTTCATTTTCCGAATCGGATAAACAGACGCAAGGAAATAGCAATGGCCTTGATTCGTTTGTTTCTGAAATTATCCAGATAGACAGACGAGAGAATAAAAATGAAAACATATAAGGCCAAAAAACTTTTTTTTTCAGTACAAAAAAAAATGAACATGGTGCTGCAAGAGATTTAATGAAATAATTATTGGCTTGAGAATGGCGGCACCTAATAGCTGCTACTCTGATCGATTTTGAACTTCTGAACCCACCTGTTGCAGGACAGCATTACCTTATCTGTTCTAAGATGAGATATTATTCTGAACAAAATGTGAACAGAAATAGCTCACTCTCACAAAGTAAATAACAAGGGTAGGCTACTCATAAGAACGCTGTAGCCTAGACTGTATTCCAAGTTTTCCATACCCTACCATAAAAAAAATGCCATTAGTAGATTTAAAATGTTTTTCACAAAAGTCTCTCATGTTCACCAAGGTTGCATGTATTTGATAAAAATACAGTAAAACAGTAATATTGAGATAAATATATTAAAATTGTTTTAATGTATTTTAAAATATAATTTATTCCAGTGATGGCAAAATTGAATTCTAAGCAGCAATTACTCCAGTTGCCAGTGTCACATGATGCTGATTTGGTGCTCAAGTAATATTTCTTATCATCATCATCAAATTTGAAAACAGTTGTGCTGCTTAATTTTTGTGGAAACCATAATACATTTTTGGGGATATTTTATGAAAAGACATTTATTTAAAGTTTTTTTTTTTGTTAAGATTTTTGTTAAAGTTCTATATGCCACTGTTTCCAGTTTAATGTGTTATTGATGAATAAAAGCATTTAATTATTTCTACCACAAAGTTTGAAGGGCAGTTTATGACAGATTTGTGAGGAACAAGCTGAAATTGCAAATGTGGTATTCCTCTAGAGGGCGCGTGACAGCTCAGAAAGCCAAATACATTGATCCACAAATCAAATCTCATAATAGAGATTAATCATTGTTAGATTTTAAGCTCTAGTTGCTAAGAATTTTACTCTAGAAATGGAATTCAGTCCCATAAATTTGTAATGATTCTTAAAAAGCCTTATCCCTTAACCGCAAACAGTCTGGAAGGATAGTTATTTACACCTGAACAATGACACAAATTTAATAGCCATTGCATTGAAAACACCCAATTATGTGTTGAAGAATATGTTTTATTTAGAATTATCATACCTTTATAATCCTTGAGGACCAATTATGTTTGTGAGATTTTTTTCTCCTTGTATGCCGTGAACTTTGTTATGCTGGGCTTTTTAACTTAACAGCTCCCTCTATATCGTTAAATTGTTTCTTTATTATGTAGATTTTTGTTGTTATAGTGTGTAATTAAACTTGTTTAGATATAAATAGTAGTTTAACACCTTGAGCACAGAGGTGCTAAATAATGTACACTTTTTAGTAGTAGAACTGCAAGACGCCACTGCCAGCTAGTCATGTGATCGTATAATGGTGCCCCCATGAGCAGAAGAAACCGCTTTTTTCTAACCCACTCATATGCCTGGAATCTAGATTTCCTGTGAGTGTTCATCATTTTAAATATATTTGTCAGAAATATTATTTATTTTGTTGTGTGTAAAACATTTTTAATAAGGGAAAAAAAATTGCTAAACGGCACCTGAGGTTAGCTTTATATCACTCCAGAAAATTATAGCTGGTAGTCAAATATCTAATCTATTTTTCCACCTTGAAATTACAGAAACAAATGTCAGTAGAGAATACCAAGAAGTAAAGGATAACTGCAACTTGATTATCATAAATGCCAAAACCATAATTTATAAGCTTATTAGATGTTGCCATCACATTCATCTCTGTACATTAAGAGGCTCATAACATGGATGGTCAATCTGCACTAGATGAAAATTTCATTTGACAAACTTAAATTGAAGCATATTAATCAGATGAGAATGTAAAAGTTGTTGAGAAATCAATGATAAAACAAGAAGAAAGAGTAGTTATTCTTAGACGTGCTGAATGTCTCAATTCAATACAGCCTCCTGTAAAAATGGTTCTTTTAGCTTTCCATTTATTCCAAATGGAATTTACTCTGTGTTTCTCACTTGCAAAGGTAGTAAGATCGTTGGAAGCTTAGATACAGTTCAGCCTTTTTTCCGTGGCATGCTGAATGCTCTTCTTGTCAATGCTGAAATGTGTTTGCCTATTGTTTTGAACAAGCACAGCTGTTTTGAAACCCTTAAACAGAATATATCTCATCATTCTTTCAATTTTCAATAAGGTACAAGTCACAGCAGATGAGTGAAAGGAATTGCACAGGAGTCTGAGTAGTCAAGGAATGTTGTCGTTTCTCTTTTTCTTTCAGGACTAAAGCATTTGACTTCAATGCAGGAAGAAACAAGCTAACTGTATAGCAATTAAGCCAAAAAGCCACTTCATACCGCACAATCAAGGACAAGAGGCAATCACGCAAGGCAGGCTGTCCTCCACATCAGTTAGCATGCAGAGAGACACGGCACCTTCTCTCCTTCGGCAACAACAAAACGTCCCACCTTCCTCCTGAGGGGCCAAAGCACTGTGTTTATGGAGATTACATACAGTGGCAGAGAGAGCCCAATTACCTACAGCAAATGTACTGTGTGGAGCCAAAACCCACGGCAGCCCACAGCGAAACAAAGTGATTTTACAGCTCAATTTTAATCTACAGGCTTTGGCCTGGTCTCTGGTTCCCCATGTGGGCCTTTTAAAATCTGATTTATCTTTACGCTTTAAAGCAGACCAGTGGCGGCACCAGCCCCAATGCTTAGTGATGCTTCTGAGAGTTCTCCAGTGATAGTGTAGGGTTTAATGAGGTGGTCTGAATACAGAGACGTTGCGCAATGGAAATACAGCGGTGGAAATTTTCACAGGGTGGATGAAGAGTTTGATGGATCAAACCTTAAAAGGCTCACGTGAGCCAGACTTGAAACCTTCCCTTCATAGTGATGCGAGAACTGGGGAAATAGTGAATAAATCAGTGTTTGTGAGTAGCTAACTAAAGGGAGCAAGGCTACTAAACTTGCTTACTCACTTAGTGTGACAGTAACTTAGCGTAATTAGCTTGTGTTCTCTTAAAACTCTCACTTTGCTTTATTTGTTTTAGTAAATCGTTTTAACTGGAAACTCTAAGTAAACAGGTTCAAAAAGAAGTGTGTGTGTGTGTGTGTGTGTGTGTGTGTGTGTGTGTGTGTGTGTGTGCGTGTGTGTTTCAATTTTCAATAAGGTACAAGTCACAGCAGATGAGTGAAAGGAATTGCACAGGAGTCTGAGTAGTCAAGGAATGTTGTCGTTTCTCTTTTTCTTTCAGGACTAAAGCATTTGACTTCAATGCAGGAAGAAACAAGCTAACTGTATAGCAATTAAGCCAAAAAGCCACTTCATACCGCACAATCAAGGACAAGAGGCAATCACGCAAGGCAGGCTGTCCTCCACATCAGTTAGCATGCATAGAGACACAGCACCTTCTCTCCTCCGGGAACAACAAAACGTCCTCCTGAGGGGCCAAAGCACTGTGTTTATGGAGATTACATACAGTGGCAGAGAGAGCCCAATTACCTACAGCAAATGTACTGTGTGGAGCCAAAACCCACGGCAGCCCACAGCGAAACAAAGTGATTTTACAGCTCAATTTTAATCTACAGGCTTTGGCCTGGTCTCTGGTTCCCCATGTGGGCCTTTTAAAATCTGATTTATCTTTACGCTTTAAAGCAGACCAGTGGCGGCACCAGCCCCAATGCTTAGTGATGCTTCTGAGAGTTCTCCAGTGATAGTGTAGGGTTTAATGAGGTGGTCTGAATACAGAGACGTTGCGCAATGGAAATACAGCGGTGGAAATTTTCACAGGGTGGATGAAGAGTTTGATGGATCAAACCTTAAAAGGCTCACGTGAGCCAGACTTGAAACCTTCCCTTCATAGTGATGCGAGAACTGGGGAAATAGTGAATAAATCAGTGTTTGTGAGTAGCTAACTAAAGGGAGCAAGGCTACTAAACTTGCTTACTCACTTAGTGTGACAGTAACTTAGCGTAATTAGCTTGTGTTCTCTTAAAACTCTCACTTTGCTTTATTTGTTTTAGTAAATCGTTTTAACTGGAAACTCTAAGTAAACAGGTTCAAAAAGAAGTGTGTGTGTGTGTGTGTGTGTGTGTGTGTGTGAGTATACTGAAAACATTGGCATATAAAGAAATTGTACTCTGAAATTGCTACTAAATGTTACAAACCAAATAATTAAGAAGAAAGAGCAAGTAGTTTAATTAAGCTTGAAAATTTCAAGTAGAAAAAATGAAATAGTATTTTCTCATAAAAAGTACTCTGATAATCTTTTTTACTTACTATTTTGAATGTATATATAAATTCATGTATGTGACCCTGGACCACAACACCAGTCATAACTAGCATGGGTATCTTTTAGCAATAGCCAACAATACGTTGTATGGGTCAAAATGATCTATTTTTCTTTTATGCCAAAATCATTAGGTTATTTAGGAAAAAATCATGATCCATGAAGATATTTTGTATAATAAATACCCTACCGTAAATATATCAAAACTTAATTTTTGATTAGTAATATGCATTACTAAGAACTTAATTTGGACAATTTTAAATGTGATTTTCTCAGTATATTGATTTTATTTTTTTTTTCACCCTCAGATTTCAGATTTTCAAATATTGTCCTATCCTAACAAACCACACATCAATGGAAAGCTTATTTATTCAGCTTTCAGATGATGTATAAATAAAAAAATTGACCCTTATGACATCCAAATCCGAGTTTAATTTAAAACAGAAAAATACATGTTTTAAGACAAAGAAATACTGCTCTGATTAAATAATAGATTACAGTATATCATCTCATAGCTGTACATTTTAAATAACTTTAGCAACTTTTGTTTTGGATTCCTTTACTTTACTTTGTGTAGCATGACTATAGTTTAACTATGAGAAGCTTGTCAAGCTAAAGTTTCAAAGTAGATTTCCCAACACTGAAACAAATTCCTGGTCATATTGGGAGTCTGAGGGCTATTTCAGAGTAAGGATTGGCTTTGAAAAAGGAACCATGGTACACTAACCAGGAGGAACCAGAGGGGAGCAGCTGGGAAAGGTAATTGCCTAGTTGGTGCCATGTGAGATGAGTATGGAGGGTGTTGCTTTATTTGTGGGCTGTAATATAAGAGGAGAAGGTGGAGGAAGCACAGAAGTACAGAAGCAATTCGCTTCCATTTAGATTTAGGCTGCCTGAACCCAAGTGAACCCTGCTTACTGCTGTTAATTAAATCTGAGAGAGAGGTGAAGGGCAAAGAGGAGGGTCAGAGCAGGACGGTAGACGAGAGGAGGGGAAAACTAGTATGATCTTATCGAGGAGCACAGACCGTTCTTTGGCAACGGATAATGTAAATGAAGCAGAGTTCAGCAAGTTTTCCCAACGAGTGCAGCCCTCCTGCTGGCATGAGCATTAACTTTACTATGGAAGCAGCGAGAGAGAGAGGGGATAATGGTGTAAAGATAATTGCTGGACTGTACTTATCCATGTCAAATCATAAATTCAGAGCTCGAGCTGCAGTTTCAAAACAAATGAGACTTTAAAAATGCAGTTTGTTAAACACCCACACACACACACACTTTGAATAAAATTCACTATAATGTTGAGTGAAATGTATTTATTCCATATGGTGATCCCAATTAAAGAATGCCTAAAGTGGAATTACCTAAAGCCTATATATTTTCATGCAGAGCTTTGGCTTTATTCTGTGATTAACTTTGAGCATGCAGGATCCAATGTGATATCCCTTACCAAAAAGTAGTATACTTCAAGTTTATTTTATTAAGTATACTTAAGTAAAGTTCAAGTATATTTTTAAGTATACTTTATGTAGCAAGTATACAAATATCAGTGTACTAGCAGAATACTTATAAGTGTACTATTTCAATACTCCTTGGGACTAAATTGGCCCACTTTCTAGTATATAAAAGTATACTTTAAGTATAACAGTAGTAAACGTTGAGTACACAACTAGTTTACATCAAAATGTTTAGTTTGTACTGCAACTATACTAAAAGTGAACTTATAGGTATACTGATAGTTTACTAATTAAATACTTGTAGTAGCATTTTTAGTACACTTTGAAGTATGGTCTTAGCAAACTACTAGTTTAGTAGTTTTAACTGCAAGTATACTCATAAGTTTTCTTTAAGTGAACTTTACATCATACTTTAAGTATACTACTATGTCCCTATTTAGGTATTAATTTGTATATATTTTGTTATATAAATATCTGAACATACAACAAAAACAAAAACATTTTATTCTAGCTTCATGCATTCTTTTTTTAAACACTTGAATGTAAGTTTCATAAATAATAATAATAAAAAAAATAAATAAATAAACAACATTTTGAACAAAAAGCTGAAAAAAAGACTATGAATTGGATCAGAACGATAATCAAAATGTAGATAGAGTCGATCAACACCCCAAAGCTTGACAGTTATTATTACCTCTTCATTGGTCGACATTACATCAACTTTACACAGTTTTGATGCTGTTTTATGTCTGATGATCGTGTTAGAATACATGTGGAAGCATCTGTTGTTTCGGTTTCTTCTTCACTTGTGTTTTTTGGAAATTCTGTACAGAAGATGTGTACTAGCGCCCCCTACAGTATAACAATGAAAACACGGATTCTAGGAACACAAGCATAGCTCAGATATATTTAGACTTTTTCTTTAAGTAGGCTATAAGTCAAGTATACTTAAATGTCATTTTAAGTATATTTCTGAGAAGTACATAAAGCCCATTTCTGAGAAGTACATAAAAAGTAAACTAAAAGTATACTTTCCTATTTTTAGTTTAAAAGGAGTATACTAATAGCACACTTGAATAAACTTCTTTTTCGTAAGGGATATAATTATTTGTTATTATATTTTGCAGCTGTTGAAAAGAGTACTGAGATGATACATGATCTCAAATAAAGGTGGGCTGTATAAAAAAAAAAACCTGAATCAAATAGCTCTGTACATCGAGCATTTATGAAATTTTAATGAATATAGAAATTGCATGAGAATTCAGCTGAAAGTGTCCAATATGCTTTGATAAACTCCTGTTGCTATTACCATATGAAATGGACTGCAAAATTATCACCGTCGACAGCAACTGATGTCTCTAAAAGGGTATAAACATTTTCTTCATGAATTCAGTTTGCAGAAGATTATCCATTTTGGGGGTGAATGACTTCTAAAATATATCTGTGAGATTGTAGAGAGACAAATCTCAATTCTACAGCTGAAAATGGAGAAGCTTTAGGCACAATTCATTTCCCCAAGGTAACGTTGCTGAAAATTGGCAAATGGCTTGACAGAACTTAGATGGTTTAAATGTTTAAGATTTTTTAAACATGTTAGTTTTACTATTATCTTTGCACTAGTCAGATTCAAGAAGCTCATCTGAGGCCAGACATATAATTGCTGCAGAAGCTTAAAAGCGGTATCTTCTTTTGAAATGTATCGTCTGATTGGAGAGATTTTTTGATAAGCCTCTTACTGAGGATGAAAACTGCCTTTAAAAATATCTTTGCTTAATTCCCAAAAGAAAACTATATGCGTTTGCATCTCATCTAGCAAAACATTTCAAGCTATAATCCATTACAGGTGGATATGTGTGTTGACTTCTCACTCTGCTCTTCTTTATCTGTCTGTCTATCTATCTATCAATCATCTATCTCCATGCACGACAAAAACCTTTAAACTGTAAGGCTTTGTCAAGCTAACATTAAAATCCTAACAAAAAAATTATCTGAATTTCACTACATTTTAATTCTACTTCTGTATATTCTGCTTAGTGATAATAATGAGTGTTTGTTAATATAGATAAATGATACGCAATATCCAGTCGAATGGTTTTTTACATGCTGTGACTCATAGATATTTAAGTGACTCATAGATATATTCTATTTATTAATTTCAGAAACTGTTTTTGTGCATTGATGAACAATCATTAAAAGTTCAGCATTGCCTACGTGACTCCTAAAGCGAACCCTAATGCGCTCACTGATTGATTTACTCACATGCTAAATTATTTTTGATTATTTTTTAAGATGCATAATTTGGTTGCACAATTCACCCCCTTCCTAATGCCTTTGCTTGGAGCTGTCTGTCTGAGAAATGATGCACCCTTTGATTAAGGCTGCTGAGATGTTTGTCATCGCATCACAGCATGACGATCGCCAGGACCCTCACAGTGAAAGATAAGTAACAAGATACTTGGAAAAAGAAGCGAGAATCATGCGAGAAGAGAAAAAGAATGGAGCTGTCAGGGGGAGAAAGAGGTGTGATCTGATCCCTCACTCCTTCTGGCTGAGTTTGGAAAGAGAGCGAGATGGCGGGTGAGTTGTTTGACTAATGCTCTGTTAGCTAATGTGTCCAGACCACCCACTGAGCAGCACCCGTCTGTCTGGCTCTGATGTTGTCTTGTAGTAGTGATCTGTGCTCAGTTGCATGAGCCCAGCACCCTCAGCCCCTATTCTGGGGAGGCGCGTACGATACTCCCACTGCTAACAGCAAGCTGGTGGGAGTCTGCTCAGGCTTTCATGATAATGTATGCATTTTTCTGCTGCTTTACACAGCCAGATGCAAGTAATTGCTTTTTCATTCGCGTGAGAGTTTGGGGGGAAAGCAGATATTTTTTGCAAGGTTGCCACAAATGTTCTGAACAAACTGGAAGTTAGGACCACAGATAAGCTCTGATGTAATATGATGCAAACTGTAAATTGTGTTCACAAATGATGTTGTTGTATCTGCAGAGATTAGAATAGTAATGTCTTGTTTAGTGACAGTGCCACAAGAAAACCAACCGGCAACATGAAAGTGAAATGGTTCACTATCAAACATTAAGATGCACAGTTCTCTTCTGCAACCCCTGCTAAAACCTTGCTGCCTACTACCTAGGTGGCTTCCTTCTAATGCAGCATTCTAACTAAAATAAAACCTGATAAAATCCCTTCACATAGCTCTCCTACTTTTGAAATTTCATCAAAATTTCAAAGACAAAAAAAAGGTCTACTGTCAATATAGCGATGCATGCAGCACTGCTCACACAGAAGTCACTTTCTAAGCAAGCAGCTTTCTGTTGACCAAGTTGAACACAAGCGAAATCTGTGCGGGAAAATTTTTCACCCTTACATGAAACTCCCTACACAGATTCCTATTGACATAATTGGATTTCACACAGGAGATTTCACCAAGCAACAGTAAATGTGACAGCACCTTTATATACTGTACCTTTAAGCATAATCAACATTTCTTTCATTTTGTTTCGGTTGGAATTTTGTTCCGTTTTTGGGTAGATTTTTTCACATAGCTTGCAGTGCATTGTGGGATTCCCTTCTTCGTGAAGAATACATATATATACACATATGCTACACATAGTTCCTCATATGATGCATCATATATATTCTTTGCTGAGATGCCAATTCTGTGGAGTCCCGGACATGACATGTGGTAAAAAAATATATAATTATATGGCCACAATTCGTTCCCACGACTTACTAATTCATCACTTCATTTTAAGTAAATCATGAGCATGATTTACTAATTTGATACCTCATTTTAAGTAAATTGTGAGCATAATTGAGTTTATGAAATTGCGGATAGGAGTTCGCAGGAGTAAAACTTACTCACAATTTCACTAAAATGAGGTAACGAATTAGTAAATCGTGCTGACATATTAGTAAGTCGTGGAAACAAATTGTTAATTTGTGGCCACGATAAAAATATTTTTTCCCACATGTCATGTCTGGGGCTCCGCACACTAACATAATGCATTACGACAAGTTTAGAGAAAAAATTCATCCAAGATGGCAGACAAAGCGATAGAAATGTCTATTGTAAATATACTTCGTTATAGTATAGTACGAGTAGTATGGTGTTCCGAATGCATGATACCTTAAACTGCTCACCAGTTACGATCTTACTTTGCTTGCAACACACACATACAGAAGAACAAAATGAGAGGTTGTCAAGACTGTCAAGATTTTTCTCCAAAAATATATCAACACAGACGTTAACGGCAATGATTATAATACTTCAGCTAATCATTTTTGAGGTCTAAATCGCCATCCTTGAGATGAGGTTTTCAGATTGACACTTATTCATTTGGACCGTGTTCAACAAAACACCGTCCCTGCATTTATTTTTATTGATGTCGAGCAGGAAGCGGCATACGGTTGCTGGCAGCCACCCTGAATTATGAGGGAGATGATTACAGCCCCTCTCTCGCTCTCTTCATAGCCAAAGATCAGTGAGACAGAGAAAGACAGCTCTTGTAATCACTCTTAATAGTCTTGTTGTTTGTGTGAGTGTGCGTGGTAATGATGCTGGCACTTCAGCATGGGCTCACAGGGGACCCACTATTGTTTCATCGTCTCACTGCCTTTCAAATGGCACCACAACAGGTGCCTCTGTGAGGTTTCTAGTCAGTTAATGCATCAAATTAAGGCTATGGTATTTTTTTAGCTTTCTGTATCATTGCTTAATCACACCGATGGATCTAATGACCGTGAATTGATCTAAAGTGGACCAATCACTACAGCTTTCTCGGGATTCCATGTTTATGGCCTTGTCTCCATGTTATGATCCCCATAAAGTTTCTCATGATGGCTCAAAGTGCTGTTTGCTAAATTAATGATGTGAACCCTCTTGTTCTTTCGGCATCAATGTCTTGTTGTTTTATATACTTCTTCGTTTCATTGTGTGACCTGAACAAGATTGAGTGTCAAACCTAAAGCGCATTTGAGTGATGTTAGCATAGTGCTGCGTTGATGTTAAGCCAATTCAGCGTGCCAAACAAATCAAACCTAAAACGCAGAGGGTATATGACACGCGAAATTCATACTCAATAGAATTAGAGTGATTCATTCTCCTAGAAAAATGATTCACCCTTTTATTTTTGGAGCGAAGCAATGATGATGTCCAAAGAAATTAATGTTTCCTATCACTGAATGCAATAAACTATTTTTATGTGTGATTATATGTGACATCTTCCTGCCCTTTTGACCTCAACCATCTCTTCTAGAAGAGTAATGGAGTTCTAAAAGGTTCAGGTGGCGCGAGTTCATCTAATTCTGTCAATCATGATGCAAGTGTATATAAACAGCTGCTTACCTCAATAGCATGGTGATTCGTCTGGAATCTCAACTACACTGATTTCCATTTATTTAACTATCTTCATTAATAAGTAGTCCAAGAGAACATGCCAAGTCTGTCTACCTACATTATATTCAAAGATTATATGAACAGGTTAACGTGAAACAGTTTGAGGAGGAATCATTGGTTGATAGAACTTATTTAAAGAGATAGTTCACACATCATTTACGCACCCTTGTGTCATTTCAAACCTGTATGAGATTCTTTCCTTTGTAGAACTCAAAAGAAGATATTTTGAAGAATGCTAACTTTCATTGTATGAAAAAAAAAATCTGAATATCTTCTGTGTTCTATTTAAGAAAAAAAAAAGTCATACAGGTTTGGGAACAACATGAGGTGCTTAACTGCTTAAATCCAAAGAATACTTAATGACACACTGTAATGTAAAACAAATGGATAGGTGCCAGATTACAAAGCATTTGTGAAGTGTTTTAGTGCAGCATATTCTTAATTTCTAAGCAGTGTCATTAGTTTCCATCACTCTTCTAGTTTAAAATCCATATGTTAATTGTATATTCAGCACATTTATCCATGGCCATTCAGAACCCACCTTCAATTGCTTTACAACCGGTCATCAATTACATGTCAAGAGCACCTCTGGCAATCTGTAATCATATTGATTCACATACCATGAAGTAGCACCATAATAACCACTATGTGATGAAGAACCGAGCTGGTGCATTTATTACCATATACATAAGAATTTAGCATGGAAAGTGAAAGATCTAGCATGCAGGTCTTCACCTGTTACTGATGCGCTCTGACAGACTCACCTCTGCAAAGCATGAAAAATATGAGCCCAGCTGGGCTGAGGCGCAGCATCTTCAGTTCCTCTGAAGTTGGTCGGGGATGAAGAAGGGAACGGGTCGGTGTTTTTCCACCGACAAGTCTTCCTTAAGGTCTACAGGACGATAAACGCAGCCTTCGTCCCTTCATAAGCAAAAAAACAGGGTAGCGGTTAGATGTTTCCCCCTCCAAGCATCTCAAAATGAGTCTCTCCCTCGGTGCAGTTACTAAACGTTGTCATCTTGACAGTCACGGTCTGTTTCGTGAGTTTTATATGTCTTCTGAAGTGTCTGACAAGCACCTCAAACATTAAAAATATAGAAGTGCCATCCCATAAAAAGTCACAGATTTGTAGTTCCGCGCCACAAGTGTTTGTTGTTAAAAGCAGTCTGGTGGTCGTGGATGTGTGATCCGTCTAAATAAGCCTCAGTTCGCACAGCTGTGTGGAGAATCTCAGAGGAAAGTTGAGCATCGCTTGTGAGGCTCGGCAACGCTTCATAATGATGTCAAATCCACTGTAATTCCAGAAGGCGCGAGGGGTTACAAATAAAGTGACGTTTAATAGACAATATCTGTGATTAAGAAACAATTAGGAGCGTTTATGTAAATAAGTCCTCACTTAGGGAAAAAAAGACGATTAAAACGGCAATATATACCCCGGGCTTCCACGGTTATTAATACACTTTAAGAAATGAAACTGTAGTCCATCCGTCTGTGTGTATCACCCGTCACAGTTTTGACGCCGAAAAGCAAGCCATAAACTTCAACAATGTGAGGAAAGAAGTAACAAAAATCATTTGTACTATGAAAATGCTCCTTTCTCTCATCCATGAAGTCCACAGTGAATATCCCTCATGCTTTCGTCTGCTCTTTGGGTTCCGCAGCGACAAGCACAGTGAGTCATGATACTGACTCTCACTCTCTCTCTCTCTCTCTCTCTCTCTTCCAAATGCTGCTAAACTGGGAGGGCGGTGTACGAATTTTCTATTTCAACTTTAAAATACTGTATTCGCATGATTGTTTTACATGCAATATTGCTAAAGCATCAATATACACAAGTGGCAGAAAAATCTAAATAGCAAAAAAATATAGCAACGATATAGCCTACAATAAAATAAGATGCAAGAACCCACTCCATTAGAATTTATATGAATAGTTTGCTACCTATGTGTACTTGTTAATGCATGCACCGCAAACAAGGATTTGTGCTTGTAAAACATGTTCACCTGTTGTAAATGTGTTTATTGGCCATCGGCAGTAGATTAATCGATCAATATGTCTAAAACCTGCGGAACGAAGGTGCATTGATGATAAGATGGAAGGTATTATAAGTATATGTTATAAATGGTTCTATCCCATTGTAGTGGGTTATTATGGTTACATTATAATAAGAGTGATTATGCAGGTTTTAATGTAGTTATTGGGTGATTGGACCTTGTACTGCATTTACCTCAACAAGCGCGACAGTGCCCTCTAGTGGTATAAATCATGTCCTTGAGATTTTCCCATGCCATTGATGGCATGCTGGTATAAAGAGTGCTGCAAACGGCACAAGATTTAGCCTAATGTAGAATAACGTGCTAATAGGGATGTAAATGGAATATTTGCAAGGTCGGTGAACACTGAAAAAATCATCCATTACATAGCCTATAGATACTCAACATACAGATTCACACCCACATTACCTCAATCATTAGGCTTACTTGTTTTTTAGGTGCCAATAGTGAAAACGCCGCATAGATCCGCTGTGGTTTTGCATAGGCTATAGGCTAACAAAATTAATAGTGTCTTCGTCACTCAACTCGTTTCTCATCGCTGTTCGAGATTTTGAATAATGTTTCCCCTAGGGAAAGACTGAGAGGATGGAAACAAAACAGCTTGCAGATGTGTCTGTACAAAGCTCATGATTATTTAATGAGGTAAACATTGGGCATATTGTGATTGGTTGGTTGTCCTTTGCTAAAGAACTCACTTTGCCTACTACAAAATGCGTTAAGATGGCATTGAAAACATTTTTTAAAAATATTGTTTGTAAAGATGTATCTAGATAGGCTATTCCAACGTAAAACTTCAAGAATTGCCATTGACTTTCTTATACATTTCTGGAACCTGTTTCTATTCTAAAATTCACTGTGTTCATGAAATACAAATAGATTAGAGGATGGAAACCAAACAGTATAAAAGTTTCTCCGTTTGTATAAAGCTCACGAATGTTAAATGAGGTAAACATTGAAGCAGTTTGTGATTAGTTGTGTTTTGATAAAGAACTGGCTGTAACATTCCCGAGCACTAAACGTGTTAAAATGTCATTAAACATTTTATTAAATATTTGTTTGCAAAGAAGGTATCCAAATATTGCAAACATAAAATTGCCACAGATTTTCTTATACATTTTTGGCACCCTGCAGTTCCTATCCTAAAATTCACTTTTGATGAATATTCAAACCAGTTACAGATAAAATGTGTTGAAATCATTCTCATCTTGGAACCGAGCAGTTCATCAAACACAGTTTTCTTCCTACAGGTTGGAGGCTTAATGCGGCCCACTGTGGGGGTCTGGCTTTAACCTTGTACTTACTCACTCCATGCTGAATAGAGATATTGACAGCAAGACTATAGCTGATGACTCCCCTACTGCTCAAATCAGCAATTACTGTCAGTTCACAGAGGGAAGATGAGTGTTGATTTGGGAAGAAAGAGGCATTTAAGAAGACCCACATGCACAGGCATCCAGTTAGCAAACACATTAATGGCTTTGCCAAATTCTGGGCAGGGTATTGAAAGTTTTCCAACCACGCTCACAAAGAGGCTTTTGTAATTAGCTGCAGAGAGACGCCTGTAATAAACAGTGAAGTAGATAACACACCAAACCACTACCACTAAAAGAATGTTTTGATAGAGTACTATTGCAAAGAAATTAAGTGAATATTGACCCCACTCACACTCTCTCCATTTGCACTCAATGCCCTATCTTACCTGTCATTTCAGTGTATTCACCAGGTTGATTGCCGTGACCCATCTCTTGCTGCTAATGTCAGGTGATTAACATTTATCAGTCTCTGGGCAAGACCTTTCTCCTGAGGAGACGTTTCAACGGCCTGCTCTTTTCTAGCATCTTCTGACAACGTTTCTCTCATTACCGGTTTCAGCATATTGGCAAAGTACATGTCAGTGATGGTTTAGCCTGTGATACCTGCTGTAATTTATTATTCAAATAGACAGCTGAATGTTTCCTTTCTGCTCTAATAGGAGCTTCACACAGCTCATGCAGTTTATGGGAGCAGTTTCTGAGATGCTATGAAAACACATTTGGTGCTGCTTACGTTATTCATACATGTTCCTGTTTTTTGCGAGTGATATGTTTGTACATGGTATTTAAAAGTCAGTTATTAATGCATAAATTCAAGTCACATCGTACTTTTTTCTTTATTCTTTTTTTCTAGTTGAATATTGTTAAATAACCATTCAATAGTTGGGGGTTGGTAAGATTTTTTAAAGGTGCTGTATGTAAGTTTTTGACTCTACTAAAGCATAAAAATATAATAATATGTTTGCAGATATTTAGGAAACATGCTAAGTTAACATACTTGTTTATCTGAAAAACAATGCTACAGTCAGTTATTCTCCTTTGAAAATGTGAGTTCCGGGACGGAAATTCTCTTTGTTTTGGTCTGTGTAACCCGCCCACTGCCAGTTTACCCAGTTGTATTTCGGCACCCCGGGTTGCCAGTTGGGGTGAATGTTGCCAGATGAATTTCATTCATCGTCATGTGCACTTGTTCCTGTTGGTGTCGTCAATCTGGCAACCTGTGTGTGCCTCAAGTCTGAGGAGGAGGGGCCGGGTGAAAAGTTGAAATTGGACTGCAATATCAATGTCAATCCTACATACAGCACCTTTAATGTGTTTGAAGCAAGTTCCCTTCCGAGGGAACTTCGAACTGCGTCCTCTAGAGGTCGCTATGGGGAACGCCTTCAGAGTGAAGAGCGTTGTAGAGACACTGGCTTTCTATCTCTCTATGGGGGAGACATCTTCTCTTAAGGCTCCCTCCCGGCCATCCAAACCCCTTCAGGATACATCTCGTTTGAATGGCAGGGCATACGCGGTAGCAGGTCAGGCTGCAGCCTCGTTGCATACCATGGTGGTGCTTCAGGCTTATCAGGCTGATCTGCTGAAAGACCTGGATAAAAGTCAGGGTCTATCCCCTGATGAGGTGGCTGAGTTGCGTCGCACCACAGATCTTGCTCTCCGTGCCCCTAAGCAGGCACCATTGGCAGATCCATGGCGGCCATGGTGGTTACGGAGAGGCATCTGTGGGTGAATCTGGTGGACATCGGGTCGAACGAGAAGGGCTTTCTACTTGATGCGCCAGTTTTCCCTTCTGAGCTTTTTGGCACTTCCGTCGAGACGATGGTCGAGAAGTTTAAGGAGGCCAAGACGTGCTCGGCTGCCTTTAAATCCTTCATTCCACAAAGTTCCAGGTCTGAGCCCGAACAACAAAGGGGTCCTGGCCCATCTCGATCTAAGGATCAAAGGCGGGCTCAGAAGACTAGTGTCGCGACTCGCGCCCCTTCCCCGCCCTTCCCCGCTTCCCTAGGGCTCAAAAGGGGCGTGGGTCAAAGGGTAAAAGGCAAGATCTGAGGGAGGTGATCCAGATTAAGTGTTCTCAACACTCTCGTCTGGACCAGAGTAAAACCTGAGCCATCTACTCACCTCCCTCTGAGAGTATTTACATCTGCTCTCATCTTCCTCCCCTTTATTCCCCTAAAAAGCTACCCTCCTAACTGAGATTAGGTAGGAGCCTCATCCGCTTGCATTGCAGTCTCTTATGCTGGACCTATGATGTTTTGGCTAGTTTCTATGTCTCATAGAATGATGGTCCAGACCCCAGTGCTCTTCGGACTTCACCTCCAGCCTATATCCATGAGCCTGAGTCATGCGCGGGAGCCACGGTTGGTGAGTACAATCCATTTCATCTACTCTACTGCTAGTTTTTGTGTATTCACTACTAGCCTTTCTCTGCAGCTCTACTCGGACCTGTTCTGTTTTCTGACTTCTTTAGGTTTGACCCCCCCTGCTAAGTCAGAACCTCCTGCTGGTGACCGATTATAGTGATGGTTTCACTCATCGGTACTGGAACCAGGCTGGTGATAGCCCTCATCTTCGGTTGGGCACGCAGCCTGGGCTTCTGCGGAAGCCTCCCAGCATCAGGTCCCCATTAGCCTTTCTCTGCAGCTCTACTCGGACCTGTTCTGTTTTCTGACTTCTTTAGGTTTGACCCTCCCTGCTAAGTCAGAACCTCCTGCTGGTGACCGATTATAGTGATGGTTTCACTCATCGGTACTGGAACCAGGCTGGTGATAGCCCTCATCTTCGGTTGGGCACGCAGCCTGGGCTTCTGCGGCAGGCTCCCAGCATCAGGTCCCCAGTATAATGTTGCAACCTCAGGACCTGCGGGTCTTTCTCACGTGCTGAGTACTCTTCAGAGTATATGCTTCATGACGTGCTCCCTATCCCCTGGCCAGGGTGCGCTACGTCTCTCACCCTGAGGGGTCTCCTGAGATTTGAGTCTTTCCTTTAACCATCATGCACATTCTCTGAGCTAGAGCTCCACTCGCTGAGGCGTTGAGTGGCCTAACACTCCTTAATTCCACTCTGAGTTTGATAGACGTTCAGGCCCACGGGTCCACACTGCCCTTATGGTCGAACCAGTAATCGCCCCTCCGCGGAGTGGGCTTGAGCACACTGCATTCCCTGAGGTACGAGTGAGTTGTGTTTCTGCGGAAACCCCTCCTGTATGCTTCAGCTCTGAGGAGTAGTAGCTCTGTATGCATGAATGGTTATTGGGTCCCGCTGTTTCTTCAGATTCTATCGGGTCTGGTTATACGGATACTACTATCGAGATAGAGAGCATGAGACTATGTCCAGCTGCACTAGTTGACTGTCTCTTATTGGGCCCTGCAGGGTTACCTCTTCTAATCTAGCACCGCCTTCTGGTCGAGCTGAGACGTGCACCCCTCACTGTGAGGGTTAGCTATGAGTCGCTCCCAGTATGTGCTGTAAGGGCCCGCCTCAGCTTGAGAGCCGAGAGCGCTGCTCCCGAAAACTCAATTTGCAACAAAACTGAGTTGTTAGGCCTGTCTCTGTCGCCTCCTTGGTCAGTTGCCTCTATCTTGGGACCCTGTTGTTCCCTGTAGAAATGTGTGATCCCCTTCTAGCAGGATCCCATTTCTGACATTCCATTTGTGATCTATCTACTCCCCGGATATGGCTGTGCTCCCCTCACTGCGGGAGGGTCCTTTTGAGATCGCCGGTCCTGGGCAGACTGTGTGAGTCCTCCTCTCTACTTGAGAGCTAGGCCCTCTGACCCTGGGCTATTGATCGCTTCAGTCGAGCTGGGTTCCTCTCTCTCCTTGCTAGGGGTTGAACCCTCCACTCTTTGAGCTCCGTGGCAGTGACATCAGGCAGTTGGGCCGCTTGTTGCCTCACTGATAAACTGCCCCTATTTGGGTCAAGCCTGGCAGTGCTCCCCTCACCTCAGAGGGTTGTCTTTGAGCTTGCTGCTCCGGATTGAGCGTCTGAGGACTTCTCTCATCGAGTCCTTCGCTCGTTTGAGCTCCACTGAGTAGCAGCCTCAGGTTGTTAGGCCTCTCTCCGCCTCCCTGTTAAGCCGCTCTGCTTGTTGGTTGAGATTAGCAGTGCTCCCCTCACCCTAGGGGGTTTCATATGACCACGCCGCTTTCAGATTGAGCGACTGAGTCCCCCTTCTATTTTTGAAGTTGGGCCTCCGCTCTTTTGAGCTCTGGATAGCAGTCATGCCAGGCTGCTGGGCCATCTTCTGCCTCCCTGGCGGGTTGCTTGCTAAGTGAGCTAGCTGTGCTCCCCTCACCATGAAGGGTTTCTTGCGAGCACGCCGCTCCCTTCTGGGCATCTGTGAGCAGATGCTCCGGAGTCTATTCTGTGACTGCTATGGCTGAGTTGGCGATACTCCCTTCACATGCGGGGTTGTTTTCTATGAGATACGCCTTCAATCCACATGTGCTCTGAGCACGTGGTCTCCCGCTGAATTAATTGTCGCTCCCTGAGCGTGCCACAGTCACGTAGGGTTCCTAGGCTGGTCTAATGACAGCTTCAGTTACCCCTTAAGCAACAGTGTTTAAAATCCATGCTATGGTGAGTGCACACGCTGCGCTTCTGTGCACTATCTAAAAGTCCACATTGTGGTAAGTGTGCACGCTATGCATTCTGCACACTTTCTAAAATCCTGTATGGTAAGGGTTACGCGCTGTCAGCTTCATTCCCTTTCTCTGAGTTGGTTTAGGCCCTGGTTCTTACCTTGGGCTCCACTCAACTTATGTATCCCTGTTGAAACATTTCTGGGCAGGGTGTTGCTACCAAAGATCTGTCGAGCCAGTTCTTAGAGCAAGCTCATTCAGGTCTGGCGGTAGCCCCCTGGGTGACAGGCCAGGGTCTGGTGGGTTTTTAGACACCTGGCCGTATCCCCTTGAAGGAATCTCTTTCCTCTGATTCCAAGCCTTGAGCTCTGCCCTAGGCTCGGGCTTCCAGCCAAGCCTTTAAGAGGTAAGTTGTTCAGGATATGCAGCTCAGGCTCTTGGCCGAAGGTGATAATGTCACTGACAGCCGTCAAGGTGTCCAAGGGGCAATTCCCATGGCTATGGTAGAGTTGGAACTTAGTGCTCGCCGTGGTTTCTGGCATGCACTCCCCTCAGCATGGCGGCATGGGTATACCGTTCCCCATAGCGACCTCTAGAGGATGCAGTTCGAAGTTCCCTCTGAAAGGAACGTCTCGGGTTACGTATTTAACCATGGTTCCATGAGAAGGGAACGAGACACTGCGTCATCTAATTCCCTTGCCATGCTTCGTACGTAAGCTTCAGATGAAGAAGCGGATGACATGTTCTCCCGGCGCCCTTTTATACTGTGGTTTTGCCGGGTAATGACGTCACAGGCTGTCGCCGGCCAATGTTATTGTCGTGTTTAGATGTATGCTTCAGACACCGGTCACGCTGAAGGCGTTCCCCATAGCGACCTCTAGAGGACGCTGTGTCTTGTTCCCTTCTCAGGGAACCATGGTTACATACGTAACCCGAGACGTTTCTTATTTTCACCAAGGTTGCATTTATTAGGTCAAAAATACAATTAAACCAGTAATATTGTGGAAATATTATCGCAGTTTAAAATAACTCTTTTGTATTTTAATATATTTCAATAAGTCATTTATTCCTGTGATGGAATGTTGAGCATCCATTACTCCAGGCTTCAGTGTCAGATGATCGTTCACAAATCATTTTAATATTGTGGAAACCCTGATACATTTTTTCAGGATTCTTTGATATAATTATTGATATATATTATTCATTGAAATTAATAAAATTAATACACAGCATTTATATGAAACATAGACTTTTTCAGTTTTGATAAACTTAATACATCCTTGTTGAATAAAAGCATTATTTTCTTTAAAAAAGAATACAAATCTTGACCAAACCTTTCACACTGACATGCTTTGAATATGTTTATACAACAATAATGTGATATTTTTACTTATTTTATTTATTTTGATTAACTTTTTGAATACCCGTGAGGTCAAAGAACAATGGACTAATTTCTAACAAAATCGCATGCTTTACTGAAGAAAAATAAAGAAATTAAAGAATGAAGCAAGCAATTCACGAAGTGCAACACTATTTTAGAGTATTGTCTAGAGTTTATAGAGTTTATTTCTGCTTGTCATTTGCATTTTGTCTTTTAATAATTGTATAAACATGTATATCTGTTTTTAGAACATGCCATACAATGTTTATGCTGTGTAAACAATATTTTCTGTGACCCAGACAAGCTTTTATTATTGAATGCAGTGACCATTAATCCTGCGATGATTGAAATCACCACCCATGTGATATCATAATTATAACAGTTGTTTTTGTCATCAGTTTTTAGCAGCTACAGTCATCCGTCAAATTTCCCTTGGGTGTCTGTTAATTTTGATGGAATGAAGCTTGAAGATTTAATTGAGATTTCTGTGTTGGCTAGGATTTAAATCTGTTTATTTTATTAGTGTCATGTAAAAATAGATAACCTTGATGACAGAAGCTAATTAGTGTGGTCATTTATTCAAGGTTTAATACACAGATGACCGCCTAAAGACCCGTTTTTGTCTCAGAAGTTGTACAAGCCAATTAACGTGATGCCTCTGGGAACAGTTTAAGACTCGAATTACAACACACCATAATAATTAATAGTTCAGGGCAGTTTATGTTCTCTGTTTATTACTTTGTATGTCAACAAACGCTGACATCCATACTGTGAAAACATGCATATTACTTGAAATATGAAAACATGTTATAAAAAAATTCAAATAAACAAAAATGTGGCAAATGTTTTTGGTCGCAAACAAGCATCTCAATTATATTGTTTGCCTCCACTACACTCTTAAAAATAAAGGTTTTCAAAACATATACCACAGAATGCCATAATAATATCATAGAATGCCATAGAAGACACATTCTGGGTTCCCTATAGAACCTTTTAGTGAACAGTTCTGAAAAGAATCTGTTTTTACTTACTGTGAAGAACATTTTAATAATCTAAAGAACCTTTTTTTTTCATTATAAAGAGCTTTTTGTGCCGTGGAAAGGTTCCATGGATGTTGAATGCTCCTAATGGAACAATAGATGTCAATAAATAATCTTTATTTTTAAGAGTGTAGGAATTCTGAACACTGACCATTTTTTAATTTTATAACCTGGATGTAAAGTTAGTGATTAAATGATATTTTAATTGAGCCATTTGCCAAATCACACTCAAAGGAAAGTTTGCATTGCATTTGACAGAATGAATATGGTCTCCCTTTCTCTTCAACTGTAGAGTTAGCACCAGTGCTTACTCTTTTATTGTGGTGTTAAAAGGTACGGGAGTGGATTATGGCTCTCCTATCTGAACTACTTGCACTGGGAGCCACAAAAGCTTTTCACCCGCGAAGTATACAGTCCTTCTCAAAAGTAACCAAGATGGACACAAATAGATTGCATTGTGCCCTGTGTAGCCCTGGCCCACATTTTAAATCTCTCCTCTCTAACCTAATCAGTGACACTTAGGGTAGACAGCTGACATCGGCGAAAGTATATCAGTTCGTGTCAGTCAGGTGCTTAAAAGGGTGGAATTGGAAAACCAAATGAAAAAAAGGAGCCTGTTGCATGATCTGAGGACATTTTTTGTGTAATTTTGCCAACAGGAAGCACTTAAAGGGATAGTTTACCCCAAAAGTAATATTCTGTCATCTTTTCTTCAATGGTCAGCACGGCTAAGTGGATTTTATTCAATCTTCTATATATTTCCAAAAAAAGATGGCGGTGTTTGACCTATTCTCGACCTTCGGGAACTGAATCAGTTCCTGAAGGTTTTGCCATTTCACATGCTACGCACATTGGATGTCCTTCAAGCAATCAAACCACAGCAATGGTTCACCACGATAGATCTGAAGGATGCTTACTTTCACGTGCCAACCGCACCACAACACAGACAATTTCTCTGCTTTGCATTTCAGGATCAGGTTTACCAGTTTCGTGTTCTACCATTTGGCCTGTCTCTGTCCCCGCAAGTGTTCACGAGGTGTATATTGGCAACGTTATCTCCAATTCAAGCTCAGGGGGTACAGTTGCTCCTTTATCTGGACGATTGGCTCATGTGTGCACCATCTCGGGAGCAAGCAATAGAACAGACCAGTCTTCTGATCTCTCATGTGACACAACTGGGCCTCAAGATGAACTTCAACAAAAGCCAGTTAGTCCCATGTCAGTCGGTGAAATTCATAAGTATAGTACTGGACTCAAAGTTGATGAAAGCCTCACCATCACCTCAGAGAGTGGACAACATCCTGCTCCTCCTTCAACGTTTCCGGAAGCATGTCAAGCTTCCATTCAAATGTGTGCTCAGGTTGATGGGCATGTTAGCAGCGGCAGCGGTAGTGATTCTAATGGGTCTGCATTGGCTACGCCTTTATCAGAGATGGGTGAACAGTCTGCGCCTGAACCCCACATGGCACAAGAAAAGACTAGTGAAAATTACAGAAAGATGCCTTCTTACCTTGAGACAATGGAGGAGGAGATCATTTCTGATGAAAGGAGTAGCTCTGGGGGTGATTCTGTCTCGCAGAGAAGTAGTTCAAACCGATGCGTCACTGACTGGGTGGGGGGCAGTGTGGCAACACAGAGCGATCAGGGGAAACTGGAATTCCGATCAAACATCAAGAAACATAAATGTTTTGGAGTTGAAAGCGGTGCAGCTAGCTCTGGAGCACTTTGGACCGGAGTTTCTGAATCATCATGTTCTCATAAGGACAGACAATACTTCAGTGGTATATCACATCAATCATCAGGGCGGCACGAGGTCCAGTTGCTTGCTGAAGTTGACATGGGACCTTCTGACATGGGCTTTCCCTCGATTGGCAAGCATCAGAGCGATGTATGTACTGGGAGTTTCGAATGTGGTGGCAGATTTCTTGTCCCGTCACAGACCTTTACCGGGAGAGTGGAGACTCAATCCGGAGGTAGTTCAGATGATTTGGCATCGATTTGGCAGAGCAAATGTGGATCTCTTTGCCTCAGAGGAGTCAACACACTGCCCTCTGTGGTTCTCATGGACAGAAAAGTCCACCCCGTTAGGTCAGGATGCACTAGCACACACTTGGCCAGATCTACTACTTTATGCCTTTCCTCCAACTCCCCTAATTCTGCCAACTCCCCACAGGATACGGAGAGGACACTACAAGGTGCTTCTAGTGGCACCAAATTGGCCGGGAAGACCATGGTTCCCATTGTTATACAAACTTCTCAGAGGGGAACCCTGGAGTCTGCCCAAGAGACAGGATCTGCTCCTTCATTTGCAGGGACAGATTTGGTATCCAAATCCAGACAGACTACAACTCTGTGTATGGCCGCTGAGGAGCCAGAGTTACTGTTCAGATCCTGCAATATGAATGTGAAAAATACGATTCAAGAGCACCCTCCAGCAGAAATATGTATGCTTGCAGATGGAAACTTTTCACTGATTGATGTACTCAGCGTGGGGTGATTCCAGAGCAATGCTCTGTGCCACTGGTGTTAAGTTTTCTGCAGTCCCTGCTAGAGAATAACAGGGCGCCCTCCACCCTAAGAGTATACATTGCCGCGATTTCTGCACAGCATGTATTTGTTAATGGACAACCTTTGGGATCTCATAACTTAGTCACTCGTTTTCTTAAAGGTGCTCAGCGATTGCGCCCTGCTCAGACTGTTAGGTGTCCCTCATGGTACCTCAGTCTGGTTTTAAAATCACTTACACAGCACCCTTTTGAACCTATGGAGCAGGGGGATCTGAAGTGGCTTTCATGGAAAACAGCATTTCTTTTGGCTATAACATCAGCTAAACGTGTTGGTGAGCTACATGCATTGTCAGTCAGTGAGTCCTGTATGCATTGGAATGCGGATAAAACGGTGGTGACATTGTGGCCTAACCCTTCATTTCTCCCAAAAAGACTGTCTACATTTAGAACCAGGCGATCGAGTTGACTGCACTTAATCCTTCGGTGGGAGAAGCACAAGATGGTAATCATACTGAGCTTCTCTGCCCAGTGAGAGCCCTGAAGGTTTATCTGAGAGCGACAGAAAATCTGTGGCATTCAGACCAACTTTTCATATGCTATGGTGGACCAAAGAAGGGGCGGCCTCTGTCAAAACAGAGGATGTCGCACTGGGTGGTAGGAGTAATTATCCAGGCATATAAGGTCAATAACCTTAATGTGCCAGCTGGTATAAGGTGTCATTCGACAAGAAGCATCTCAACATCTTGGGCAGCACTTAAAGGTGTTCCTCTAATGGATATTTGTGCAGCTGCTAATTGGTCATCTGCTGATACCTTTTCTAGATACTACAGAGTTAATGTGGTGATCTCTGATACTATGGAGAGAGCAGTTCTGCTGGGATTCTCGACTCCTGATTAGGTAGGAGAAGCCTCCTCGTGACTTTGTTGTTATGAGTCTTCCAGTGTGAAGCACTGCCTCTGGCGGTTAGTAAGAACGAAATAGAATGAGAGTTTTGCATGTAACTGCGGTTCTATGAGTTCTGGATGACCGCCAGAGCACTCTGTCACTCGGAGTCTGGGCGAGAAGATTCCGTAAAGACAGTTTGCCGGATGTCACGGGATTAAATAGGGGAGATCTCCATGACATTCTGGGTCACGTGATGACTTTGTTGTTATTAGACTCGACCTGTGCATGAGCAAGAGAGATAATATTCAGTGTGACGCACTGCCTCTGGCGGTCATCCAGAACTCATAGAACCGCAGTTACATGCGTAACTCTCGTTTTAGACCCTATTGGCTTTGTATAGGAAAAAAAACAACAACATATTTTTCAAAATATCAAAAAAATACAAGTTTAAAACCATATGAGGGTGAGTAAATGATGACAGAATTTTCATTTTTGGGTGACCAAAGACGAGCTAAAGTTAGTTAGAAACCAAATAATAAATTATACTGTATGCAGCAGACTTTATTTCACTTATGTTATTGTTTCAACAGTTTATTATGTTGTTTTTCATTTAGATTTTTTATTTTTATTCAAAGCTTGATATCTCACTAATTTCTTTCTCCAAGGTTAGCATGCTCTTTTGTTGTCTTCTTTCTAAATATGAATGCATCCTAAAAAAAAAAAAAAAGGACAAACTTCATCAGAACTATGTATCCTAAATAGGTAGCTTAGCGTAGATGAAGTGTTTACCCATTGGTCCTGGCCACTGTCAATGTGAAATATGAAAGTGCTAAACCCCTGTGTGCTCACGGAACTGCAGGGGACCCAACGGGTGTTGAACTGCAGGATTTGCATGTTTATAATGAGCAGAGAAAACTGCTGCGGAGCATAAAGAAGGAAGTCTATTGCACATTAAGCGGCTGAATGTTTTACAGAGGGTAATAAACTCCTGCCTGGCTAATCAAATTCACAGAGAAAATGCCATCCTTCAAGTCTTCAAGAGACCAAGTTTTTTTTTTTACTCTTTTTCTTCAACAGCGTTTATTGAGAGTCATTGCAGCAACACAATTTACCTGATTACAGAATGCATCTTCCTGCTCATTTTCAAAACAATTTAGCAAAGTTTAATAGATTACTCAAATTGCCCTGGTGTGCCTTTCTGCTGAATTAGTTGATATGGGGATACAGAAGCTTTATGCCCACATGCCCCCTCAGATTTTTTAGCTAAGTGGATTTTTAATGCAAAAAAAAATTTGAAAAGATAGAATTTTATATTTTATGTATATTAAAAATTCATTCTGTCATTATTTACTCATCCTCATGTCATTCTTAATCTTAACTCATAACTCATCTGTGGTGTTTTTAAGAATATTCTGAATGTTCATTTTTATATAATGAAAGTGAATGGTGACTGGGGCTGTCAAGCTCTAAAATCTTTTTTTTTTAAAACACCACAAAACTATGGTAAAAGTGGTCTACATGACTTATGCAGTATATTCCAAGTCTTCTGGAGCTATACAACAGAATTGTGTGAGAAACATATGAAATGTAAGTCACTACCTGCTGCACATCTATGACATCTGAGAGCTCCAGCATAGGGGGAATATTTTCAGACTTTTTGTATTTTTGTTAAATACAAAACTATCATTTGTCTTCATAAAACCTGGGTTAGAAGATATATCATATAGACAGTTTCTATGATACTTTAATGGTGCTTGTCTCGGTTCCTATTCACATTCATTCTTTAATTTATAGTAAAAAAAATGCTTTCTTTGTTTTATTTTGTATTTCTTTCAGCTCATGGCTGTATGAACATACTCTTTTATACAAGCAGGTTAGATTCATCATGTCGCAAGAGATGTGAGCACCAGCAATCATATCTGGCATCATGTTTACATGCACTAATAATGGCCTTATTGCTATAAAAATGGTGAGGTAATCACTCCCATTGTTCAAATGTCCACAGATGTCCACTCAATGCATGATTTAGTGTATCTTATGATTAATTTGCATCATAAACTTGCATGTAATTAAGGTTCTAATTCATTGCAGGGATCATCCCTTCCTCTGAAAATGATAATGCACAATTCAGAATGGAGATTGCATGCAAATCAAATCTGTTTCAATAACGCTTCCATTTTATACTGGCCTGCTCTTTCAAGCATTTTTATTTTACTCAGAAGTCTGCAGTCTGCATTAGTGCCAGACCAAGTTCACCTAGCCTATATTGAAATACACAGTTAGGGCCATTCACACAGAACACATTTTTGCAATCCACATTGCTGTATTTCAGTTGTTTTTCTAAGTAACCATGCACTAGACCTGTTTGAACATTGTGCTTGTGTCTCGCATTTTGCAGCACATGACATGGCTTCTAAAAACATGTTGCTCAAGTTTAAATATTTAAAAAGTATCTCTAGACATCGCATTTTTTCATTCTACTGCCCTGCATCTCCTGTCTTTGAATGCAAAAACATGTTCTGTTTACTCAACTGCACTGCATTTCCATGAACCCTTTTCACATTTCCAGGGTTCTCAGAAGTGATCATAGTTTGGTATACTTTTATAATGGTAAACGGAAAGTACAACAAATATATGTTTTGCATTCTCATTTTCACATTTATTTGCCATCACCCTTAGCATTTGTATTAGAAACACAATAAATGTTTTTATGTTGAAAAACTTGACATGTGCGTAGTAGAATGAAAAAAAAAGAGTGTTTTTAGAACATGTTTCATAGGCGAAACAGGTGCTGCAAAAGACACCAGCCACACGTGCAAAGGTCAAAGACATCTGTTTACTGCATGTTAGAAAAACAATGGAAAAGCTTTTTCATTTTTTGTCTATGTAAACATCCTAGAAGGACACTTGCATTCCACATCTTTTGCAGCTTCTCAGGCATCTCAGGCATCAGGCACAGGACATCAATATAAGGTCAGGTTGACATTGGACATGAGTTCGGACAGATGTTGCATTTTGGTTGAGAATGAAAATCGGGTTGACTTCAGAATTTGAAGCCAATTTGACGTTGACTTAACGTTGGATTTTGGTTACACAGCCTAAAAACAACAAATATCAACGTCAGTTGACGTCGGACATCAAAATTAACATTGACATTAGACGACATTGAATTGACATCGAATTTTGGTCACCTGACGTCGCAACCAAAATTTAACCAAATATCAACGTCTTATGATATTGTGTGCCTGTTGGGATGAGTTCTACAAAAGTGGTACTCAAGTTAAAAGAGGTTCACTTTTTAATGAAATAGCATTCTAAAAATCAATCATTCAACTTAAAAAGGGCTCTTCATACCATGTGTTTTTTTCATTCCACTCCCCTACATCTTTCATTTTTAAATGCTAAACTTTTATCAGTGTAAATCACCCCTAAAAAAAATGCTTTAAATCACCAAGAAAAATTGCTAGAGAAGAGGAAGATTAGTAACCAGTTCTAGCAAGGATGCAAAACAAAGCTTTGCTTCAGGCTATTTGAATCACAAGGCCCAGTCAATTAGAAAATAGTTTTTTAATGAATTTGTGGAATGTAAAATTAATGCAAACAATCAAAGGATACATATGGGATTTAAACTCAACTGTTCACTAGCCGTATCCTCATATAATCCTCTCTTGTAAAATCCTGTTAGGCCCATATCCAGACCTATCAAACTACCGAGTTAATATGAATTAATCCATGCCTGTGGCTCCGCTGCGAATTGGCAGTTTCAGCTCATGAATGTTAAACAGACAGGCACCTTCTTTATATATCCTCTTCATCTCACACTCGATTAAGACAAACAAGTTAAGAAGTCAGTTAAGATGTAATCAGGATAAGAGAAATGCTTTGATTGCAGAAATATAAATGTAACCATCATTAACATATTCAGAAGTAAAACCATTTGCCTCTGGAAAAAATGTAATTGCTCAATATTCCACTAGCTGAGCTGACATGTTCAGATAACTTCTTGCTTCTTATGTAAAATTCTGACTACAATGCAGAAATTCACGGGGTCTTTCTTACTTTAGCATTGAGTGTCGATGTCTTTCTTTTACTGTTTTCAGTGATAGGCCTATTCATGGACCTGAACTAAACTAAATTTGCTATTTTTCATCAATAGGTTTTCATGATCATGACGAACTGACGAATTGAAGAAAGAATAAATATGAAATATTAAAACACAAGAGGAAGTTGTAAAAGGTGAAATCTATAATTTTATGCAAGCTCATGCCCAGTTATTTTAGGTATGATGTATTAAGATATTAAGCTAGCATCAGACTTCACTGCTGTTTTCATTAAGATGTACATTTGTCTTCTGCTGCCTCATAAATCATGTCAGTATGCTTTGCTCAGTCTGATCATCTGGCAGGAATTTAAACTGACATTTAGAGACAGAGTGAGAAAGCCAGTTATTTTAGAGGCAGCTCTCCACAATGAATTGCTGACATGATATAAGATAATTTAGCAGCATCCCATCATGCCATAATTCTGCCTGTGCCTTTTATAATTACAGTAGAACCTTCTCTTAAAGACACAGCGAGCAGAAATTGGAGCCATTTGAGTTTTAAAAAATCTCATGCAGTTTTAAACCATTTTTTAGCATCATAGCCTCTAATTGCAGTTTTCAATTGCTGTTGGAAAAGAGTGCCCTGGGTGTTCAGGGTGTTTATCTTCTTTTGTGTTCTGCAAAAGAAAGAATCTCATACTGGCTTGGAACAACAAGAAGGATGCAGAATTTTGACTTTTGGGTGAACTATGCCTTTAAGGGGTATCTCATTAAGAGGAGGGGAAGAAGAATAGAGATGGAAAAAGATGAAGGGCATACATATATTTATAGTGTCTTTTGTGTGTGTGTGTGTGTGTGTGTGTGTGTGTGTGTGTGCGTGCGTGTGTGTGCTGTGTAAAACAGAAAAGTGACCGATTGAAAATTAAAATGAGCTTAGAGTGCTGCAGATTCATTTTGCAACAGTTACCCATCCTCTCTGTGGTCTCTTGTGCCTGCTTTTTCCCTCGTTCTTTGCTCGGCGCCAGCAGTGAGAGTGGGCTGGAGCCATGAAATCCATCATTCCACTTCATCTGCAGCACTCTCCCTTTCTGATCAATGATAGCGCTAATAATAACTGCCACATAGTCACCTCCAGCTCGCTGTCGGTCCACCACAGCTCCGGGCCTCCCTCTCCAGATTGCCCAGTCCGATTAAGGGCCCATTACAGGGGCTGTTTACTTATAATGTCCCTGAGGCCTGGCCCTGCTTTGTTTGCCTGTCTAGAGATCCAAAGGTGATGAGATGACCTTCTGTAACTGCAAAAGTTCATTC
The DNA here is from genome assembly GCF_001515625.1 of Sinocyclocheilus rhinocerous. Classification (NCBI taxonomy): domain Eukaryota; kingdom Metazoa; phylum Chordata; class Actinopteri; order Cypriniformes; family Cyprinidae; genus Sinocyclocheilus; species Sinocyclocheilus rhinocerous. The sequence goes on from NW_015645543.1 coordinate 111,215, forward strand.
CCTCTCAGTCACTTTCAATTGTTTTGTTTGTATTATTATGACTTGTGGGGGATTCTGTCAAATGTAAATAAGATGATTTTGTTAACCTCTTCTAAATATATGTTTGAATAAATTGAACAATTTCATAAAATACTCCAAATGATTATCAAAAAGACTTCTCTAAACTCTAAAAAAAAAAAAAGGTTCTTCAAAGGTTATTTAGATGTAGTGGTTCTAATTCCATAGCATCCAGAAGAACCCTTTTATGCTGAAATGGTTCTTTGTGTTAGAGTTTAGGGTTCTTTTTCCCCGCTTTTTTTATTTTCAAACCTGTAACTGTCAAAGCATCTCCTTACTGATTTTCTTTTAAAGGAATAACCCCCACCCCATGTTTGTAAGAAACATTAAGACTTTTAACTTCAAACTGTTGCTAGAATACGAGTCCTCTATCCATCATATTGCTTTCTACATTGAAAATTTGTCTCATCTGAATCAGGAGAGAAATATGCACAGGTCAAGCACTATTTACAAGCAAAAAATAGTTCTAAACATATAAATCTAATTAATATTTTAGAGGATTTTGATGTGAGAGGACAACAAGGGATGCACTTTTCACTGAATGAAGCGTTATTATGAATTATGTATGATTGCCTTAATAATGCATTTGTTTCTTAAAAACATGCAACTTTTTACTTCACAAGACATTAATGGATGGACAAGAGGATTATAACTTGTGGATTATTGTGATGTTTTTATCAGCTGTTTGAACTCACCTTCTGATGGCATCTATTCACTGCAGAGGATCCATAGATGAGCAAGTATTATAACGTTAAATTTCTCAAAATCTGTTCCGGTGAAAAAACAAACTCTTGGATGATATCTTGGATGAACTCTTGGTTTATATCTTGGATGGCCTTATGGGTAAGTAAATTTTAAGCAAACTTTCATTTTTGGGCGAATTATTCCTTTAAATACGAAGTTCTGTCATAAAACTCTAGATGGCACAGTCCAATAGGTTCTAACTCAATCTAATATAATCACATCATTATTCAAATGTTGCAGCTGATTGTTTTCTTTTCACATCAGCAGCCAATGAGCTTGCTGTAGCAGTTGCAGTGCATTTCAGAAATCCTCCACCTTCCCCAGCACCACCTGTATAGATCTGCTATTGGGTAATTTCATGTATATTATTGTGACGAGAGGGGCGGGGCTGAGAGCCGTGGGAACGGAGCGAGGCCGGTGGAGTAAATGCTAATGCACAACACCTGCGCCACTCACCGGTCTCGAGTCTCACGGAGGAGCTCCGGAAGGATAAAGGAGGAGTGACGACAGTGTTGGAGGAGAGAGGACCAGGCCTGGATTTTATTTTGTGTTTTGTGTGCGGCAGTCGTCCGCGAGGGGCTGCCGCTTTACTTTCATTTTGTGTTTGTTTATTTTATTAAAGGTTTGTTCAAATGTTCGTCGGTTCCCGCCTCCTTCTTCCCGACCTACGAACGATGTTACATTGGTGCCGAAACCCGGGAGGAAGGAGGGACACGCTGCCAGAGATCCCTCGCCGCTGTGGTGGATCGCGGTGCTGAGGAGATCGGGCAGCAGGAACAAGCGGAGAGACCGCCGGTGGCTGCCTGAGGCGGTGGTGCTGGAACTATGCAGGCCTGGATTTTATTTTGTGTTTTGTGTGCGGCAGTCGTCCGCGAGGGGCTGCCGCTTTACTTTCATTTTGTGTTTGTTTATTTTATTAAAGTTTTGTTCAAATGTTCACCAGTTCCCGCCTCCTTCTTCCCGACCTACGAACGATGTTACAATTATATATGGCGGTTATTTCATATATGTTATATGCAGTGTTGGGCAAGTTACTTCCAAAATGTAATACATTATATATTACTAGTTACTGTCTTTTGAAAGTAATTAGTTACATTACAATATTACTGTCTCTGAATTGTAATGCATTACACTACTTTTGAGTTACTTACACTGGTTATATGTGCAGCAGCAGTATTTCTTACATGCTCACAACAGCATGTTTGTGGTTGTATTAGTTGTAGCAAGTCATACTTTCTCTGCCACAGCAGCAGCGTAGAAGATCTATTCTGCCAAGACCAAACACATTAACACTATCATGTATATTACCATGCTAAACTCTCAGAGAGTTGTCATGACAGAAATCGTTTTATTTGCATATTAAGACATAAAACATAATCTAAACCTAAACCAAGCTGTTTGTTTTTACCATTAAAATAAATAAATAAATAATAATTCATTTCACCTTAGGTGGTGATGTCCAGCGGTCATCCTGTCACCACAATCATTTGTGGACATTCTGCTAAAGTTGGTTTTCATTGAACATGCAGTACTGCCATCAACCAGCCAAGGGCCAGCAACTCTAAATCAAACACACTGCGACATCCGACCCCATTACAGCATTCAGCTAAAGTAATAATTAGAAAGAGAAGATGGACTGTCTGCTCTGTCCCAGACCTCTTCTGTCCCATTAGATCCACATTACCAGTCTCCCACCTCTTCAAATGGGAACCTCATTTATCTTTTAATGTTAACTGATATGTTAATTTAGCTATGGATCTATGTATTATTACACTTTGGAAATGAAATATATGCTGTGCTTTTATTTCATTTTACTTGATTTGATTTGTTTGTTGTAAAAACCTTTCCCTACCTTCTCATAACTATTTGAATATTGTATGCCAACGGTTATCTCAGCTAGACGTTGTAAAACATGCATTTCATTGACTCACTGTCATGGCTGTTGAGAACAGATTGTTGTGTCATCACATTTTGATGCGATTATTGCAGTGAACCATGATTGGGTAGATAAACACGGCTGACTGCTCTTTCATCAAATTAAGCATTTCATGCATTATTGATATTTTCAGATTTGCAGGAGAATTCAAGAGGCTAAGCAAGATAAATAAAGTTTAAAGGTATCAGTACACTGAACAAATCACAACTACACTGAAAGAAAAAAAACTGTTCAAAAACAGAAAAGGTAGCTAATGGTCTGCCAGGACATTTTCCACTAAGTTTACTGACATTAATCTTAAACACAACGCATTGCGTAATTTAAAATACAGGAAAATATGTCAAAAATCAATATTGAAAAATTCATATTAACACACCGCATTGGGCTCTTTTTTACTACAGTATATCTTTAAATTTATTACGTAAGGCATTATGTACATTTGGTTTATTTTGTGATACTGACTGGCAAAATGTATAAAAATAAATCTGTTGGCATGAAATATTGATTTGGATGATTATAATCTTACCTGTATATCATCTTAAAAATTATGCAAAAAAAAAAAAACAGTCAATTGCGCAAAACAATCAGTCTATAGCAACAAAACGAACTATGGAACAATAACTTTAATATGAAATCTGATTGTAATTTTCACCACAATCAATAACGAGGACACAAGGTGCAGCCAGTGGCGTTTGTACAAAACAAGAGGGAATAAGTCTGCGAAGTGATTAGTGAAAATTTGTGAATAGCGTCGGTTTCAGGGCAACAATCTGAGCGTTAATTCCACAACTGACCAATCAGAAACGTGTTTTTCTAAGAGCAGTGTAAAAAACCTATTTAGTTGCACATGAGATTATAACTTTTGCAGTTGTTGACAGGAACCCAAAATCATTGCTTCGCTTTTTGCCTTTTTGTAGGGTGACCATACGTGCCATTTTCCCAGGACGCGTCCTGGCCAGGATTTCTATATTGCCTAAAATATCTAGGTTTTGGCTTTGTTTGCGTGTGCAGACCGATCGGTGTTTGACATCAAAGTACCATACAGACGGTTATGCTTTCGAAACGCTCTCGACGTACTTTGATGTCAAACACTGATCGGTCTGAGTCTGAGAAACACTGACTGCTTTTAAGTCCAACACACCTAATATGTACCGTAATTGCATCGCTTTGATCGTAGATCCCACCTTCTCACACGCCATGATTGGTCCATTATGTACAATGCTTGCATGTTATTGGTCAAACTACTTTTCGATCATTACCTTCAGCAAGCATGAAAACAGGAAAACAAAGCCAAAACAAATCCTGGCCAGGACGCGTCCTGGGAAAATGGCACGTATGGTCACCCTACCTTTTTGTCATTTTTTCAAATACAATGGGAGGACCCAGGGCCATTTTTCAAGCTCTCTCTAGATTATTTTAACAGCAGCCCACTAGCTCTGATAAGAGAATGAGAAAAATAGATATATTTCGGTCTACGCTCTCATTTAAGAGCACTCTTTCTGAGTCACACTGTTAACTCTCTGCGGGCATTTACTGCCAGTCAAAATCTGGCTCATACATTTTTTGCCAGCTGCAATTGGACCGAATAGAGAAAAGGTCTTCTTCCTTTCCTGAGGGACTGATAACGCCACACACTGAGTGGAGGAAATGCCTACAGCTTCACAGAATTGCCTTTTCGTATTTATTTTGTCATTTTGGAGCTTTCGTTCCTCCATGCCATAAACAGGCCACCACTTTATTTGCAAATAACTTACAATAATAATGTGTGTTGCTGTACAGACATCCAGTTTTGTATTACAATTTATTTTCACGAAACTGAGAGAATTACTGAAAGTAGTAAATAAGTTGAGGTGGACCGCTTTTGCAAGCCACTTGTTTTTTGTTTCGCTTCATTTTTTATTTTTTTTTAGATCAAGTAAGCCTCAAGTATGAGGCCTGACTAACTGTTTATCTTATGCAGACTGAATTTTCTGATTATACCTCTTGAGTACCTACTTGTTGAGCTCTTGGAAAAATATTGAGAAATATTGAGAAATATTGAGAATTCATACATACAGAAAATGGTTATTTTCTCCCCATGCAAATACTGCCCCTGGATGTTCATTTTGATGAATGTGTTTTCAACACCATGATTTCAGGCTGTTATTTATCATGACATGATCAATGGCATTTCATCAAAATCAATTTTTATGGTGAAAATAATTTCCCCGTTGCATAATTTGTATACCTTTATATGATGGTGTCAAACGTCCATCAGAAGAGAAAATCAAGTGTATAAAATCAACAATTAAACTAAGAACCAGTTGGATTAAAACAGTAGCCTTCACTTTCCCAGCCTGATTTGAACAGGCTATTTCCTGCTCTCCGTCCTGAATGACTTTCTTTATCTATTTGCATTGACCTGCAGAAGATGAAGTTGAAAGAGATAGAGAATGACCCTGATTAGCAGACCCTGATGTGACTCCACACCAGGTGAACTGGTCATCCAAGGGTCAAAGGGGGTCATATCCATCAGCCAAGCAACGAAAAAGATCCTCGTGCCAGGGTTCTTCCTCTTTTTCCAGCTGGAGAGTGATGACCATGACATGATCAATGGCATTTCATCAAAATCAATTTTTATGGTGAAAATAATTTCCCCGTTGCATAATTTGTATACCTTTATATGATGGTGTCAAACGTCCATCAGAAGAGAAAATCAAGTGTATAAAATCAACAATTAAACTAAGAACCAGTTGGATTAAAACAGTAGCCTTCACTTTCCCAGCCTGATTTGAACAGGCTATTTCCTGCTCTCCGTCCTGAATGACTTTCTTTATCTATTTGCATTGACCTGCAGAAGATGAAGTTGAAAGAGATAGAGAATGACCCTGATTAGCAGACCCTGATGTGACTTTTTGATGTGACAGGTGAACTGGTCATCCAAGGGTCAAAGGGGGTCATATCCATCAGCCAAGCAACGAAAAAGATCCTCGTGCCAGGGTTCTTCCTCTTTTTCCAGCTGGAGAGTGATGACGGCCTTGTTTCAGATAAGGGACTGATCCATTGGCCTGATTTGTGGCCAGCAGAGCAATTTCAATACCCGTCTTTGCACTGATAGATGAGGTCTGCCTTTGATAAAGGGCCAATTTACCTTAGGGGCAATGGGGATGAAACTGCGGCAGTTGCCTTTATTTGTCTCCACCACGATTCAAAGTGAAGAAAAAAATGGTAAAAGATAGGAAAAATAATGCAAAATAGTCAAAATGAAAGAAAATTTGCACTGTTTTGACTGGTATCTGACAGAGCTTTCAAGTGTCTTACTGCCCAGCAGTGGTTCACACACAATGCTTTGGTTGGAAGGAACACACGGTGTAAGGGGTCATTTTCACAGGGACACATTCTTGTGTTCAAAAACAGAATGAAACAGTGGTGAACAGAAAAACGTATTTTTAAAAAATATATTTTTTATTTTATATTTTATTTTATTTTATTATTTTATTTTGGCTTTTAATTTTTATTTTATTTTATTTTATACAAAGATTTCCGTCTAACATATGTTCACAATTTAAAAAAATGTTACAGGCTCAAAACATGTATTTTAAAAAATAAATATACTTTTTATTACAGTTTAATTTAATGTAATTTAATATTTTATTTCAATTAATTTATTTTATTTTATTCTTATTTTTTTGTCCAAAGATATCCATCTTGCATATGTTTGCAATAAAACAATGTCACAGGTTCAAAACACATATTTTAAAAAATGAATATGCTTTTTATTAAAATTCGGTTTAATGTAATTATATATGTGTAATTACATTAAATATGTAATATATTTTATTTTATTTTTTATTTTATTCAATGTTTAATTTTCCTTTATTTTACGCACTGTGATGATTCTGAATGGTGCCTGCAGAAAGAATAATTTTTGGAGTGAAGAAACAAAGACTAAAGTCATTTCTCTCTAATGGACCCTTAAGGATTCATCATTACATTCAGAGTTTTGGTGGAATTTCTCAAATGAAGATGGAAATGACAACTGAGACTTTTCCATGTTGCACTTGATATTTCCTCTGTAATGTTAGATGATTGAGCATGATGAGAAATTATAAGACTTACTTCTTATAAGAATGGTGTAAGAGAGAAGAAAAATCAGTAACTGTCTCTGTCTTATGTGTCTCTTATTTTTTAATACACATTTTGAATACTTTCACAACTCAGAAAGCAATCTCTCCCGAAATGCAAGTTCTCTTGAAATGATTAACAAATTCATCTCAAGACTCAAACAATAATAAATGAAAACCGAATGAGATACTCACACTTTCTCCACATTAATATCATAGTTTCAATACAGACCTCATTATTTAGCTGTATTTCAAATGCAAGATGAGCCTTATATAAAAGCAATTACTATCCACATTCACTTGGCACAGACATGGCTGATTTCTGAATTAGAGACGAGAAGTTCACGGCTCTTTGTTATTTCTAAGTTTTGCTGGTGCAACATTTATTTCAAAAACTGAGCAAATTTGAGAGCTCATATAAAGCAGTTTTTACAGATTAAAAAAATGACTGATTATTATTTTCCTAGTATTACTATTACTTATCCAGTAACTTTGTAGTGTCTGCTAAGTGGCAAAATTCTTACCCAAACTGAACAAATGCATATGAAAGACTGAGAGGTGCAGAAATATACACAACCCTTAAGGCTGATGGACATGACACACTCTTATTACATTAGGCTGCTGTTTTGTTTGTGCTATCGGTGCTACTCTGCCTCAAGTTCTTTTTGAAGTCTATCCAGTTTGACAAATGTTTTCCATAGACTTGCCTTTATTACTCTCTGAATTTCATATCATCACATAGATTAGATATTAATTTGCATCCAAATTTGGGGGTTTTATGACTAATATAGTCTGATGTTCCTTTGAATCCTCCCACAATTGGGCCTGTGGTTCATCCAGCGCATTTTACTCAGATAAACCTAATAAAAGATTTAGGATTTTATAAATTCATAGTTTATGCGAGATGCATAATTCACATGTCAAACTTTGGGAGTTGAAGAACAGTATTTTCAAGAGGTATCTTCACTAGAATCTTTACAACACAGGGTCAAAGCTGACGTGTTATAATCAGGGGTTAAATTGGGCTAGAACAAGCTGACGTCATTCTCCGCCCTCTCTGTTACACAGTGCTAAGCGGACATGACATCATAACCAACGCATTTGACTCTTCTAGGATCTAAGCGCGGTCTACTGGAATTTACTAGAAATATTGTTGTTTTTTCTCTCTTGCGTGTGAGGTAATATACTCAAAAATTAATTTGGCATGTTTAATATCTGTTTTAAGTGATCATGAATCCGACTGAGCGTTTAGTCCTTTTACAGAGGAAAAAATAATGTCCAGGCTAACGTTACACAGTTAGCTGATAGTGGAGCTAGCTGGCTAACCTCTAAGCGGTAATATTACAGAAAAATATATTTAGGCAAATTAAAATGTTATGTTAAGGATAGACTGGAGAGTGGTTAGTTAAGCAAGCATGAAATACGCTGATTGTTCACTGATAACGTTCACTGGCACTGGAGTGCGAGAAGTACCTCACTAACGTTAGTGATGCTGAATGTTTTTTTGAAATGTGACTGAATCATTAATTTCAGGTTTGGTGTTGATCAGTGGTCTGAGTTTTCATGGCTGCACCTGCCCTGCAACAGCCCAGTTATCTTCTGGTTAGTACTAGATTCAGCTGTTTATATATTATATTATATTTCTCTGTCTAACCTTTGTGTCTTGCTGCCTGCAGGCCAATTTAAAGGCAGACTGGATCAATAAACCTCTTCATCAAAGATGTCACGAGTTGAGCAAAATTATAGACGATTACCCTGCAAAGGTACGGTTCTCTGATTTATTACATGCACGCACGAATATTGAAAAACTCTTTTTTTTTATTAGTACATTTATGATTAATGTTATTATTTACAGTGTTGTGATACACTTTATAACCATTGCGACTTTATAAAGTCCTTATTTTTGCACCTAAAACAGGCAGCTTTTTGTTAGATTCATCAGAAAAAATCTGTTGAGGCAACAGCACCATTGCCCATGTATTAGAGATTAAACGCAGTGTCATCTGCTTGGCACATGGCACTGGACCAGCTACTGTTCTGCTAGCGCCTCTTCCCCTCACCCTGACTCGACTCAGTGCTGTCTGAATGAATGATGTTTGTTTAGTGTTGAACTCTGTGACCTCCTTTCTCAGATTCATTTGACAGAGTTTGTGCAAGCCACACATGCCTGTTTCTTGCTTCATTTGTTGGCTAAGTCACTTGTGACTGTGAGGCCTTGGATTGCTTAGAGGATGGCGTGCATGCGCCTCTGCTCTTTGTATTAAGTAAGTCATGAAAAGTCTCATTTGTGTTTATATGACATATATTTGATTAGGAGCTGCATGCAATCTTTCCCTGGTTGGTGGAGAGTGTGTTCGGGAGCCTGGATGGAATCCTTAGTGGCTGGAACCTGCGGTTTCTGCAGGCTCGCTCGGCAGAGTACAACATCGCCATGGACTTCCTGGACCCAAGGTTCTTTTTATTTTGTTTGTTTTGTATTATTTTGTGGTGTTCAGTATTGTGACTAGTATTACCACTGTTTTTCAGAGTACAAATCATACTACCGTTCAAAATTATAATTTATTTATTTATTTTTTGCAAAGAATTAAAGACATTTGTAATGTTATTCAATTTCTATTTCAAATAAATGCTGTTCTTTTGAACTTTCTGTTCATCTAACAATCCTGAAAAAAAAAAAAACTTGTATCACTGAAGACTGTATTAATGGCAGCTTTGCCATCATAGGAATGAATTGCATATTGAAATATAAATATTTTTAAATATTCAAATAGTTATTTCCTTTCTAATAATATATCACAATATTTCTGTTTTTACTGTTAAAATAGTTGCAGCCTTAGTGAGCATAAGAGCACAAGTGCCTTTTGAAAATATTAAAAACTCTTACCGACCTAAACTTTTAAATGGTAGTGTAGATATTGAACTGTTGCTCTGTTGTTATCAAATTTTAAATATTTATTCAACAGTGGTGCTATGATGAAATTGGTGTACAAACTACAAGCTGAGGAATACAAGTATGAGTTTCCAGTCAGTTATCTGCCAGTAAGTATATTCATTTAGGTGCATCATCCCTGATTGATTTTGTGGAAATGGCGTTATTATCCGTGTCTGTGTTAATTTGTATTTTGCTTGCACAGGGTCCTATAAAGTCGTCCATTCATGCTGGGGTTCTGCCAGACTGCCCTCTGTTTCACAATAAAATCCAGTTCCCCATGTCAGGCCTTCTATTGCTCAGTACGTCTTGGCTTTTTACAACCTAACTTTTGTATTATGCTATAAATTGTATTATATAACTTATTATAACCGTTACAAAGCTGTTTCATCACTCTGTCTTTCTCTCACATAACATATCTGTTTTTAATCTTTTGCAGATCCTTTTGAATATTATATGTTCAGCTTTGCCTCCAGTCTCATTGCACCAAAGGTAAAAGCTCTTCCGCTGTCATTTTGCAAGAACAAATGTACTGTTTACTTGATTTTCACACCCTGATGGTTATTTAACAGGATTACAGGATCTTATTGGCTCATTATAAGTTCATTTAAATGTTGTTTAATAACCTTTTCAGAACTACCCTCCAGGGCAGCATGGGAGTTGCTCAGATAGCGCATACTTTGTGCTTGTCGACACCTACCTCAAGTACTTTCTCCCTACAGAGGGCAATGTGCCTCCATCACCTTTCTCGGACACCAGGGGAACTGTGGCCTCTCCTGCTCCAAGGTATCGTGATGTCATTTAAAAGATCCTTTGACCAGCAAATAAGCTCCAGTTTTATATATGGTTTTATATTCTTCCTGTCCCAGGTCTCCCAATGTGCCTTATGTTGGATATGGTGGTCACAGCACCAGTTTGTTGAAGCGTCATATTACCCATCAGCCCTCAGTCAACGCTGACCCTGCTGCTCAAGAGATCTGGAGATCAGAGACACTCTTGCAGGTAGGAGTTAACACATGTTAACTTATGTCATTTGACATAAGTTGATAAGTGTCCTTCATGTTTTGGCATGAACTTCATGGTTGTGTGTGTTTCTAAAGGTGTTTGTGGAAATGTGGCTCCATCACTATTCTCTGGAGATGTACCAGAAGCTGCAGTCTCCTCAGGTGAAGGTAAGAATGTGTTACAGGCCCTCAGACCTACACACTCCCTTCCTCCTCTGCGCACGGCTGGCTGGCTCCAACCCTTCACCCTGCACTGCATAGGGACTGCTGCACGACACCAACCCTGACTCATGCACTTCCTCTCCCTAATTGCACATGTGTGAATGACACACAGGTGCTCTGTTTACAAATATACCCTTTGTTTCATAGCTACAGTGTCAATATTTGCATTTTTGTAAGCTTTGGGTAATTGAAAATATGGGAATTTTATTTTAGGTCTATTCTATTATAGATGGCCTCAATGTATGGCTAACAGATATAGTCTAAAAACCCCAAAGTGTTGCCCTTTAAAGCTGGGACTGAATCTGACCTAGTCCTCTACATTTCCACAAATGTGTTATTGCTAGTGCTGTTAAACAGCTGTTATTTATTTGACAAAATTAATAGGAATTTTGAAATCATCACATTTTATGCTAATATTGCTTAAATTAACAAGAAATAACTATTTCTGAGATAGTAGTAGTGATTTTAAAATTGATTAAATAAAAAAAATTATATTTTATAAAAATAAGTCAATCATTGCAGTTGACCCAGCTTTTTTCATTCTTTAAAAAATTACTTTTTGCAAAATTTCAAATGTATATACTACATCATATACTACAAACAGATTGGTTGAAGTATATTATGTGATATATACACTTCTGTTTTCTTTCTAAAATAAATAATGTTTTTTTTTTATATATATATATCTTTATATTTCCTTGTGAATATATTTTGGGGAGTTTTCTAACTAATCCAGTTATCAGCTTCATTTCAGATTGCGCAAGCTCTTGATTTTAAATGTTAATTGAACATTAATGTCTTTTGTAGCTGGTTGTGGGTACTTAACCATTTTCTCAATCCAGTGCTAACACATTTTAACCATATTGCTGATGTATTTCATGTGATTTTGGTCATCTTGAAGTTTACTGAGGCCCCCTAGTGGCTTCTGAACCTTCAATTGAGAACTATTTGTGTAGAACATGAATTTCCCATGAAATTATATTTCCTCTGAGCTCAAGGACTTAGTTAAAATCAACCCAACATTATATGGCTGCTAAACATAGAATGGGATAAAAGAGAAATACAGCTTTTTAATTCATGTTTACTTTGTTCTCTGTTGTTTGATGATTTGGGTAGAACAAGCATAGTACACACTGGGTATGCGATTGAAGTGGTCGAGTTATTGCTTCATGTTTGAGTCTGCATGATGCAGCCCACTGGCTCCTTGATATGTCTTCTGTCTTTGTTCTTTGGCTGTGGGGTGTATGCAAGCTTTTGGTGTCTCTGGCTTCCGAGTCTATTTCCCTGTCCGTGTGTTATTTACAGTCAGTATATCAGAGCAAGTCTCCCTCCAGTCAGCCCAGAGCATATTAAGTCTGGCATCATTTATTTAACATCTTTGTGGTGGAGATTATGAACTGGAAGTCACCAGTTTACTGAGAATTAGAGAAATGTTTCACCCAAAAAATAAACATTCAGTCGTTATTTAATCACCCTCATGTTGTTCCTAACCTTTATGCTATTATTTTTCCTATGCAAAACAAAACAAAAAAAAGTTTTTTTTATTTAATATAATTTCATATACCACTGTTCAAAAGTGCAGGGTTGGTAAGATCTTATTCTCACTAAGGCTGTATTGTGAAATTACCATGAATATATATTTTATATGAACTATATATATATATATATATATGTGTGTATATATATGTAAAATTTCCATACTATGAACACTATGTATAATAGTTTAATGATTTGGAATGAAATGAGGATGAGTAAATAACATCATTTTTGGGGGGTGAACTGTTAAACTCTGATGAAAATTCACATTATAAATATGTAATTCCATTTGCATGGACTGAATTTATTTAACTAAAATCAATAATTTGTCTTAAAAAGAGTAAATCGGTGACTCCTATCAGTGTGTTTCATGGTGAAAACTTTAAAGATGCAGTGTCTCCTTTTCTGCTTTCATGAGCTCCATTTGGTTTTATTTGAAATTATAGAGATTTGACAAAACTGCAAAGCCAAAGGTAATATAACATACTTCATCAAACAGACACTTCACTTGAGATTCAAGGCACAGATTACAAATATGGCGCTTTTCCACTGCATGGTACGGCTCGGTACGGTTCACTTTTGGGGGGTTTTCCACTGGGTACAGTACCTGGTACCTGGTACTTTTTTTAGTACCACCTCGGTTGGGGTTCCAAGTGAACCGTACCGTTACCAAAACGTGACGTGTAAACTCTGCTGATCACGTATTGGTCGGAGAGAATCGTCACTACCTGCGTCACTGAACTTGCGACACAAACACAAAAGAACCGCTAGATTTAAATCAGCACAGCCAACGAAGGATCGAACGCAACTGTTTTGAACGAGCGCACCTTTTTTTAACAGCCAAAAAGTTTTGTTGTCTGTTGCGGAAGAACAGACGTTCCTCTCGTTGATAGCAGAGGAGCGGATCCAGCGAGAGCTTGATGGGGCGACGCGGAATGAAAAAGTTTTTTTTAGGAGTCGTGGTAGTAGAGGCGGCGCAACTATAACGACATGTGAATAATCCCGCCCACTCTAAAGCGGTACTGAACTGCAGTGGAAACGCAAACCGTGCCGAGCCGAACCGTGCCGTGCCGTACTGAGCCGTACCGAGCCGAGTCGTACCACGCAGTGGAAAAGCGCCAATAGTGTTCCTTGGTTGCCTTGGCTACATTTTACATTTTCCAACAATTTGACAGTTTTCTCTGTAGTTTATACTCTAGTTAGCGTCATTCCCAAATTTGTTTTGCTTTAGAAAATCTCAGTACCAGAAAAGCAGGTAGACACCATTTTCTCTGTAATTTTCTTAAGAATATATCATTTGGCGTATTTTCATCATACATGCAGTTAGAAAATCAAAGCATGCCACTTAATATTACACTAGAGGTTCACAAGTGGTGCGAAAAGGACAACTGCATCATCTTCATGTTCATTGCATTTCTCTTTTGTGGTCAATATCGATTTGTCTCTTTCTTTCCTTTTGTACACCCCCATTTCGGTCCTGACTATGTCCAACTATTTTCCTTGGATTGCACTCTCCTTTTTTCCTTTCTATTCTCATGTTCACTGCCCTGCTCCTCTCCCCTTTTCTTCCTTTCCTCCCCCACTGTGTTCCTCTCTTCCCTCTCCCGTCCCGTCCCCTCCCCTCCACCCGTTTGTGATGGGTCCTTCAGCTGGCGTTGTTGCAGTACCGCCTCAGTATGTCCAGCATGCTGTGCCAACCCCCCGCCCCACCAGGCTCTGGGACCCTCCACACATACCAAGTACTTTTACCTTTTCATTCAGTTCCACGGGCTTCCTGGAGGTAACCTAAGATTAGATAGGAGTTAGACTAGGGGTTGGTTTTAACACTAAAGATTTAGGCAAGTCTTAAGTTGGGAGATTTGGTCTGATTAGAATGTGTGATTGAATTAATGTGACTAATAATTAGTCTTGTGATTTACTAAATTATTAGGATAGTGTGATGTTGAGAGCATGTAAATGTGAGAAATGTCTTTTTTTTTTTTAAAGCATGTCTATTTTTATGTAGATTTTAACCCATTTTATGTGATTTACTCTTTTTATTTATCTTGATCTTTTTGGGGTGTTTGTTCTTGTGCATTCAACTATGCAAACACTACTGCACTACACAGAATATGCAGACCAAATTGCCCAGACATCTTTTGTGTGATTGTTTTTGAAAATACCTTGTTTGTATATATGAAGCCTCAAGTATGATAACATATTACACTGTGGATATCATGTAAGGGGTTCTTGTCAATCAGTCCATGCTGTCTGTTTACACCTGGTATTGACATCCATCTCAGATGATCTGATGAAAAGTGGATAGACGAGACATGACATTTACACCTGGTAGTAACAAACATCATTGGGGGGATGGTCTCGTTTTTGCAGTTTTGTTACCATATTTAGCTTCTAAATTAACATTTAATTTTTTTAAAGAGAATTTAAATTCTATTTAAAATGTTATATAGTTCTATTTCTTTTTAAATAATTGTTTTGTTCAAAGTAAGCTTATAAAACTAAATTTTAACAAAAGCTACATCTGTATCTTAGTCTTTCATTAATTATATATGAACTATGGCAAAACCAGTGTGAGAGAAAAAAACATTTTATTCATATTTATGTGAGGTTTTATTTGAAGTTGTATGAAATTTATAAGAACATTGATACATACAGTCATGGCCAAAAATATTGGCACCCTTGGTAAATATGATCAAAGAAGGCTGTGAAAATTAATCTGCATTGTTAATCCTTTTGATCTTTTATTTTAAAAATTCACAAAAATCTAACCTTTCATTGGATAATAAGAATTTAAAATGGGGGGAAATATCATGAAATAAATGTTTTTCTCTAATACACATTGGCCACAATTAACGGCACCCTTTTATTCAATACTTTTTGAAATCTCCATTTGCCAGTTTAACAGCTCTACATTTTCTCCTATAATGTCTGATGAGGTTAGAGAACACCTGACAAGAGATCAGAGACCATTCCTTCATCCAGAATCACTCCAGACCCTTTAGATTCCCAGCTCCATGATGGTGCTTCTCCTCTTCAGTTCACCACACTCATTTTCTATAGGGTTCAGGTCAGAGGACTGGAATGGCCATAGCAGAAGCTTGGTTTTGTGCCCAGTGACCCATTTTTGTGTTGTTTTTAAGGTTTGTTTTTGGATTATTGTCCGGTTGGAAGATCCAAACATGGCCCATTATAAGATTTCTAACAGAGTCAGTCACTTATTGATTTTTTATCTGTTGGTATTTGATAGAATCAAAGATGCCATGTATCTAAACAAGATGTCCAGGACCTCCAGCAGAAATATAGGCCCACAACATTAAAAATACAGCAGTATATTTCATTGTACACATGGGGTACTTTTTATCCCTGTGTGCACCAAACCCATCTTGAGTGTTTGTTGCTAAAAAAGCTCATTTTTTAGTTTCATCTGACCATAGAAGCCAGTCCCATTTGAAGTTCCAGTCGTGTCTGACAACAGAATATGCTGGAGTTTGTTTTTGGATGAGCTAGGACAATTTTTCTTGAAACCCTCCCAAACAACATGCGGTGTAGGTGTGATTTTTTTTTTTAAAGGTTTTCTGACCCTGAGACTCAACTATTTTCTGCAATTCTCCAGCTGTGGTCCTTGGAGAGTCTTTAGCCACTCAAACTCGTCCTCACCGTGCATTAGGACGATATAGACACACGTCCTCTTCCAGGCAGATTTGTAACATTTTCTGTTGATTGGAAATTCTTAATTATTGCCCTGATGGTGGAAATGGGAATTTTCACTGCTCTAGCTCTTTTCTTAAAGCCACTTCACTAATTTGTGAAGCTCAATTATTTTTTGCTGCACATCAGAAATATATTCTTTGGTTTTTCTCATTGTGATGGATGATTAAGGGAATTTGGACTTTGTTTTCCCTCCTATTTATATTCCTATGAAACAGGAAGCCATGGCTGGATAATTTCATGTTCATAATCACCCTGGTATGCTCAAAATTGTAAATATGAATGGGAATATACTTCACAGATATTTTACTCAAAATAATTGGTTTTGTGCCCAGTGACCCATTTTTGTGTTGTTTTTAAGGTTTGTTTTTGGATTATTGTCCGGTTGGAAGATCCAAACATGGCCCATTATAAGATTTCTAACAGAGTCAGTCACTTATTGATTTTTTTATCTGTTGGTATTTGATAGAATCAAAGATGCCATGTGTCTAAACAAGATGTCCAGGACCATCCCAACCAGAAATATAGGCCCACAACATAAAAAATACAGCAGTATATTTCATTGTACACATGGGGTACTTTTTATCCCTGTGTTCACCAAACCCATCTTGAGTGTTTGCTGCTAAAAAGCTTTTTTAGTTTCATCTGACCATTGAAGCCAATCCCATTTGAAGTTCCAGTCGTGTCTGATAACTGAATATGCTGGAGTTTGTTTTTGGATGAGCTAGGATAATTTTTCTTGAAACCCTCTCAAACAACATGTGGTGATGTAGGTGCTGTTTGACAACATTTTTTTAAGGTTTTCTGACCCCGAGACTCAACTATTTTCTGCAATTCTAGCTCTTTTCTTAAAGCCACTTCACTAATTTGTGAAGCTGAATTATGTTTTGCTGCACATCAGAAATATATTCTTTGGTTTTTCTCAGTGTGATTGATGATTAAGGGAATTTGGGCTTTGTTTTCTCTCCTATTTATATTTCTGTGAAACGGGAAGCCATGGCTGGATAATTTCATGTTCATAATCACCCTGGAGTGCTCAAAATTGTGAATATGAATGGGAATATACTTCAGAGATATTTTACTCCTAAGAATTTCTAGGGGTGCCAATAATTGTGTCCAACGTGTATTTGAGAAAAACATTTATTTCATAATGATATTTCCCCCCATTTTAAATTCTTATTCTCCAATGAAAGGTTAGATTTTTGTGAATTTTTTAAATAAAAGATCAAAAGGATTTACAATGCAGATTAATTTTCACAGCCTTCTTTGATCATATTTACCAAGGGTGCCGATTTTTTGGCCATGACTGTACCAGTACTACTCGATTGAAATCAGTGGATTTAATCAAGTTCCTTAAATGAACTTCTGTCACTGCATGTAAATGTCAGAGAAACCGGATAATACCAGGTATAAATGGGGTCTCAGATGTTATTAATACTCTTAAAAATCTGACTTGTGTTTGGACAATGTCTTAGGAGCCCTTCACGCCTTCGGAGGAGCACGTCCTTGTTGTGCGTCTCCTGGTTAAGCATCTGCACGCCTTCTCCAGCAGCCTGAAGCAGGAGTCAATCTCCTCCTCACCCTCTGCCCACTCCCACAGCAGTCCACTGGAAGAGCTCAAGCGGTGGGTTTTTATCTCTGTCACCTCACCCAAAGAATCAGGCTATAGAACTAAAACATCTGTAAATCTAAGCTGGCATGTCGTAAAGAGGAGCTATTCACCCGATCAGGCACCGGGGACTTGATTGAGCTGTCTTCTGTTTTACTGCTCTGTCAATAAGCCTCCAATCTCTGTCTCCCTTAGTGTGGTGGTACAGAGGTTTGTCCAGCAAAAGCTGTATGTCTTCCTACAACACTGCTTTGGTCACTGGCCTTTGGACGTCTCATTCAGAGCGGTAAATGTCCTTGAGTGCACCCTGATGTTTGGAGCCTACTTTTATACGTTGGCAATAAACATTATGTGCTGTTCAAAACATAGTGACGGCTAAATGATGTATTAAATTTAATGCAATGTGTTTTTGTTGTTGTTTAGGTACTAGAGACATGGCTTAGTTACATTCAACCCTGGAGATACACTGGGGAAAAAAACAACATGCAAGCAGATGGCCAGAACAGAATTGTTCCCGACAAATGGTATTTTATATATTAGGTGCTTGTTAAAAGATTACATGCACTACTGTTCAATAGTTTATAGTTTTATTCTTCAGGAATGCATTAAATTGATCAAAAGTGACAGTAAAAACAATAAATTAAACCTTGGTTAACATTCAACATGATAGTTTGTAACGTTCAAATCAGTGTTTACCAACAGGGTCTTTGTCATTCACAGGGCCTCATTTGTGCAGGAGAATCTGCTTATGTACACTAAGCTTTTCCAGGGCTTCTTGAATCGAGCCATGCGCACAGACTTGGTTAATGCCAAAAACGCCCTGATGGTCTTTAGGGTCGCCAAAGTCTTTGTTCAACCAAACCTGTCAGAGATGATCCAGAAGGGTAAGTGAGAGAGATTTTATTATATGATATGATATATTGCTTTATTATGAGAATTTGAATCTCCAGCTGAGCAGTTGTTCTTGGAGCCAGAGCATGCCATCCTGCAACGACAGAACCGTGTCTTCCTGACACCTTCACATGGTGGCAGCTTCCTCTCTTCTCGTCAGCCAGTGGGGACAGACAGCGTCTTCAAAGTCAAAAGTCATGTTTACAGCCTGGAAGGGCAAGACTGCCAGTACAACCTGATGTTTGGTCCTGATCTACGGAAGAATGTAAGCTGACAGTTAATTCTAGATCTAATTAGTGCTAAAATCAGTGTTGAGCAGTCATGTTATCATGAAACAGAAAAGGATATTATAGACCATGATTACTTCTGTCAATTCCAGGTGCTAAAGCTCATCCAGATTATCGCCCAAGCCCGACAGACAGCTAAACGGATATCGGATCATTCCACTGAAATGGCTGCAAACAACTCTTTTCTCTCATGGTTTGCCGTTGGCTCTTCAGATCATAACAGCACCTTTACCGGAGGAGAGATGGACGATATGGGAGAAGGTGTGAAGAAAACTCATGAGTTCCTGGACAAAGCCCTGGACTACCTGTGTCAGATATTCCGGGTTAGTCTATAACTGCTTTTATTTAGGATGTATGTCTGTTCTCCCTGTGTCTGCGTGGGTTTACGCTCCGGTTTCCTCCCACAGCCCAAAGACATGCAGGTGAGGTTAATTGAACATTCTAAAATTGTCCCCGGACGTGTGTGTAAAGACAAGACTTGTGTATGGATTAACTGGTTCTCGACATGAATATAGCCATAGATGCTGGATAGGCATTAAGAAAGAAACAAACATTTAGGGTGTATGTCATAAGTTACCGTTCAAAAGTTTGGGATCGGTTACATTTTTTTAAATGTATTTGAAAGTCTCACCAAAGCTTCAATTATTTGATCAAAAATACAATAAAAAACAGTAATGTAATTTATTCCTGTGAAGGCAAAGCTGAATTTTTAGCAGCCATTACAGCGTGACTTTAGTGCCACATGATCCTTCAGAATTGTTCTGATGCTTATTGTTATAGCAGAAAATGTGATTCTTTGATTAATTGAATGAACAGCATTAATTTTAAAATCTAAACATTAGAAATGTCGTTACCATCACTTTTGATCAGTTTCATGTCTTTGCTTATTTTAAGGGTTAGTTCACCCAAAAATTAAAACTGTTTTTAATTACTCTCCCTCATGTCGATCCTAACCCATAATACTTTCTTTCATTGGTACACAAATTAAGATATTTTTGATGAAATCCGAGAGCTTTCTGACCCTCCATAGACAGCAACGCAACTACCACGTTAAAGGCCCAGAAACATAGTTAGGACATTGTTAAAATAGTCCATGTGACATCAGTGGTTCAACACTAATTTTATGAAGCTACGAGAATACTTTTTTGTGCATAAAGTAAACAAAAATCACAACTTTATTCAATAATTTGTTCTCTTCCGTGTCTGTCTTCGCTGTGCAACAGTACCACGACTGATGTCACATATACTATTTTAATGATGTGTTTACTACATTTCTGGGCCTTGAACGTGTCAGTTGTGTTGCTGTCTATGCAGGGTCAGAAAGCTCTCGGATTTCAGCAGAAATATCTTAATTTGTGTTCCGAAGATGTTTGAAACGACATGACAATGAGTAATTAATGACAGAATTTTCATTTTTGCGGGTACTATCACTTTAAGTATTTATTTCTTTCAAAAAAAAGCCTCAGGCTTTTGAACAGTAATGCATATTTTTATTTAAACAGTAAATTTTTTCATATGTTGTACAGTTGAATGCAGGGCAGCTGTCTCAGCTGTTGGTCAATGTGGCGTCTGTAGATGATGAAGGGGCATCTAAACAACTGCCAGACTGCATCCCAAGTGAAAATGGCTTTGTTTTAACAGACCTGGGCAGGTTGCAGGTGAGTTTTAGTGTGCCAGTCTTCTTCAACATATTCATTTTGCTAGTCATAACAGTAATATTCTACAAATTCGATTTCATATTTTTTTCAGATCATCAATGGTCTTCGCAGATTTGAAATTGAATATCAAGGAGATCCAGAGCTTCAGCCTATCAGGAGCTATGAAAATGCTTTTTTGGTTCGACTGATGTTCCAGATCTCATCCTTTATTAATGCAAGAGTAAGAATATTGCTTAGCCTACAGTTTAATCCGAAAATGAACTTCATTATGATCATTAATGTATTCTTTTCATGCTTTTCACTTTTATCAAATGTGACAATATTGGTTGTGTCCTATAGTTTGGAGACCACATGGAAGCGTTGTGTTCTCGACAGGACCTCCTGGGCAGTATAGGACGACACTACCTGAGCAGTTCCTCAAAAGTGGCGGAGCAGCGGCGGAAGAGTCCGGTGCCGCGGCAGATGAGGGATCGTCCTCAGCGAGCCCGTCTCAGCCTGCGGGTGCTGGCCAGCTATCGCACCCTCCTCATCCTCCTCCTGCTCTACATGCTGTTTGCACTACTATCATTCGGTACTCTCTCCAGCACTGGACTCGTTCTCATCGTCAGCTTTCTATATGAGCTCCTGTTGAATTTCTTTCATGAAAAACTAAAGACTAAGTAAAGGAAGATTCATGATGCCCTTTTTTATATTTTATTTTTTTAATGTCAATACTAAACTTCTAGCGACCTGTTGCCATGAAGGTTTTTATATACAGTATTTGCACTGCAAGTGTATTGGTACATTTAATGATAAATTGAACGGGGAATGTCGTATCTAATGCACAGTGTTGTTTTGTTTTTTTATTTACCAATGAGAGGTGGTTAATCCAGCTTTCCAATCATTAAGTTCATTTATAATGGTGTGTTTTTGCCAATGTGACTCAAAACAATCCAAAGTTTGCACTTAACTGACTGCATTTCATTAAATGGACATAATGAATGTCTAATTTGTGTACTAGATTTCCATTGCTGTAGAAACTTGGATGTGTAGCACATCTCCAGGGAATTTTACATTGAATTGAAGTATTGAATTGACTTTGTTAAATCTGTTATATCCCAGCAGAATTAGAGGAAGTAGTGCTGTTACTATAGCAGCCACTACAATATTAAAAGTTCCAGCGGGAGAGAAAGGAGTGTAGTCTTCAGAGACAAATCAGCTCTTTCTATGACAACGTGTAAAGGCACTTTTAGGATTTTGGGTAAAACACGAGTTATGACGCAACGTGGTAGTGATACGTCATCCTTGTGAGTACACGTATGTGACGTAGTGCGGCAGTGAATCGAGGGAACTTGTTTCACAGCGAAATGGATACACGCGTAGCTTCGCTGCAGAGGAATATTGACTTCTTACAAAGGCAGCACAAAGAAACTGGAGAAATTACACGGTGAAATAGATATTTTAAAACGGGAAAATAAAGGTAAATTTATGTAGCATGTTATAGAAATAATGTTTGGGCCTTTTAATGAACGATACATTCATGAGACAACTAAGTGTGCTTCTATTATATGTAAACTAGTGTGCAACAATTATATATATTTTTCTTGTGCTTCATAGATAGTATTTGTCAGTGTACTTTCAACAAACTTTATTGTATTTGACGTAACTCACTGAAAATGGGACTAGATTAATAATGTTGTCTGTTTTGCTGTTATAATCTCTCTACTTGCCTAAATTTATCAGTTAAAAGCATAGTTCACCCAATTCTGTCATGTACTCACACTGTTAAGACCTGTAGGAATTTCTTTTGAAATACAAATGAAATGTTAGGCGGAATGACAGGGTCAGTCTTCATTCACTTTCACTGTAAGTAAAGTTGCAATGAACGTGGAGACTCGGGCTGTAATCTCTTTTTCAGTGAATTAAAGACTTGCAGGTTTGAAGCAACACGAGAGTGAGTAAATGATGACAGAATGTGCATTTTGAGGTTTAGTGAGGATGGGGTGTATATCAGAGCTGATACTCTAGTGTAGTACAGGTTGCCTGGT
This sequence comes from Sinocyclocheilus rhinocerous, assembly GCF_001515625.1. Lineage (NCBI taxonomy): Eukaryota > Metazoa > Chordata > Actinopteri > Cypriniformes > Cyprinidae > Sinocyclocheilus > Sinocyclocheilus rhinocerous. The sequence continues at coordinate 133,926 of NW_015645543.1, forward strand.
GACGTCGAGTTGCTGAATGAGGAAAATGAAAGAATGGCGTTTGTAACCTCTGGGTGGCAAAGGGTCATTTTACTCCGACAAACGTTTTGGTGTTTTGTTTCTGACTGTCGAAAAGAGATTTGTTTAATGAAATGTAAAGGTATTTTGCTTACAACAACGTGAAAGAAATAACAGTTTAGAATTTTCAGTTTCAAGATTTTTTTTTATTACGGTTAATATTTTCCTGAAAAGCCATTAAATATACCATAAGGTATTTTATGTAATGATATGCTTCTGAAAATGTCATAATTGTAAAATATAAATCAGTATCTTTAAACGTATTCCCACTGGAACAACTTATCCCATATAATGGACATTGTCACAAAAAGTGACTGTCCTGTGCATAAGTGGAAATCGTTCATTAGGTTTCTGGTTGTCAGTGCTTTAAGATATGATACTAATGACTTCCAAAAAAAAAAAAAACTATTCTGAAAAATATTCAACAAAGAAAAATGCGTGACGTCTAGCCCTGGTCTTTTAACATGACTCATTAAATTTGATATATCATATGATGCAGTGAGATTCAGGCAGAAAAAGTCTTTCAATAAAGTTGTATTTTATTTGAATATAAAATCATAAATGACAATAACAGAAAATAAATTGAGTTTAATCTGTAAAATCATAACACTCCAAAATATCTAAGAGATCACCAAGTTGTCTAAATAATTTGAGGATCTAAGCGTCTGAGTATAATAAGCTTCAAAAGACAAAGGCCTTTGCAGCATGAGCTCAAAAGAAGAAGCTCTCTCTCTCCTCTCTCTCTCTCTCTCTCTATATATATATATATATATATATATATATATATTTTTATAAGCAGAAGAACTTACATCCTCCTACAACATTACCATGATGTTGTGAATGTTAAACGGATTAATCAATTTTGTCATTATCTGCGTATTGTCAAACATTTAAGGCGAATTAAGTAAGGACTAGGTCACATTGACATGACCCATGAAAAGCTACAGGTGCGAAAATAGAGATATGAATTGTGGTTTACACCCTTCAAGCAGAAACGGGTTAGCAATCCTCAAACATCACTTTGCAAATACCAGCTCTTGGAAAGAACATCTAGTACCAAAAAAGGCAAATTCACAAGAACATCCTTTACATATAAAATATTTTTTGGGGGAAAAAAAAAAAAAATGGTGTTTATCATCTTACCAAAACATCCTTTTACCATAACAAAATGTACCTTTTTTATGTCAAACCAAAGAAAAATATACTACATCTACGGAATAAAAATAAGAAATACATACAAAAGAAAAAAGATGAGTAATACAAAAAAAGTTTTTGCAAGATTTTTAATGTTTTTAAAGAAGTCTCTTCTGCTCACAAAGCCTGCATTTATTTGATCCAAAGTACAGCAAAAACAGTAAAATTTTGAAATATTTTTACTTTTATATAAATAAAATAGAAAAATTATAAAATTATATTTGTTTTCCATTTGAATATATTTTAAAATGTAATTTATTCCTGTGATTTCAAAGCTGAATTTTTTGCATCATTACCCCAGTCACACATTGCTGCTCAAAAAACTTTTATTGTTATTATGTTGAAAACAGCGGAGTAGAATTCTTTCAGGTTTCTTTGATGAATAGAAAGTTCAGAAGAACAGCATTTATCTGAAATAGAAATATTTTGTAACATTATAAATGTCTTTATCATCACTTTTGATCCATTTAAAGCTTCCTTGCTAAATAAAAGTATTAATTTCTATCATTTATACTGACTACAATTATACTGACTCCAAGCTTTTGAATGGTATAGTGTATAATGTTACAAAAGCTTTTTATTTCAGATAAATGCTGATCTTTGGATCTTTCTATTAATCAGAGAATCCTGAAAAAATGTACTCAAAATGTACTTATTGATAATGATGATAATAATAATAATAAATGTTTCTTGAACAGCAAATCAGCATATTAGAATGATTTCTGAAGGATCATGTGACACTGAAGACTGGAGTAATGATGCTGAAAATTTAGTTTTGATCCCAAGAATAAATTACATTTTAAAATATATTCAAATAGAAAGCTGTTCATTTAAATCATAAAAAATATTTTACAATATTACTGCTTTTGCTGTATTTTGGATCAAAATACAGTGAGCAGAAGAGAATACTTAAAAAAAAAAAAACATAAAACAAATCTTACTGGTAATGTTTAGTAACATGACTATAATGAAGAGTAACAAAAACAATTAAAAATAATTTATAATGTGTAATAATAAATATGAGAATAAAAAAAAAAGATAAGAAAAAATAACAATATTGCAAATTTGCATACACCATCATAAATTAAACATCATTCTCCATTGTGTATTTTTATGTAATTATGTGGTTACAGAGCTGCAGTATAAGCTGATAATGGAGCTTCCAAAGTCGAGCAGTAAAGGTTGAGTGACACTTGTGTTCTCTCACATCTTCTCAAACAAAACCATTGGACAGGTGTATGATTGGTACACGTTTAACTTGCACCAAAATTCCACGACAGGATCCAGCCGGAGAATCTGTTAGCATACAGACAGCAACAAGTTCCAGAGAGACAGGAAGAACTATCTGGAACAGACTTTGGAGGAAACCTGCTCACCACAAGCCACAGAGATCAGGTGCTTACAAAACTGCATATAACATTTTTTTATGAATGTAATTTAACCTAATATTTTATTATTATTTTTTTTTTTAATAATTTAATAATAAATTAATAACATTCTTCTTATACCTACAGCAGTCATTTACAATGTAGAGAAACCAGATCAAACTCCCTCACAGCCGACAGAACAGAAGCCAAAGCAGGGTTCATCACTTCTCTACAGCCTCTGATGATCCAGTGTAGTCCATCTCAGGCCCCTCGACCTCCCACCCTACAGGAATGTGAGGTCATCATACGCCAGCTGTACAACGCTAACAGCCTACAGTCCCAGGAGGTGAGATCATATATTTCTTAATGCCTTTCAATATATTACATAATCCATTTTAATTTGTCTTCTCTCAGATCCAACGTGTGAAAGCCGTTCTCAAAGACATTGTATTCAACAAGAAAATAATTGCAGAGAATTACATTTTGACCAAGGCTTATCTTGCTGATGGTAAAAGGTCATTTCGTTTTTCTTTGCATCTCACCCCAAAATCAAAGGAAAATAAGAAAATTGCAAGAATATATATATATATATATACACCAGTATATATTTTCCAGTGATTGATTTTTAAGTTTTATTGTAAACATGAATAAATGTGATTGTGTACAATTATTTACTTTAAATTACAAAAAAAAAAAAGATATACTTTAAAATGTATCTCTTATATTCTGATTCCTTAAAAAGACTCAAACAAAATACATCTAACCCATTTGTAAAAACTGTTTTAATAAGGCATGAGTTACAGGCTGAGCTGGGAGAAACGCCGGTACTATCTCAATTCTCTCCTATTTGGGGTAATGCATTATTTGTTCCAGGGAAATCAGACATGGGCTTTAAGCTGTGGTTACAGAAAGGCTTAGAGAAGATTGTAGATCTTTATGAAGATAATATACTGACGCCCTTTGAAACTTTAAAGGAAAGATACAGAATTCCTCAGTCTCATTTTTTTAAGTATCTTCAGATCCGTAATTTTATACGATCTAGGACTCATTCATATCAATGTCCTACTCTTAAGTAGTTTAGAAGAAATGGTAGTTAAAGTTCCCAGTGCTAAATACAAAATTTCTACGCTGTATAGCAAATTTGTTAATGCTTCCAAAGAATCTACAAATCATAAAAGATTGGCTTGGATTGATGATCTTCAGATGGATGTTACAGAAAATGAGTGGGAAGAAAGTTGTGTTCAAGCGCAAACATTGTCGATCAATAACCGTTTTAAACTAATCCAGTATAATTGGATAATGAGAACATATATAACACCGGAAAAGTTGAATAAATTTAATCGAAATATTTTGGACATTTGATTTACGGGAACACTATTTCATTGTATTTGGCAATGTGAGTACTTAGTCCTTCTGGAAAGAATTAGTAGGTGTAATATCTAAAACTATAGGTAAAGAAATCCCGGTTTGCCCTAAAATCTGTATTCTTGGTCTTCTTCCACCCGCCTTATCTTTGAAAACATATGAACAGAAGTTTGTAAACCTGTGTCTACTACACGCGAAACACCTGATTGCCATTCACTGGAAAAGTATTCATGGTCCATCTCTGTCACTCTGGATTAAAGAATTGTATTCTTGTATAGCAATGGAAAGACTAACTTAATCAAACAAACAAAAAAATGCACATATTTTACAAGATCTGGGACTCCTTCCTACGTTTTTTAGATCAGAATGGACTGACTCTTGAGTAATACCAAATAATGTGATCATGCCCAAGTGTTTAATGGCAGTTGACTAATGTGTGAACTGTGTTTCTGATTCATTTGAACATATTTGTTTTTCATTGGTAATTACATATGCTGAACTGTCATTTTCTTAATGCATTTTACAATAATGGCCCTTTATTTTTTTTATGTGTATGTGTAAATGTTTCTTATGGCTCTTATGTCGGGAGTAGTGTGGGTGTTCTTTGGTTGGAGTTTGGTTAGTTACAATATATATGTAATTCCTTTTCTTAATATTTTGAAACAATAAAAAAAGTATCTAAACAAAATGTATCTCTTACATTATGGTAAAAAGATCAGAGTGACTTCACATAAAGTTTGAGCAAATATGATATCGTTTTCCAATATATATTCAGATGGCCTTTTACCCTTACCTTCATTTTTTGGCAGAGCTGACGAATCAGACACATTTCCTCAGCTTTCTCTCCAAACACTGCCTAAAGGACTGTAAGTCATTGCTTGTAAATATCTGTATATAACCTGTATATTATATATATATATATATATATAAAATAGTTTCCAACCTGACTGACATAAACAGTTCAGTTTTGGAGATATGAACCTTTGCTCTGTTACTATTTGAACAGACCTGTGTCTCAGGCTACTAAAGCAGAGAAAGTGATCCTCCCTGCCCTCAAACAGCCCCTCAACGTAGCAGACAGACACGGGAGGACTCAGGCTGTGCAGAGACGTCGTCTACAGAGGACTATGCGCTGAAGGACCAGTCATGTGGTTACGTGACTTCTGTGCCACACATTTCAGACTGAAACAGCAGTTTAAATGTCTTTATTAATGAAGCAATGCACAAACAGTTAAGGCCTTAGTGTACGGGACTAAACAAAACAGATTATAATTCAGGTAAATAAAAAATGACTAAGTATTAATATATTGCCATCATTCCATAGAGGTGCAAGGATTATACTGGGCTGATAGTGCTGATGGGAATACATTCTAAGCAGCTGAAAGGCAAGCCTGCCTCACGCTTTGAGCCCAGGTGTTCAGCAGCGCCGTCACCGAGTGCTTGTCAGGAAGCTGAAGGAGTTTAGAGGTCATGTTCTTATGCACACTCTGCAAGAAGGGGTTGGCCTCTGAGGAACAGAGAGAGGGAGGTAAGGAAGTGATGAGTTAATGCGTTTCACAGCCTATGGATTTTCATTTAAATTGGGAGCTTAAGAGTGTTTGCATTTTAAAAGGCAGCCTAAGATAGCATGCTGACATTTAATGCACAAATCAGGCTTAGACTCACCATACTGCTGACCGTCATCTTCCCAGTGGGGGCTCTGATCGGGGTAGTCTGCTGGAATGCTCAGCTGAAGAGGGGGAACACTGGGAAGATTTTTATCATCTAGACAAAGACAATGACAGGAGTGAATAGACCCAATATATATATATATATATATATTTTTTTTACATCTAAAGGGCGCATATAGTGGGCACGGGGCCTGAACTGACCTAGTTTACATATGAGATGCACCGTTCCATTGTTGCTGCAAAAGGACGGGTCTAGATTGACCAGGAATTTGGAATGAAGACGAGCCACCTCCCCTTGAAGTATGTTAGGGATGGTCTGGCGCTCGTCATCCTCCAGCTTCCGTTTACGGGAAGGAATTGAGGGACCCCTGGAATTGAAGATTATGCATTTTAATGTTTAAATTTAGGAGTTAAGGCTGGGTGGTATATATACACCATACACTGCTTTTCATTTTTAAACTCAAAACTATATTGTGAAAAGCTTAATGAGGTTATTAAAAAAGCATTTAATACATATGTATAACATGGCTATGTAATATAAACGCCATTATAAAATTACTACTATTGTGATATAACGTTTATAATAGATATCATTTGAAAGTTTTTAGTCATTACGTTTTTGTTTTTTTTTATCAAGTGACAGTAAAGACATTTACAATATTACAAAAGATTTCTATTTCAACTAAATGCTGTTCTTTCAAAGTTTTTATTCTTCAAAGAATCCTTATAAAACTGTATCACTGTTTCTACAAAAATAATAAAAAGCACCACTGCTTTCAACACTAATGATAATAATAAGAAATGTTTCTCAAGCATTGTTATATATTATATATTAGAATCATTTCTGAAGGATCATGTGACACTGAAGACTACAGTAATGACTCGTGAAAATTCAGCTTCGTCAAAGAAATTACATTTTAAAATATAGCAAAATAGAAGTTATTTAAAATTGTAATTATATTTCACAATATTACTGTATTTTTGATCAAATAAAAGAAACATTCCAAAACATCTGAAAGGTAGTGTTCATTATATACCACAAAAGCAATGCACTGATGATTTAAAATGTAGGCCTATTATTTGTAAAGTTTTACATTAAAGGGATAATTCACCCAAAAATGAAAATTCTGACCCTCCCATAGACAGCAATGTAATTACCAAGATCAAGGTCCAGAAATGTAGCAAGGACATCGGTAAAATAATCCATGTGACAACAGGGGTTCAACCAGTTTTACGAAGCTACGAGAATACTTTTTGTGCGCAAAGAAAAAAAAAACGAACAACTTTATTCAACAATTCATCTCCGAGGAGCCACGCGGCGTGGCTGACACAGAATAGCATACGTTATTTACGTTCAGCGGATACTCTCCAAAATGGAGCTAGGGTGGAGACGAATTGTTGAATGAAGTCGTTTTTTTTTTTCTTTGCGCACAAAAAGTATTCCCGTAGCTTCGGAAAACTATGCTTGAACCCCTGTTGTCACATGGATTATTTTACAGATCTCCTTGCTACGTCTCTGGACTTGGGGAACATTTCAGTTGTATTGCTGTCTATGGGAGGGTTAGAGAGCTCTCAGAATTCATCAAACATATCTTAATTTGTGTTCTGAAGACGAACAGATGTCTTACGGGTTTGGAACGACATGAGGGTGAGTAATTAATGACAGAATTTTCATTTTTGGATGAACTATCCCTTTAAAGGGGTCATATGATGCGATTTCAAGTTTTCCTTTCTCTTTGGAGTGTTACAAGCTCTTGGATAACCGACTTAAATGAGAGAAAATACAGATTTTTTCAGCTGTTGATCTTACGTGATTGGGGGTCCATGAATTGCTGTCATAGCAGGAGCAAACGTGCGGTAAAGTGAATGGTTGAAAACCGGGGAGCGGATGTTGGCCAAGACAGCATCCAGCAGCGGCTGGCACAGGTACTGCTTTTTGGTAGAGGGCACTGGAGGAGGGGGAGGAGTCGGCTGCAAACCAAAGTCAGACGTCATTGTAGAAATTGGTTAAACAATAGAACTGAACTTTGACTCCCTATCTTGAAACGAAAGTTACTTACCACTGCCATGTCATTCTTTAGTTTCTCCAATGCTATTTCACACTTCTGTAGTGTTTTAAGTGGACATCTAGTGGAGGACAGCAATAACACAACCTTAATCACAAGACAAAGATCCGACACTGGAGACATTAGGGCCTTTCGCACCGCTTTAGTTCCAGAACTAAATGTACAGTACTGAAGTACTGGGACGATTTTGCGCGAACTATTTCCCAGTACCATTTAAAGGGTTGCATCATCATGTCTGGTTTCTTACCTTGTGTTGGGGTCAGTCAAAATGTTGAGCAAACTTTTCATTTTGCTCAAATCCTTCTTCCTATCTGTAAAGACCAAACATAAACCATGATCTTTAAGATCCAAGTGGGGAAAAAAATCAGCATCAAAAGAGAAGAAATCTCCAGTACCTTCATTTTTGTCTATTTTGTTAATCATTCTGCGCAGCGGCTCGATATATTTTGACAGCTGCTTCAGTTTGTCCATGTAAAGCTGGTCCTCAGATTGTGAGGCCCCTGCTGGGCTCATTACAGAACTTGGATTGCCTGTAATCCAAAAAATAAATAAATAAAATAATTATGATTGCAACAAATTACAATTCTGGCCAGCAGTGATAAGTAAATAATAATTTTTATGTCTAATGTCTAATTAAATATAAAATGAAATAATTGTTATGTCTAATGTCTAATTAAATATAAAATTATATAATAAATAAATAAAAAATACATAAAAATTAAAAATCTATCATTTTAAATGTTACAATTGAATTTTGGCATCACAAAATTATAATGTGCAGTATTAAAATGAATTTAGAGATTTGCTAAAGATTACATTCAACAGTGTGACTGAATTGATCAGTTTTTAAAGATTAAGTGAGAAATAGATTTAGGAAATATAAAATCCGAAATTCTAGTCCGAAATTTTCACACATTAAAAAATAAATACAACCTCACATTGTGTCAATCACGTTTACACACTGCCTCCGAAACTTTCGTTCATCATAAAAACATTCGGACCAGGTTCGATTTTCTGCATTTTCGCATCCGTAGCAAGCATTTTGATAGGAAAGGATGACGAATATGAAAAAAAAAAAATGGAAAAAAAAAAAACGCATACAAAAATTTCGGACTCAGTGTGCAAAGACCTTAAGTGTAAAAAAACACAGAATGTAAAAAACAAGTATGCACAATTAAATATTCAATATTAACTAATAGGCCTGGGCGATAAAACTGTATCGATATTTATCGACGGTACACCTTCTTCGATAACGATATTAAAAATGTTCGATATAGTGCACAATATAGACACGTGCTATGAGTGATGCAGACAGCACACACAAATACAAACACGAACATGAGTGCTGTGCCTGCCTGTGATGAGGAGATTGTGAATAAAAAAAATTAATATTAGTCGAAATAATGTGCTGCATTATTTTGCTCATTGCGCCCTCCTGTGGCCTCGGGAAACAAGCCAAAAGTTTAAAGGGAATAAACAACGTATGCTGTTCTGTGTCAGCTGCGTCACACCGGATCTGTGTCCTACGTTGTTGTTATTCGATCTGAACGAAAACGGCGTATCCGTGTGACGCAGCTGACACAGAACAGCATACGCTGTTTACGTCCAGCGGATACTCTCCAAAATGGCGCTACAGGGTGGTAAGGGGAGGAGACTAATTGTTTAATAAAGTCTTCTTCTTTTTTTCTTTTGCGCACAAAAATTATTCCCGTAGCTTCGTAAAATTACGGATGTCACATGGATTATTTTACAGATCTCCTTGCTACGTTTCTGGACTTGGGAACATTTCAGTTGCGCCCAGTCCTATTAACTAATTTATACATAGCTTAAAAAAAATGTATACGAGTATAACAAGAAAGCTGTTCTGTACCTGGTGTATTGAGAGGTCCTGGTGAAGGTACCTGGAGGGGGTAACTCTGGGGGGTGCGTGAAGATGCAGGACTCTGGGATGGTTGAGGAGAGGGGCTGGGTTGGAAACCTCCAGGAGAAGGGGTTGGACCAGAGCTAGAGCGAAAAAGTTTTAATTAACCTTTTGTAGTCATGTCAATACATAGTAGAAAAACTAAACTATTTCACTATACCTGACAGAGTTGGGCTGAGAGGAAGGAGGCTGGGGGGATGGCTGAGGCTGGGGGGGAGGTGGCATCGGCTGGGGGGTCTGCACCTGAACTGGGGAGGGGGATGACATCATTTGCTGAAGACATCAGGTCAAGATCAGTTTGCGCTGACTGTACAGCACCAGTAGATGGCGCTATATAACCAGTAGATGGTTGCTTCCAATTAGCTTCCTAGCACTTTAAGAGAATAGCAAAATCCAGTCCACTTACCTGTGCCACACACTTTTCATTTCAATTTTAAGCTGCCCTAAGTGCTTCTGGGTCATTTCTGACTAAATGTTTCTGATTGTGAAACTAGTTAGGGGTGGGAGTGGGGGGGGTGTAAAGAGAGGCAGATGAGTGTGGATTATGGACAGCCTTCGCTCTAGTGTAAAGCCACAGACGTACGCACCCGCTGGGTTGCAGCGCTGAGACCCAGCACTTAGCCCTGCGGTAAATACCTGTGGCATTTGCTGTCCTCCAATGGCAACAGGGTTTTGAGGAATGGCAGAGTTCGGGGTGGCGCGGGGCAACCGAGGTGGAATTTGCATCCCAGGACGGGGCATCATCTTTGAGGAGGACAGAGGGGACAACAGACATGTCACAAGCAAAACAATAAATGCAGTGCATCAGCGGACATGAGGAAGCACATGCAAGAATGCAAACAGAAATAGATTCGACAGGTCTGCAAGCACAGATGCACATACAGTCACATTCAATTACGCAACACGAGGCTCTCCAAAAATAAAAAGATTTGGCAGTATAGTGAGCTTCCTCTCATTCCTCTAGAGCACGTAAAAGAATATCCTGGTTTCAATACAACTTCAGCTCAATTGACAGTACTTGTGACATGATGATTACTACTTACAAAAATTCATTTTTGACTTGTCCTTACCATCTTTAAAATAAGAAAAAATCTGGGGTGCACTTACAACAGAAGTGAATTGGGCCAATCCATTTCAATACTAAAGCCAGATACAAAATATTAATTATTTCACACAAGTGTGAAAAAAAAAATCAACTAACTTTTCTGAGTAAAGTTACACCTAAACATAACACCTAAAATGACAAGAATAACTTTACAGCTCAAATAACAGACAGAATAAATTTAAGTGTGATTTTACTAAATTATAGGTTTCACATTTTTGCTTTTAAATCCTCCAGAAAATGGCCTCATTTACATTTGCAGTATAAGGCTCACTGTAACTGGTTGTGGTAACCAAAAATGATGCCAATTGAGCTTAAATTGTATTGAACCTCAAATATATTTAACAACACTGGTTGTCAAGACAAGGCAAGCCACAGGCCAATGGATTTCATGCCGTCTTTTCATGTACCACAACCATGCAAGGCAAGAAAAGATGCAATGGGTGCTTCTGCATCTCCAACACGTCTTTTAACTGTAAATTAAAGCTGTGGTTGAGCTTGCCATCTACTAATGGCTTTCAGAGGGGTCAAACAATGTGTGGATGCTATGCAACCATCGATATCTTCCTTCAAATACATTCAAGGAATCATTTAAAGGCCCAAAGGACAATATTGGAGTATGTTAGCAATCACTGCACTGTCATTTATTTATTTTTAAAAGAATGCATTTCTTGTCAGGTGCATGCAGAAAGTGCTTGTGGGTTCAAAATAGTAAGCAAGCAATCAGGCTGTTAGCTGCACATACACGCATAATGCAAATGAGATTAAAAACTAAAGCTACTCAAACTTAAACTGGCTGCTCTGCTGGATGTCACAGCTCTGCAATAGAATAGAGATTTCCATCTCTAGATTTAGTATAAACTATGGCCACACATATGGGACAAGGTGAAGGAAAGCAACATGAAGCAAAATGTTATCTTCCGCCGAATGCTCACAGATGGGAGGGTCACCCTTGAGGGAGAGATCTGACTAAATGTATTTGAGAAAGTAAGACAGGCAGCTAGTTTAGCTTATATATGGTTAAAAACTGTATGTACTTTATATATACCAGCTAATGGCAAGTGCTAACAAATATAGCAGAAATAGCCTCCAGAATGCATTTGTAGCAAGAAGTGTTGGGCATTTATTCAATGAGATTACCTGTAGAACTAACTATGCTTCCAGCAGTGAGATTTTTTTGTATCAGAATCAGTATCAACCTTAAACAGCCACCCACCCACACAAACACATACAGGAAATTACATTATACTGCTTAGGTTGCTGTACAAAGTATTATATATGTTTTATTATTAATCAATTATAATACATTCATATTATTACAATAATGTTACTATTATGAATTAAATACACACATATATATATATATATATGGGTCAAAAATGAGACATCCCATTTTGATGTCCACATCAAATTTAATTTACAAAACTGATTTTATATACATAGAAATCATATTAAATAAATAAAAGAAAAAGTGATAATACAGCTAGGGTTAAACCTAGTGGTTTGAAGGGTAGTGGAAATTTTTTTTTTTAATTACAATTCATTAGCTTTAGAGGGCTGCACTGTAATCCTTAAATAGAGAATTTTTATGTCATCTAATGATTCTTTTTCCAAACAATTTTTTTGGTATATGAACTATTGTTACATTTTAGTGGGTGTCTTATATAAATTGTAGTAAAAATGTACAATAGTCATTATTTTTTACTCAGAAAAAAAATAAGTAAATAAAATTGAACACTAGACATTCTAATGAACAGAGAAAAAAATAATAATTTAAAGCTGATTTCAATGTATAGTTTTGATGCCTGACCTATATTTTATGTATACTGACCAGAGAACGAGGCTCACTGCTGTGGCCAACAATTAAACCTCTGTTGACAAAAATAATATTGATGTACCTTGTGTTATTATTAGGACATGTGCAGTACACTACGGCCCACCACCAGGCAAGGAATAGAGTTTTGACATTCAAAAGAAATTCAAGTGTTGATTTTGGTAGCATGCAATCACTCCACGCTTAATCTCTTATCTCAGTCCTCATCATGGCTTGCACTGGGCTTACCTGGCCAGGAACTGCGGCGAGCTGGCCTGCCTGCTGGACCTGTTGAGCCTGCTGTTGTTGTTGCTGCTGCTGCTGCTGCTGTTGCTGTTGCTGTTGTTGTAATACTCTCGCCTGCTTGTATAAACCCAAGCAAACAGGAAGGTATATGAGACACTGAAACTGCCAGGTGCAATATGCATTTCATCTGACTATTTACGATCACATCAACCAAGACGAATGTCAATAATAGGTGTAAAAATTGTTATGAATTTTGCATTATTTGCAGTTTGCAGCTTTACCTGCATTACCTGCTGGAGCTTCAGGTGTTGGCTGAGTGAGCTGATGGGTTGATGCTGTCCGGGAGCCATTTGTGCTAATGACTGGGGCACCATGACTTGCTGCTGCTGCGAATGAGGGGGCATCTGACCTGCCACTCCCTGAACCTGCACCTGGGCTTGACCTTGAGCTTGGACCTGGGCTTGGACCTGAGCCTGGACCTGGGCTTGAAGCTGCTGTTGCTGCTGCATTTGAGCCTGGGCTTGAGCTTGAGCTTGAGCTTGAGCCTGAGCCTGAGCTTGAGCCTGGGCCTGGGCCTGTGCCTGGGCTTGAGCCTGAGCTTGGGCCTGAGCTTGAGCCTGGGCCTGGGCCTGAGCTTGAGCTTGTGCATGAACCTGTTGTTGGTGCAGTTGCTGCTGCTGCTGCTGTTGCAGTTGCTGCATTTGTGCTAACTGCTGCTGCTGCTGCATTCTTGTTTGGTGCAACTGGAGGCAGAGCCATTAAAACAATATATACACAATGAGAAATGAAACATCACCAAAGGAACTCAATTAGGGCTGGGTATTGGTACAGATAATAGTAATCAATTAGATTCCAATTCACAAACTCTTGATTCGATTCTGATCTCTCTACTAATACTGTAAACTATACAGGGAATCGTGTAATTTGGTACATTACTATAGTTTTACATTTTAAAACTAATAACAGTCTCCAAAATCAATGGGGAATATGTTGAACATCCTGTTTTACAGAATAGGGAAGTTTGTTGCACATAACTTTTATCTCTATTTATATTTAGATATAATCATCAATACTCAAAAACTGAGTTATATAAAAACATGTAAATTGCACATAAGGCAGTACATCAACTTTTTAATGCTAAAATTATTACTACTGCAGTTTGTTGTTGAAATATAAACATTTAAACGGTGGCTAACATCATTTATTCCATATAATACAGTGCATATATTCAGCAAAATGCTTCTCTCTAGAGTTTTTTCTAGTTGACTATATCGAATCTATGGACACTGAATGGCTTTCATTGACGTCTTTCTATGTTTAAAACACTGAGTGATTACATGAGACATGAGACATTTCAGTAAGTTGTACTGTTTCTTTCAATATATACTCTGATGTTCTGTTATAACTTGTAGTAAAGAGGAAAGGATGAGCAGGTGAACTGAGGCAGTTACAGTGATCTGTCATTCCACGTTAAAAAGAGTTTTCATATTCTTTATATGTTTACTTATGAATCCAAAATGAGGATTTGTAAAGAAGAATGTCGGAGGATTTCGATATAAGCCAAGAGGAGACTGGTTTTCCTTTGCTAAAGTAAGGAAACTTTGCTTCCTTTGCTCCTGTAAACAAACGTTGGTTTTCACGAGACTCACTGGCACATGCGCAACGCCGACATCTTACGTCATCCTCCCGGAGCTGCTCCGTGTACATTAGTGAGCACAAGCTAGATTAAAGTGATTATTACATTTTGAATATGGATTTTTTTTCTCACAAAAACGCATCGATTCACTAGAGGAGGCCTTTGTTCACCCCCCGGAGCAATGTGAGACACTTTTTTTTTTTTTATGGATGGGCACTTTTTATTTCACTTCATTTGGACTGAAGCATTGCAACACCCACTGACTGCAATGATAGAATTTTTAATATAACTCCGACTGGATTCGTCTGAAAGAAGAAACACATATACACCTAGGATGACTTGAGGGTCAATTTTATAATATAAAAAGAGTAATTTATGTACTAATTTTCATTTTCGGGTGAACTAACTTTAACCAGCTAATGATGTCATATGTTTGAATAAATGACAAGTTAGCCACCGTTTAAATGGTTATTTCAACAAACAGAAGTAGAAATAGAATTTTACCATTAAAAAGCAGATTTTTTTGTTTTGTACAACTCAAATTTTTTATTTGAATATTGATGATTATATCTGACAAAGCTCAAAAACAACTCTGATTGCTGCAGGTGCACTACAAAAAGTGTTTACTGAAGTTCCATTTACACATCAACAGAAAACAGCATAGAAAGTTCATCTGAAAATTGGTTTATCAAAATTAAGATAAATTAAAACTGATTAATCGATATTGTCAACCCAGCCCTAGTTTTCACTGATTATTAGACTATGTCTTAAATGCTTTTTCTCCAAAAGAGGGAAAATTATTTAGTTAATTAAATTATTGTGATTAATGATTTAAATATATATAAAATAAGTAGGGCTACACAAGACTTGGAATAAGTTGTACAATTACGACAAATTATTACAGAATTTTCTGTTTTAAGTAATCTAACCCTTTAATTCATAAGACATTCATGCAGTATTCAATGGATCATCACCACCACCATTTAAGTGGAGCAAACATTAATATTTACATTCTCCATTACCTGGTTCTGTTGTTGCTGCTGAGTCTGGGCCTGCTGCTGTTGTTGATTCTGATGCTGCATTTGTTGATTCTGATGGTGTTGCCTTATCTGTTGGAACTGCATGGCATTCGGCTGCATAGCTGCTGGCTGCTGAGCCTGCATGACTGCCTGTTGCTGCGACTGAAACTGCTGAAATTGAATGGACTGCTGCTGCTGCTGCTGCTGTTGCATCATCGGCATCTGCCCGGCAGCACCTGCTGAGATTGATATTGCATCACAGGCAATGTATGGGAATTAAAAATAAGATTATTAAACCACAGTTTCTCTAATCAGCTGACAGCTATAGAACTTACCAGCCTGCTGGCCTCCCTGCATGGCATGTTGACCCATTTGCATTTGCATTGGCCCCATACCACCCATTTGTGCACCAGGGGGCCGTGGTCCAATGCCAATAACTCCAGGTCCACCTCCACCCACTCCTGGTATACTTTGCAGGGCATTCATAGGGTCTAAAAATAAACAGTAATACCTTGAAATTTGGCAGAAAATGAACACATACAGTTTAATAGTGTATATAAGAAGATCTAAAATAGCTCTTTAAATTTACCAGGCCCACCTTGTGACTTTTTATCTGCAATGAAAAACAAACTGATCAATACACAGTACACATACAAACGACACAGCTAAAAGAAAAAAATGTTAACAATGAAAACATAGTATATTGGCCACTTACGAATGTCTCTAAAATGAATTATCAGTCTTGCAACTAGAGACAAATACTCCTCCTGTTGAAAAAAAATGATAGTATACTTATTGCACTTTTAACAATCACATACTAACAAATCTTTTCTGTTGGAGTGTAGTATGCATATTTAAAATAAATACTTACTCTTGTCTTTGCCTTGATAAAAACATGGTTCTCCATGTCAGTACTGGACTTTGTGTGAGCAGTTCCTGCTTTTCTCATGGCTTCATCTCTGCAATATAATAAAGCAGAAGTCTGAATGTTTTATCACAATTGATGCATGACAAACAAGAACTGTTATCTATTGCTAACTGACTATCAATCATTTAAGAAATATCAAGAACATGAGCACTATTGACAGTTTGAGCTGTTTTTTTATTTATTTACTGCAACAAAGAAACATTTACTAGCAAAAAAGATCAAATATTCTAAGAGAGATTTCAATACATGAATTCCTGAAATTAAGTGTATTGTTATCATATAAGTATTACTCCATAGAACAGTCTTACAAGTTTTGACGTTATTCAAATGATTAAAATATATCAACATATTTAGTTGTGTTAATAAATGTAACATGTTGCAATAAAATAATTATTACCTTATAGGTATAGCTCAGTCAAAAGTGAAAATTCTGTCATCATTTGCTTACCCTCAGGATGTTGCAAACCTGTATGAATTTCTTTCAGCTGCTGAACACAAAAGAAGATATTTTGAAGAATGTTGGTAAACTAACATTTGATAGTAGCCACTAGCCAATGACTTCCATAGTATGGAATAAATGGATTTTATAAATGTAATACTATGGAAGTCAATGGCACCGTCAA
This sequence comes from Sinocyclocheilus rhinocerous, assembly GCF_001515625.1. NCBI lineage: Eukaryota > Metazoa > Chordata > Actinopteri > Cypriniformes > Cyprinidae > Sinocyclocheilus > Sinocyclocheilus rhinocerous. The sequence goes on from NW_015645543.1 coordinate 150,933, forward strand.
CTGTTTGGCTACCAACATTCTTCAAAATATCTTCTTTAGTGTTTGGCAGAAGAAAGAAAAATCATACAGGTTTGAATAAAGTGGAGGCTGGTAAATGACGACAGAACATTTTGGTATTTTGTTTTCTTTTTCTTTTTGGTATTCAGTATTTTTGGATGAACTATACCTTTAATATGAAAAGTGTCTGTTTTCAAAGTCACCAAAAACACAATTTTGGTGCAATCTTAAATTCCTTTTAAAAATATTAGAAAAATCAATTCAAAACACTGCAATAAACACAACTCCAAAATAAGTGGCTAATTCTTTCTTCAAAGTGATGACAAAAGGAGCATTTGAGTGACTATTAGAAGAGTTTATGAGCCTTAAGTAATTAATCACAAGACAAATTAATTATCTTAAAGGTTGTCTTCTTTTGCCCACGACATGTTAAACAATATTTATATATGCAGACTGTTTCGCTTGTACATGTTTGGACTCATATTTAATGAGGCTAACTTTATATTAGCTAGCCGAATAGGTAAACAAGCTCAAAACAACATCAAAAAATGTCATCTCATTTAATGAACAAAATACAGTGATTAGATTAATACCATATATAAATACACATACAGTCTATCATTGAAGATTTCGACTGTACTTAACAGATGAGCTGATAACACGTCAGTCGTCCGAGCATCCGCTAGTTAGCAGCTAACTAGCTAGCTGCCCTCTGTTATTTCCAAAATGCGCTAATATAAAACATACAAAAAAAATATTTGTATACTCACATTTGGGCCACTACTTTCTGTCGAAAGGCTGGACTCCTCCAATCACTATCAGGACCGGTGACCTCCATAACTGATAATGCTGAACAACGTTGAACAAGCTGTTTCCAGATTGAGTTTGCGTCTAGCGATGTCCGAATCGTGAATGTATCACTTTACTGAGTCGAATCTTTTCAATGAATCAGTTGATGCCACTCACAAAACGAAATCTCGTCTGAACGATTCGCTCGAGAATCGTACTGTAACCGAACGATCGGTTCTCGAGTCAATTCATGAATAGGAGAAATATTATAAATAAAACAATGGAATGGAAATATAATTAATTAATTGTTTATCAGTTTTATTAAACACACAGCAGAGCCCGCTGTAAAAACTGTATTTTATTAAACGCTACTTAAGGTAGAGATAGGCTACAAATGAATTAACGTTAGTTTTTGTTATGTAAATGCAAATTCTGTAGGTAAATATTGATCTGAGCTGGCTGCAACAATGTGAACTAGTACACAATAAATGTCAATAAACACTCTTTAAAGAAAACTTAATAAAAAACAGCAATATTTGATTGTCTTAAAGGCACAATATGTCATTTTCGCTGCTAGAGGGCGAATTTTCAAAATAAACAAAGAGGCAAAGGCGTAGTTTGATGATGCCGTGACTGAGTGTGGAATCATGGGAGTTGTAGTCTTCATCCCCACAGCCGATGCAATCCGGCGGGACTCGGGCAGAAATCATGTTCATGGATGAGCTAATGATTTATTAACGTAGTAGAATGAAGCAGGGTGGTGCTGAAAGCCCTGGAAGCGAAAGGAGCGTGAACGAGCGTGACACACGGCTCGAAAGCAGCGGAGCTTTTATTATGCCACAGTCGACCGCTTCTGCTCCTTCCGGTCGTCTGCAAAATATATGGTTTGGATATTTTAATTTAAAAAATCGTACATATTGTGCCTTTAAAGTGACATAACTGGTTGGGTGACGTGATTAATCACTGAAATTTATATATGTAAATTTAATACGGTCAAGAATAGATTATGGGAGTGTGGTATATGGATCAGCAGCCAAATCTGTACTTGCGAGACTTGATACAATACAGGCTAAAGCATTGAGACTATGCTTGTGGAAAACAAGCTGGAGGAAATAAACTGGAATAACATCGCAGGAAAATAATCCAGAAGATGGCGGTAATGCAACGCTTTTGGATGCAAGCCGCCGTTAAACCTCAAAGAAGAAGAAGGTGACGTGATTGCCATGACACGGTTCTTTGAACTGTTCGAAAGAATCGATTCGCGGAAATGGGTCTGGCTCTTCCTTAAAACAAAACATCTTAAGGCTAAAAGTAGTTTATAACTCACCGATTTAGGAGAAAATCTTAAAAATAATGAGTGTGTCAGTCCTAAATTTAGGACTCCTAAATTTTTGCTCTAAGAGTATTTCACAAAGCATTTTAACACTAAAACTAGCTCCTAAATCTGTAAAACGTAGTGAAGAGGACTCCTAAGTCACTAAGACCAAGCCACAAACTATCATAAAATGGCTGTTGTCAGCAATCTGTCTCGGAACGTAAACATTTTAGAAACATTTGATGATAATGATCTTTTAAAAAGGTATCGCCTTTGGTTTTGGAGGTTATCCCTACTCCAAATTTTCCTTTGATTATATCCTTGTTTTCAGTAGAGCAAGAAATAACAGCTCTTCTTGTATCCAGTTTGGTTTTCTTTTATGTTTGCATGTCTTACTATTAGCCATGATTATTATACTCTGTTAACTAAAAGGCTGTTTATATGCATATTCACCAATTGTTTACGAGAATACATGTAAGAGGCTGACAATTAGCTGAACATACTTGTTTAATTAATTAATTAAATTAATTTCACTTAGCCTGCATTTTAATATCTTGATTTGAATGTGGCAATTAACATTTTCATTTTTAAATCTTTATTTGAATATGGCAACATGATATTGCGCTCTACAATAATCTCTGACAGAGGCTATCAGCCAATCCCTGTGTGCATAGTTAGTGAGCATGCTGACATCATCCATAGCAACGAGGTCAACCCCGCCCTTACTCTTAACTTTTCTCTATTCCTTAGTAAAAGTTTGTCTCAGCAGCTTTGTGAATATGTTTTAAGAGAAAACTCTTAGCTAAAAACTTTTTCTGCTATTTAGGAAAACTCTTAGTGGTAAAATAAAATGTTTTGTGAATACGGGCCCTGATATACATACACACACATATACACTCACATGTACACACACACACACACATATAAATTTTTTTTCAGGTAATTGTATTGCACAGTGAAGTCTGTTGACGAAAATAATTAGATTCACTTTACTGCACCGTTGTATGTGACTAATAAAACTTTACATAGATGGTTTATATTACATTATTTGTAGCCCCTAAATTAAAGCTTGTTCTCACCATAACCAGTGGCATGTGTCAGATTATATATCTCTATTTTAAGTCATGGTTAAAGATTATTTTCATTTCTTCATTAATTAATCTGTGTTGATTTAGTATCACTGAGATTATAGTTTTATTATTATTTTGATTTAGTTTTCATCTCTGTATATTCTGTTTTTATTTTATTTTTAGTGACAATTTTACAAATTTTATTGTGTTTTGTCATTTTATTTTATTTTTTTTCATTATATTTTATATTCAAGTAACAAATATCTGGTACAATTGCACAATTTGGAACAATTTGGTTCCAAAATAGTTAATCACTGAATTACTGGCTTTTATTTTCGTTTTCAGATAAGTGTAAGCAGTAAGCACTGGGGTGTGGTTATTATGCAGACAAGCCATGGGTGACATGTCAAATGAAAAACTATTTCCTTCCGCATTTTTCACACATTGGTTGAAAGTTGGCTTCTTGCCCAAAGTTCACTGTATTTTTACTTACTGTAGTATTATTCTTTTGTCATTTGGTGGCCATGCATGATCAGTAATACTGAATGTTAATAGCAGGCAATTACCCATTCAAATCCTTCTTGATGACAAAATTTGAGTAGCATGTCAGTTAGGCTACCCTTTATTGCATCAGGGCCCTGTAACATTTGTTGACAATGTTTACTTTAGGACTCAAAAACAAGTTGTGTGACATACACTACATTTTGGCCATTCTTGACAAAACGCTGCAATTTTAAGTGAGCAGAATTTGCCAAGGATACTGATGGTATATGATATCAATAACTAAAACATTTTTTTTTTTTTTGCATTGATGTTTGTTCTTGCCTGAACAATGAGCACATCTTTGTAAAGGATGTGATGTAATAAAGCGGTATAACAGTGTCAGAGTGTGACTACTGATGATTCAGTATCCTCTGGTTTTGAAAGGAATTTAGATGCACTAAGATTCAGTGTGTGTAATATTCAGAAATGTGTGCGTTAATTCATGCAAAAGCAGTTTTTATAGGGCCTTAACCTGCAGGTTCACTAGTTTTAATGCATTTTTGGCTTTGTTTGATCTTAGACACTTCTGGCAAGCAACAGTTCATAAAAGCTTTGTGCCTTCTGACCTACTTTTTGTACACTTGGTGTGTGTGTGTGTGTGTGTGTGTGTGTGTGTACTTGAGCGAAAGACTCTGTGTCCACAGATTAATTCCCACCTTGCAGGAGTGTTAGTGTCAAACCAATTTGTTGCACCACTGATCCAAGGAAAGATTTTGAGACCTGGAAATGCAAGACATTATGAAATAAATCTGAATCTATTAACATTCGAGACTTGAGGTGACAGTGTTGCCAGGCATTGCGCAAGTTGGAGTTTCATCCGGCACTGCAACTAAAAGAGCTCTTCTTTATTAAAGGAAGAAAAGGAAATAATCCTTGAATTTGGCAATCTTGTAAAATGATTCAGAATAATTGCTGTTTCTTTTTTGTATTTAGGTTCTGGATGATAAAGTGTCTGAATATAATCTTGTCCTCTTTTATGCTGAATTTGACGTTCTACTCTTGCAGACTGGGATTAACAATTTAGGAAAAGCAACATAATCCATTTTTTTCGTATCCCGGGGTGTATGTACTTGAATAAAGGCCTGTTCACACCATAATTATGATTAGCGTCCACAACAATAATGTTGTGTTTATTCTAAGTGCACTCTGCAGTTTTGTCGTCTGCCATTTTAAATGCTCAGGCTCTTTAAAGTCAGGTGGATTTTGATTGGCTGTTAATGTTTTTATCGTTCGTCATCGGGGAAAAAAATGATTGTGAATGTTATCGTTCCTCTGTGTCATTACTGTTATAGTTGTGTTGTGGATATCCCAAATCGTATATAATTATAACAATTATTGAAACTTTATAGTTAAGGGCCATTTACACCAATAACGATAACTTTATTAGCATACACCAATGCACGATAGCATTGTGCAGTCATGTTGTCTGCCACTCTAAATGCTCAAACTCTTTAAAGGAGGGTGAATTCTGATTGGCTATCAATGTTTTTATTGGTCATCAACTATAATTCTCATAGAAGAAGAAGAATTGTTAAAACCTTATGGTTATTATAGTTACGGTTAAGGTGCAGTCATATTCGTGAAATTTTGAGGGACAAAACAGCTTCTGTTGGCCAGCATGGCAAATTCACATGACCAACTTGAAAATTTGTTAAATCTAGATGTGGAACATTTTCACCCTCACGCCAATATTTTTATTGCGCAGATTCCTATTGGAATAACTGGATTTCGCTCGTGAAATTTCAGAGGGCAATGACGAATGTGAAAGCAGCTTTTTAGTCATTGCTAAAAAAAAAAAAAAAAAGATATCTTATTGTTTTTGTACTCATTAAAATTTGATTTAGACTTTCTTACTTTTAAATACTTAACTACAGTTAAACTTAAAAATGTTTTGGCTACAGATAGCTACTTAAAATCTCCACACTAAATATCCATACTTTTATTTAAGTAGGCCTACACATGTCAACAACAGGGGCAAGTTCAAGCTCAAACCGGTGTGCACCGTTTTGCTACGGTTTCCGGTTTGAACAACATGTTTCCTGGAAACGGTGTGCAACGGGGTTTGAGATGAGTTTTCTCTTGTTTGGTGGGTGTGTCAAACATGTCAGCCCAATCAGCAGCAACATGTATGTAAACCACGCTGTATTAAAGAGACAGCTCGCACAATGTAATTAACATCAAAATAAACTCACAAGAGCAAGTATATTGTTTGCACATGTTTATTTACATTAAAGGCAAAATAACTAAAATAATAAGAGGACGAGTATAGATCTGGAACTTCTTTAAGTCTGTCTAAATATCTAAATACTGATTAATGTAACATAAAAATACTATACATATTTATATATTTTGCTATTGTATTATGGAGTGACACTTTAATAAACTTTTCTATACCCCTCTGATTATATAATGGTAAATATTACAATATCATAGCACAACAACAGTGATCAGCAATAATGATAAGCCAAATACTCACAGTAAAAATAATAAGGTCATATAGATCATAATACAATCTTGGAGGTAAGAAGTGGATTATCCTTCACCTGAAATGTTTGTCTTTTCATCCTGAAATGCGAGGCAAATGTTGAATCACAATAATTAGGAACCACAGTTTGCACAAATCCCTTCACTTGATTGGGATGTTCCTCTTTTATTCTGGACGGCAAGGGCAGTGACTGTAACATTGAGCGTATTTTGCAGTATTAAACACGTATTTATACCGATTTCATCAGGCTCCGAAAATTCTTCAAAAAGAACACAAAGAATGGCCTTCTCAGCTGCCATAGCTGCAACTCTTGCGTCATCAGAACAGGGTGTTCAACGCACCACCGTTAACGTTTTGTCGGGGCTGAACACCGTTTTTGTCGGGGCTGAACGCAGCCCAGGTCTCCATGAGATGTCCTAAATTTGACCACAACTATAGCACATAGTTTTTACATTATTATTCACACTAGGCTGTACAATCTCCTAGTCAGTGGCTTATATTCCTCATTATCTGCGGTTCAGAGCATCTGAAATGCCGCGCCTCTGCACGCCACGCATTTTATTCTTCCTTTTAAGTAACAGCCGCCCGAGGCGTTCGTGACGGGTGATCAGACACAGACCGGGAGCGCGCGCAGATCCGCCCTCCAGACGCCATTTCTCGGACGGGGTGGGGAGCTGAAGCAGCTTTTACACCAATCCTGGGAAGGAACAGAAAACACAACAAATAGACATTTTAAAAAGTCCTCTAGGTCGTCTTGTGGAGTGGCAGCGTCGTGCCTCATATAGGGGAGCGCCGCGCAAGGAGGGAAACTTTCTGTTGCGAGATTATTCACAATTAGTTGTGTGAAGACGTGTTGCGGGCCGCCATTTTTGTTACAGCCTTCGAAGTCTGTTGGGAGTCTAAATAAGAGACAAAACTCTTCCGTACTTTGTGTTAATACACGAAGAAGGTCTCGTTGTTGGACGCGACCGACATACGTCGCCTTGAATCGTCATGCAGAGCGATTTATTAACTTATTATGGCGTTGTTTGCCTCATCTTGAGCGGACGGTGATTGAGGACGGCTAACGTTAGCTGGCTAACGCGTTATATTGTCTCATAAGCTGCAGCTACTTTCACGGAAGAGAGAGAGGAAAGGGGAACTTTAATTCTAAATACGCGTTTTTGGGTTCGTTGCGAATTTTTGGGGTTGTTTAAACCTGTTCTAAGGTCGTCGTGATTCTTGTGTTGGTGGAAATTTAGCGATGCATCAAAGTTGGTTGACGCCAGTCGCAGCCTGTCCGGTCAAACGTCAGGTTGCGGTTCAGTAGGACTGTCGGATCAAAAAGTGTTTGGTCGCTTGTAAGAATAGGCGTTTGTTGTTTTAATTTATTGCTTATTGCTTATTTCTGTTTTATTTTTCGAATTTATTCGCCGCAGTTGTATTTTGAGCAAATATGTCGTCTGCACGGTTCGACTCCTCGGACCGAGCCAGCTGGTATTTCGGGCCGGTTTCGAGACAGGAGGCGCAGAATAGGCTACAGGGACAGAGACACGGGATGTTTTTGGTGCGAGATTCCTCCACCTGTCCTGGTGATTATGTACTGTCAGTGTCCGAAAACTCCAAAGTTTCTCACTATATCATCAACTCTTTGCCAAACAAGAGATTCAAGATAGGCGACCAAGAGTTTGATAATCTACCTGGCCTTTTGGAGTTCTATAAAATACATTATCTGGATACGACCACCCTGATAGAGCCAGCACCAAGGTAAGAGCTTCATTTCGTTTTGACCGTCACATCATACACTCCATTTCTCACTAATGTACATTTTCCTCCCCTTTATTATGGCAAGCCGTTTAAACATTCATTCATTGAAACTATCTAGGATCTGTTTTATGCTACTAGTTCTCGTTTTTTTATTTATTTAATAGATTAGTGCCTCTCATAGATTAGTGCCTCTCTTGATACTAGTTGCAACTAGTGACAATGAGTGCAGTAGTGACAAGTCGTCATTAGGTGCTGGTAATTACTTAGTACTAGTGTATTCAGATTGTTACAACTACTAACAAGATTTTTTTTTTAAATTAAACAGTCAGAATGGCCACTTTTTAAAAATATGACAAGTAAAAAGCAGTTGTAACTATTAGGGATGCACTGATTTTTTTGGCCGATACTGATTTTAACAAACAACTATTGGCCGATAAAGATATTGGTGAATTGCATAAAGGGGTTAAAAACAAAAAAAAGCAGAATTGGTATTTGAACGTTTCTGTTCCTGCGTTCCTCTGTATTATTACCGTTCCGAAACCAGTTTGAGTAGAAAAAATGCTGGTTAATATAATGTTATTTTAAAAACTTTTTCTTTGCCTATAATAATAATAATAATAATAATAGCTTTCTCTTTACTCAAAAAGGGGAAAAAAAACACGAGGGCCTTGATCTGGTAGCCTATCTTGCGCTTAGTCATAGCCAATACAGCATCATCTTTTCTAGATTTTGACCAAATGTATTAAACAAAAGAAAATACTGTCAACGCTTTAAAGACATTAAATTAGGCCTATTTTTTCAAGATATTTAAAAATGTTTGCTGCATGGATAAAAAAATGCTACTCCTATAAGCGTTTTGAGAGGAAAAAACAGCCTAAATTAGTAGGCTGTATGTCGCATTTTATTATTAATATATTATTATTTTATTATTATCATTCAGAAATAATGTAGGCTAAAACACCGGTAAATAAAGCAAAATATTTACAGACATTACAAACACAATTAGGCTATTTTAGTTCCCTTCTCCACAACAAATCCTCTAAAGTTGTAAGCCAAAACGAATTAATTTAAAAGCGAAACTGAAGCCTACCTCTCTCATTCTGCACGAATCCAAATGATTCCATATTCATGACGTATCTGGATGCTAAAATATTATTTATGTAAACTATAGGCTTTGTTCTTCACTCACATCATCCTTTACATAGGCTATAACAGCACAGTGAGGCGGTGGTTACACTGAATGGCACAGACTGTACTACAGACTATTTAAATTGAGCAGTGTAGTGGTCGACCGATATTGTTTTTTTGACAGCCGATGCCGATATCTTGGAAAGCCAAATGGCCGATATAATTGTATTTATTTTAATATTTAAGAAATTTGAAATCATTTGAAAATAATCATTTGAAATAAACATACTTATACTTTAGATGACAGTATTTTCCACAAATAAATAAATATTTTTTATAATTTTATAATTAAAATGGAAGTAAACCGTAACCAACCGTGCACTCAGTATTTTGGGAAGTTTGTGTGCATTGGGAACTCATAACACACATCATACATAGAGCACACAGTGAAAATGACATGAATGTGACAGTGGGCAAGTGCAGCATAATTTGAAATCACGAATTTATGTTTATAGCATTCAATTTGCACGGACCGAAAGTCACGCAGAGAACACGCGATCATGCAGGTCACATGCACACTTCACAAGATCTCACAACTGGATTCGACTAAGTTTGCAAGGTTTGTGAAATTAAATTTTCATTAGCCATTCAAAGATTTGTTTAAATGATGTAAATGAGTATTTGCTGAATGCTGACGGCAAACGAGAAAGTATTATAATGTTTGCCTTTCTATTACTAATAATATAAAAGCAATCGTTATAATACTTTTGGATACATTTTAATTTCTTTGTTTAACAGTTCTATCGGATTATTAGACAGACTTCTATCCGTATTAGACAGAACTGAACGATGACAGCGAACAGGAAGAATGTGAGCACAGGCGCTGCCGCACTCAGTGCCGTCAAAATAAAATTCCCGCCTCGAACGCATCGGCCAAACAGAAAAACTTATCGGCCGATGCCGATATTTGAAAAATGCCAAATATCGGCCGATATATCGGCCATGGCGATATATCGGTCGACCACTAGAGCAGTGTAACTTTTTATGTATGTTTAACTGTATTTTATTTAGATAATGAACAGGCTGCGATGTCAAGTTAGCAAAAATATGTTGTATGTGCGTGTGAGTCGCTGACACGATTCAAAACCGTAAAGCTTTTGCAAAATAACGAAAATGGCTTTCCTTTCAGTGAACTTTCGAGCGTGTTACAATGATCCAAACTCAGCACAATTTTTTCTGTCATTTTGTTAATCTGTTAATGGTTTAAGTTAAATATATTTCATGTATAGGCCTATATATTGCTTTTTATGTAGCCTATATAGTTTTATTCCATTTTCTCTGTTCACAGAAATGCTGCAGGTGCATGATGTGAATTTGTGTGAATCCATGTTCTACACGATCCTGCCATTTTTGCTGGTTTCAAACACAAAAAGCAGCATATTACCTGCCATTCATTTTCACTTAAAGTAGGCCTAATGCTTAATTGGCGGTTCGTGACATATCCTCAGATAAACTAACTCCGGGGCATTGCCATTGCAACTTAACATTACCTATGATGAATTTACAGCTGAGCATTTCACTGGTTGGATGCGTCAGCGTCACATTTGCATAGGCCGTACTATGCTGTCTGACAAGCTATATTTTGTACAGATTTTTTGTTTTGGCAAGTATTTAATTATTTTGCCCAGAGAAAAACGTTGGATTATGCAACAGACATGCAACTCATTGTCTTCATGCAGTTAATTAATAAACCATCGGTATCGGCCCTTTTCATGCTATTTCCGATATGCTAATGGCTATAAAATAATTAAAAATCGGCCGATACATCGGTGCATCCCTAGTAACTAGTGAGATAAGAAATATTGATAGTAACAATTGGGAAGACACTAGTCTCTTGTAAGTATTGGTATCTTATAAGTACTAGTAAAACTGAAAAACCAGCAATTTGTAGCTAGCAAAACAGTTTGCTTAGCTTCACAGAAACTGCATGTTTTAATGTTGCAATTAAGATAGGGTGACCATATGGGCCAATTTTACGGTACACGTCCTTGCCAGGACTTCTATATTGCCTAAAATATCCAGGTTTTGGCTGTTTGCGTATTTGCATCACTTTGATTGTTCTCTGTAGATCCCACCTTCTCACGCACCTCAATTGGTCGATTATGTACAATGCCTGCATGTTATTGGTCAAACTACTTTGGATGTTTTAGGCAATATAAAAATCCTAGCCAGGACGTGTCCCATATAAATGGCACATATGGCCACCCTAAATTAAGAAAATGTCCATAGTGGCAATAATATACGTTTGTTGATACAAGTCACATGGTTGGTTAAAGCCGTGTATTCAGTTAAACAGACAAAACGCAGTTATTTCATCTTGCGATTTTATTGATTACAGTATGAGGATAATATTTGACAGTTTTGCAACACCATCCAAAATTGGTATCATCGGAAATCGTAGCCAGCTAATATGCTGATAGTAAATTGGGAAAAGTACTGATCACTGTTGGCTTGCATATGAGTGATTATAAAATACTAGTAACATAAAATAGGTGTTACTGGTTTTAATGAATAACCGTTAAAACAGCTTGCCATATCTTTGCTGGTTTTTCTTCACATTTATTTGTATCCTCGGATTATTATTGTCAAGATGATCAGTTGAACATATCTGTAATTCCCCTGAATTTCCTCCCTGTATGTTTTAAAATGTTCTCATTGAGCTGTGCAATAAAAAGAAGTTCAGTCATTCCTATTCAAGATACCAGGAAGTTAACTGTACATGTGAAAGTGCACATTCTTCACAGAAATGCTGCAGGTGCATGATGTGAATTTGTGTGAATCCATGTTCTACACGATCCTGCCATTTTTGCTGGTTTCAAACACAAAAAGCAGCATATTACCTGCCATTCATTTTCACTTAAAGTAGGCCTAATGCTTAATTGGCGGTTCGTGACATATCCTCAGATAAACTAACTCCGGGGCATTGCCATTGCAACTTAACATTACCTATGATGAATTTACAGCTGAGCATTTCACTGGTTGGATGCGTCAGCGTCACATTTGCATAGGCCGTACTATGCTGTCTGACAAGCTATATTTTGTACAGATTTTTTGTTTTGGCAAGTATTTAATTATTTTGCCCAGAGAAAAACGTTGGATTATGCAACAGACATGCAACTCATTGTCTTCATGCAGTTAATTAATAAACCATCGGTATCGGCCCTTTTCATGCTATTTCCGATATGCTAATGGCTATAAAATAATTAAAAATCGGCCGATACATCGGTGCATCCCTAGTAACTAGTGAGATAAGAAATATTGATAGTAACAATTGGGAAGACACTAGTCTCTTGTAAGTATTGGTATCTTATAAGTACTAGTAAAACTGAAAAACCAGCAATTTGTAGCTAGCAAAACAGTTTGCTTAGCTTCACAGAAACTGCATGTTTTAATGTTGCAATTAAGATAGGGTGACCATATGGGCCAATTTTACGGTACACGTCCTTGCCAGGACTTCTATATTGCCTAAAATATCCAGGTTTTGGCTGTTTGCGTATTTGCATCACTTTGATTGTTCTCTGTAGATCCCACCTTCTCACGCACCTCAATTGGTCGATTATGTACAATGCCTGCATGTTATTGGTCAAACTACTTTGGATGTTTTAGGCAATATAAAAATCCTAGCCAGGACGTGTCCCATATAAATGGCACATATGGCCACCCTAAATTAAGAAAATGTCCATAGTGGCAATAATATACGTTTGTTGATACAAGTCACATGGTTGGTTAAAGCCGTGTATTCAGTTAAACAGACAAAACGCAGTTATTTCATCTTGCGATTTTATTGATTACAGTATGAGGATAATATTTGACAGTTTTGCAACACCATCCAAAATTGGTATCATCGGAAATCGTAGCCAGCTAATATGCTGATAGTAAATTGGGAAAAGTACTGATCACTGTTGGCTTGCATATGAGTGATTATAAAATACTAGTAACATAAAATAGGTGTTACTGGTTTTAATGAATAACCGTTAAAACAGCTTGCCATATCTTTGCTGGTTTTTCTTCACATTTATTTGTATCCTCGGATTATTATTGTCAAGATGATCAGTTGAACATATCTGTAATTCCCCTGAATTTCCTCCCTGTATGTTTTAAAATGTTCTCATTGAGCTGTGCAATAAAAAGAAGTTCAGTCATTCCTATTCAAGATACCAGGAAGTTAACTGTACATGTGAAAGTGCACATTCAGTAGTGGATTGGATATTACAGAAGACGAACCGCTTAGCAAAAAGTGGATTAAAAAATTTCCCCTTTGATGTCCTGTTTAAAATCCTCTTGTTGTTGATTATTAAATCCTAAAAATTCTTTCATCATTGTAATACAGGTACCCCAGTACCTCTCTGCCCAGTGGTCCTATTCAGCCATCTGGGGGACTTGGAGATGAGAACCAGGAGTATGTGCGGACTCTTTATGACTTCACTGGTAGCGATGCTGAAGACCTTCCTTTCAAGAAGAGTGAAATCCTAATTATTCTAGACAAGCCTGAGGAGCAGTGGTGGAGTGCCAAGAACAAAGAAGGCCGAGTAGGCATGATTCCCGTTCCCTATGTAGAAAAGTTGGTGAGGCCTTCGCCTCAGCCTGGCCAGGGTTCACGTAATTCCAATAGCTATGGCATCCCTGAGCCAGCACACGCCTATGCTCAGCCTCAGACTCCATCGCCCATTCCTCCCATCACACCCGGCGCTGTCATCAACCCACTGCCTTCCATGCAGAACGGGCCGGTAATGGCGAAAGCGATCCAGAAACGAGTGCCATGTGCATATGACAAGACTGCCTTAGCACTGGAGGTAGGTAGCTAAATTATGGATTTCTGTAAACAAAAATTTGCATTTGGCACCAGCTGAAGTGAATCTGCAAGTTTCCATTGTTTTATTGATGAAGGATAATACGAGCAGCCTTATGCCCACTAAAACCCATACCGTCATCTATTTCTTTCAGTTTACTAATTACCAAATGTTATTAAGTAAGCATAGATTTTTGCTGGCTAATCTATTGGTTGATTTATAGTAATACAAGATGCAGTACTGGCTGCCATAGACACCTAATGAAGCAATTTTTCTATAATTTATAAGATTTAACTGGTGCAGTGATCACACATTTAAAGAGATTTTACCCTTCATTACTTTAGGTCAGATGGTGCTGATAGCATGGAAATGTGAAATGACTAGGGATGGGTACCGAAACCCGGTATTTAATCGGTCCCGGGGATAAATTATGAAAGACCGGAGTATCGATAAGCTCTGACGTTAACGGTTCTGCTATCGGTACTGGAGTAGTAATACCGTTAAAACCTTAATGATACCCATCCCTAGAAATGACCAATATTTTCTTTTGATGACACACTTGTCAGCTCAGATCTATGTTTTTGAGGGGCTTTCCTTAAGACAGACCTATAAACTTGTTTGTGAAAAATGCTTTAGGAGAAAATAAAGCTTGCTGTCCTAGGTGTTTGTTCCTGTGCTCACTGACTTTCAATAGATTTTTACTTCTACTTTTCATAGTTTGCCATTTGCATGGGCCGCACATGTCTCTAAGAACTGTTGCACAGCGACTCTCTCCACAGTTACTGATAATTTTTGAGTGTGGAGGCTCTATTTTGTTTAATTCAGTATAGAATTTATTGTTGATTTGTTCAGTGTCTAGAATGAAATTCCATACTTAGTCATCGCACCTGGCAAGTTCCAGCACTCCTCTATCCGTTTCTACATGCAAGGCCTTGTCCATTTGTAGAAAGCATTACATAAGCTATGTCTTAGTCAGCCTGAGAATGTGTCAGTTGATTCTGGTAGGTGCAGGGAAAAGGTGTGGAAGCTCATGGATGTGGATTTACGGCTTTTATAATTTTTTAAAATTATTTTCTTTGTATGTTTTTGTCTTTTTGTACATAAGTTTTGTCTGTCTGCTGTATTTTACATATGAGTGCAGCTTATATATGTCATCTTATATATAGCTTATATAAGCAAGGATTATGACAGAGTTTAGTATGGCCTAAAGCAAAATAAAGTCTGATTTAGAACAGCTATTTCAAGCATTTTGGGAAAATGAAGCATGTTGGTTAATATTAGGGGTTGGACAATATATCGATATGGCGATATATCGTTGTCCTTCATGCGATACGAGAATCGATATCTGGCGCCAAATATCGATATTTTAATTATTACAATAAGGCGCTCTATATAGATTTCCCTGCTCACAGCGTCTAAAAATGCGTGGAAATCGCGGCCGCGCCATTTCCACCTTCTTTCCAAAGCGCTCTGAGCAACCATGAACCGCGTTCTCTATGAAGATGGGGAAGCACTAGGAACCGAAGGATAAACCGATTTCCAGCCACTGTATTAGCTCTACTGCTCTTTATATGTTTATGGAGATGAGAACTAAAAAACTGCCCCGGAACAGCTATCAGCGTGGACTGTAGGCATCGATCACGTTATTACTGCAGAGCGCATATTGAGTCCGTGAGTAGCCTAACTTCTCCGCTTGGATCGCAGGGGGATTTCCCTCACTAACTATATGAGTGCCGCCGGTGCGTCCAGTTTTATGTCAACAAAACTGGATGCTCTCTCTCTCAGATATTACAAGGGCGCGTTATGCAGTGAGCACCGACCGGCAGAAACATAAATCTGCACCTATGGCATGGACGACGAAACAAAACCTCATCAGAGCCGTAATGCGGTGCAGAAGTGTGCAGTGTGTGCTTGCCTACATTTGAAATAGAGAAAACTTGCACTTAACCTTTTCACAGTCATTTTGTTTTCATAGGATTTCACAGATATTGTGGTGAATCGTTATAGGATTGTCTAGCAATATATCGACTATCGCAGAATCGCTGTATCGTGATATTATCGTACCGTGAGCCATGTATCGTGATTCGTATCGTGAGGTACCCTGCGATTCCCACCCCTAGTTAATATGCAGAGTCCTGTATAATTGGTGTCAAAATGATAATTGTATAATGGTTTTATAATGCCTAACATGCTTCAATAATGATTTTAGACAAGAGTGGTATTTTCATCAGTGTTTTAATGGATGTAAACTGATAACTCCATATTTTTGAAAAATATGTTGTTCCTTGGATCTGATTTCTGGTGGGCAGGACATAATCTTTTCCACCGGCTTTTCCTGAGTTTTATAGATTAGGGTTTGATAATTTCAGAGCTTTCACAGCACCGTTTAAGAAGCCAGTAATATGTTTCTCTCAATTTTTTTTCTCTATTCTAAATGCTTTAAAAGACCTGTACATTATATGTTTTTCAATTCATCTTGTTTTTTTTTTTCTTATAGGTGGGTGACGTTGTGAAAGTGACTAGGATGAACATCAGCGGTCAGTGGGAAGGGGAGGTGAATGGCCGGAGAGGTTTATTCCCTTTCACCCATGTGAAAATATTGGACCCCCAAAACCCAGATGAGAGCGAATGATCTGGGCCATGTGCTTGTCAGCACCCCATCAGCTCGCCGGCCGCCCCATCAAGTCACCACCGGTATTACGCTTGCCTGCCTTGGGGCGCAGCCATGACGCATTTCTCAAGCAAACCATTTGCGTGGCTTCTGACTGTTTACAGCTCCGAAAACTAACTGTTCTTAATCCACCTCACTTGGTTACAGGCGAATCAGTATTTTTATTCTGTTAATATTAATTAATATTCTGTTGTTTCCACACATCGGCCATCTGTACCTGTGACGAGGTGAAATGAGGCCTCCAACGTGACCTGAGCCTTCTTGCCACTCTCCTGCAGTTTTCTGTCTTCAGCTTTGACTTTTGCCAGCTAAACGATGTTGTGTTAAGAAAGGGAAATGAGGATCATTATACCCTCTGGTTTGATTGCCAACTGTTCACCCAAATTTGATCTTTTAGTTTGTCTTTTGTTACATTTCAACAGAATCCTAGTGATACTGATCTGACCTTTGGTAACAGCCATGACTTGAAGATGAAGGTAGGGTATTGCAGTGGCAGGTTCTTAGAGTAGCAACAACTGCACCACTCCACCTGATTGACCTTAGAAGCAGACTCACCAGTTAAAGTCTTTTTATTTTTTTCCTCAGCTAGTATGTGGGACTAGTCTACTGTAGCCTTTTTATTTGTGCCATAATAACTTATCTGTAAATTGCAGTAGTAGTGTAGCTAGATGGTTGTGGCTAGTCTCTCGGGGGATCTTTTGAATGGTGAAGGGCTTGCCTGTGGAGCTTTTTGCATCCAGTTGTGATGCCTTAGATGCGAGATTGGGTCTGGGGAGAGTAAAAACGCACCTCATCTATTCCATTGGACAAGCTGGAAATGTCACCTGTGCAATCATGAGCTCATCTCTGAGGACTGGATTCAGTGTCTGATTCTCTTACTCTGTAAAGGTGGCAGTAACGTTTGGATCTTAACATGACTGTTACTGCACATCACAAGGTCTCTGCTATAACTTTGATGGTTTCTGCCCAATTTTGATTCAGTAACCTGACATAAACATGACTTTTAGGTTTTGTCCATCTGTAATCAGTTTCTTTTATTAGCCATGTGTTACTGTGTGTTGAAATAAACTGGCATTTTCTAAAAAGGGATTTAAAAAGCCTGCTGGTGGCCTCTGTGCATGACCTTCTGGCCAAGAGGGATGTCCCTCTTAAGTTAACTGCTGCTTCATGTCATGTCTTTTTATTTCTGTCTGTTGATTTTTCTTTATTTTTCCTTTTTGAAATTAATTAATCTTTGTCTGGTTTACATCCCTAGCATCAAACATTCATATTAAGCAACCCATAGACCAACCCGTATCTTTTAGAAGTGCTCGAATAATTTGAGGTTTCAAATACATAAGTTTTTCTTTTTTTCTAAGGCTTTAACAGTATTACTGTTTATTGTTTCACATTACAAAATATCCATGTGGTCTCATTCGTTGAAAATGAAAATTTGTGCCTTTTATTTTCTTACATCATTTACATGTTAATATTTCCCATGGTTAACACCCGTGCTGGTATTACCCATTATGTACAGAACGAGTAAATAAAATTTATGTCTACTTCTCTGTGAGTGTATGACCAACTTTCTGCGTATATGGACTTGCCATGGTTATGAAGAACCTGAAAATATTAGGAAATATCATAGAATTTAATATGATTCTAAAATGCTTTGGACATTTACATGGTGAATACTGTTTTTTTCACTATTGTGTTTTTGTTTACATCCGAATTTTAAATATTGGTACCACACACACAAATGAAAATCCATCCCAGCAGTTTCTGCTACGTTGAATCCTAAAATTAAAACTTGTAATCACAAATGGCTGCTTAGGAAAAAGTCTTAAATGAATTAAAGGTAGAGTTCGTCCAGCAATGAAAAATCTGTCATCATTTACTCATCCTCAAGTTGCTTCAAATCTGTATGAATTTTTCAGATGTTGAACACAAAAGATAATACTTTAATAAATGTTGGTAACCAATCAGTCGACGGTCGCCATTGACTTCTATAGCATGGAAAAAATACTATGGAAGTCAATGGCTACCGTCACCTATTTTGCCAACATACTTGAAAATATATATATATACAGTGGGTACGGAAAGTATTCAGACCCCCCTTGGGTGAACGATCTCTTTAAATAGAATGGGAACCCTGTAAACAGAAGTACAAGTATCATTCTGGAGACTTCTGAGTCCTAAAGTGGGTCATTTCAAAGCTTCTGTTTCTACAGACATTTTGTTCAACCAAACAGTGACTTAACAGCCTGTTTAGAGACTGTGTTAAGTATCTGGAACAAGAGGTTGGTTATGCCATCTCACTTTAATTTTTTATTAGCACCAGTTGTGAATGTGACCGTGCCCTGGAGACAAGACATAATTAAAGAATTTTAATGAAGTGTCCAAAAAAAGAAACCCTGTGCTATGATGACTTCGAGAAAATTATGAAGGTCAGGCTTTGCTTTTTTTTTTTTTTTCCAGTAAATCAGGAGCCCTTCTTTTTGAGTTTTTGTATCTGTGACCTTGATGTAATGTATGCATCAACATCATTATCACAACAGTTCAAACATGATTTGGTGCAAAATGGGTTCCTCGTGGCTCAGGTTCTTTTCACAAGTATTTGCTTGTGTTTCCTTGTCTGTTGGCATGGATTCATCATGACAGTCTGCCTTAGCTATTTGAGAGCACTGTGTAGCAACTGGTGACAAAAGGAATATTCGGGGGAAGTTTGTACACAACAAACTGGAGGCTATTTAAAGGTAAAGTGTAATTTCTTCGACACTATATAACGGCAACAAATAGGACTCTATCATAGCAGCTCTATCATTTTCCTAAGGCTATAGTGTGATGAGTCACAATTACAGCTAAATAGATTGCAAATCTTGTATTTCTCATACAAAATGGGTGGTTCCTAGCCAGAATAAGCTGCAAACTGGACCAGACTGGTTTAAGTTAAAAGTCAAAAGAGTGACTAAGCGGACGTAACAACCTTTGTTGAGTCAATGTAAATGATGAAGGATGGGAGGAATGAAATTACGTTATGGTGGTGTAGAAATTACTCACTTCACCTTAAAAGTGGTCTCTATGTTTCAACTATGTAATCAGTTCTAAAAAATGAATTTAAAATTATGTAACCTACTTCTAGAAAACTTTGCAAATTCAAATATATCAAACGCCAGGTTTTGTTATTGAGATACAGTCAGTCACTCTTTAAAGCCAGCTAATTGTTATTTGCAAGGCGTCTGCTCATGGCTTTGAGATGATAGTGTTGGTTTAAAGATTCTTACAAACAGGTGCAGATCAGTTTGACAGCATCAAACCATTACCCAGGACTGTGTATCCGATTTGGAAGCCTGACAGACACTGCAATGGAGGAGCTAAAAATAAAGCAAATTGCGCAATTGTTGCTGGGCTTTGATATTTATTGACTGATATTTATTTTAGGAAGCTTGTAGAGAGAGAAGTGGACTTTATGTCAGTTGAATCGGAGGCACAAAAGTAAAAGTAATTTGATTTATGTCAAGATTAAATTAGCATTGCATAAATTTCAGTGATGGCATCTTCATTTTTTTGTTGTTGTATGAGCAAAACTCCAGATTTATTACATATAAGTTACTTGTTTTAAATCTTTTAAAAGTTAACTAGAAGTGAAAATTAATTCACCTTCAGGCCATCCAAGATGTAGACGAGTTTGTTTCTTCATCAGAACAGATTTGGAGAAATTTAGCTTTACATCACTTGCTCACCAACAGGTCCTCTGCAGTGAATGGGTGCCGTCAGAATAAGAGTTCAAACAGATGATTAAAAACATCACAACAATGCACAAGTAATACAAATGATGCCAGTGAAGTGAAAAGCTGCATGTAATAAATCTGTTTTTAACCTCAAACTGTTTCTTACAGCTAAAATATGAGTCCTCTATTCATAAAGTTGTCTAGTCTGAATATGGAGAGAAATATGCACAGATCAAGCACAGTTAAACAGTCCAAAACTGTTCTAAACAAATATGTTGATGGATGTATAAGGACTGGACGAAATGTTATTATGGATTATGCACTTGTATTTTTGCCAGAATTATTACTTTAAAGGCTGATTTATGATTGATTATGTTTGGAAAACACTGGTTGTGGATTTGACACTATTCACTTATGTAATGCATGACATGGAATGGAAACATCAAATGAATAAAATCAACAGTACAACATATGTCCCGTAAAAACTGCAAGCCTGTCCGAATTTAAATCTGTTTCACCTGAGCATGCGATGTTGTTGATTTGCTGCACAGTGAATTTTTTTTTTTTTAGAAAACGTGCATGGTTATTTTAACTAAACATACCAACCAACACTCTCATATTTGCTGTGTTTAGAAAGCATATTTTAAAAGCATAATACAAGACCATAACTCTCACATGAGGTTAACTGCGAGTCCTCTTCTCTTCATCGAGTTAAATTTGCATAATTAAATGGGATATCACCCATCAGGATTGATGGAAATTGATTCTTTTTGAGAATCATCACTGGGCTACTGAAACAGAGGTCGATGAAGGCCCATTTCAGCCCATTACCAGCTTGTCCCAAGGATAATTCTGCTGCTATAGATTGAAATTTACCATAATGAGTGGCTTGCTCTTAATTTGACAGTCCAAATTTCAGCATAAAATGACATTTAAATTAGTAGAAGATTAAACATAAAGATGTGTTCTATAATCACTTTGCAACACAGTTTATCTTTTCTGTTAAGGTGCTGCAAGGTAAACCTCATCTCACAGAAAATCTGTGCAAAAACAATCTGTGCACAGAACGGCAGAAGTGCTGATGTCCTATATTTAGTCTTTGATTCGTCTCGGTCAGCTGAACCTTCACCACATCTGTGCAAGGTCATTATTAAGAATATTTTAATTGGAACAACCACGAAAGTACGTTTCCTAGTATCATCTTATTTTAACTACTGAAATGATAATAAAATGTGTAAAATATGCATTTATTGTTATTTTAATCAATTTGGTTATCATTTTGCTATGTTAAAATACTTTTAAAATACAAAATTAATGGTAAATATTTGCAATTCTGTTGATGCTAAACCAGCATAATTTGCTTCTTTAGCTACTCTGACACACGAGAAACATTTGAACAGTAGGCTATATTATTTAATCATCACCCCTGCTTCTGTGGTAAGACATTTTGGCCAAAACTGACTGTGGAAGTAAGAATTTAAGAGGAAGTAAGAACTGTTGTGGTTTTCTATGTGAACAATAACCTATTAAAACATCCTGTGCTGGACTCACATGCTTTACTGTATAAATTTACAGTGGCTAATTAGCTGACTTTACAAACCAAAATTTTTTTTGGCCAAACAAATCTAAGACTCAATCCTATAAACAGGGATAAGAAGTTTATTTTTAAAGACGGTCAAGTAGACATTTATTGTAATTGGATAGATGCCACTTCTTGTTGCTTGCCAGTTAATCAGTCATTTGCCAGTATTTGTTTTGGCTCTCCAGTTCATGAGTGCCCACTCCATAAACCAAGATTTCACAAATAGATTTGGAATAAAACGTAAAATAAAATGTAGAATGAACTCACTCCCAGTACTTTGTACTTTTTCCGTGGCTGACCAGAATATGTAATACTATAGGTTAAACATTAGATGGCAGTATTGAGTTGATTTACTAAAGCAGTTTGGAAACTCACCCATACTTGTAGGCAAATTGTGCCATTGCACCATGTCAGTGTTTAACAGTACATTGCCATGATTTACTCTTCATACTTTGCCCTTTGTAGAATTGCATTTAAAAGTGCTGCATTTGCATTTAAAATTTGATGGCTCAAACTAATAGTGATAAGACACAAATACGTGTCTTATCTCATATCCTAAATTGTGTTTAGGATTCTGATATGCTGGCAGGTTTTCCAGCACTAACCCAGCATAAACCACACACACACACACACACACACACATACAGGCTACTAATCCTTTGCTTTAAATATCGCTTTTGTGTAGTTTTTATTTTTAATTTTTTTAGTAATATAATTACTAATATAGTAATATAACTAATATAATTAGTAATATAAGTATTTATTTTTGGATTGATGCTTAAACAATAGATTAAAATAAATTACTCTATGCTAGACCAGCACCAAACCAGAATAAACTGTTTCAAAGGCAGATAAAATAAACACAAATTAATATTTAATCATTAATTCTAATTATATATATATATATATACAGTGGGTACGGAAAGTATTCAGACCCCCTTAAATTTTTCACTCTTTGTTATATTGCAGCCATTTGCTAAAATCATTTAAGTTAATTTTTTTTCCTCATTAATGTACACACAGCACCCCATATTGACAGAAAAACACAGAATTGTTGACATCTTTGCAGATTTATTAAAAAAGAAAAACTGAAAAATGCTCAGTATTTAGTAGAAGCACCCATTTGATCTAATACAGCCATGAGTCTTTTTAGGAAAGATGCAACAAGTTTTTCACACATGGATTTGGGGATCCTCTGCCATTCCTCCTTGCAAATCCTCTCCAGTTCTGTCAGGTTGGACGGTATATAAATCGCAGTAACACGTTATTTTTGGATCAGTGCTTAAATAATAGATTAAATTATATGTTACTCTATGCTTTCAATACTGAAGGCCCAACCTAAAATTAGTCTTCCTACATAATGAATTAGTCCCTGAGCAATTTTGGGGTACTGTGACTGTCTAGTTCCGACATTGTCCTTTTCCAATCACAGACCATCACACATGCACATCCACACACACCCCTGTCCTTTTGTCACCAGAAAACCTGAGCTGCTGCTAATTGTGTTGCTGGCAGGATGCCAAAGCCATTATGGGCCGTCTGTGCAGTGGGCTCTCGTAGAGAACTATGGCTAGATGAGCCGCCACTGCACCACAGTGTGGGACGGCTGCCAAAATGAACTCAGCAACCTCTTTGGTGTGCCCTTTGGGTCAGCTTACACAGCAGCGCACCGTTCTGCTGAAATCCCTGAATTAATGCAGAGAGAGAAGAAGAGGGGGAGGAATGACTCAAGCAAAATAGGAGATACACAAAATGGTGCTCACTTTTATTTGCAGTGTCAGAGTGGGGCAGTCCAGCACAAGGGGGTTTACAAGCGGTGATGAAATGTGAGAAGGTTTGGGGGGGAGGGGTGACGGTCGTGTCCATGTCATGTGTTCGCCTTCATTCATTTGGTGGTCTTCAAACAGACTTGGATCCAATAGTGCGCCCTAGTTTCTTTTAGGGTTATGGGTATATCAATCTCTGGGTTTGTGTCAGCTCTTCACTTTTTGACCTTGCCCTGGGCGGCCACAGCCTCCATGGCCTTGCGCACCGTTTCCTCGTCTCCCAGGAACTGCATGGGTTTGATGGGTTTCAGGTCCTTGTCCAGCTCATAGACGATGGGAATGCCTGTGGGCAGGTTCAGCTCCATGATGGCTGCATCTGACATGCCTGTAGACACAGGTGAACATCATGTCACATGCATTGAGTTTTCAAAGCCTCGACCTTTCCTTGACCCCTGTGACCTTTACTTCCTACAGTGCATCGCTCTCGAGGGAGAATGCAGAACCTTTCTGCTGAAAGGTTGTGCCTGTAACAGGAACCTCCTCGTCTCTTCTATGTATGAATGAGGGCTTTAAATAGTCCCTGTGTCATCTGGTATCATTGAGGCCTGGTGGTCAGACACATTCTGTGTTTTTGAATGCTGTATGTAATTGTTCCTTGATATGCTGAGCTAACTTGAAGTTCTATTATATAATGCATCACTCGCCCGATTGATTCCCTGAATAGTCTTTTAACTAAATGCTTGGTGGGATGATACTCACTCTCTAAGTGCTTGACGATGCCACGGAGGCTGTTGCCATGGGCTGCGATTATGACGTTTTTGCCGGCCTTGATCTCAGGTACAATAACCTCATTCCAGAAAGGCAGGGCACGAGCGATGGTGTCCTTCAAGCTCTCGCAGATGGGAAGCTCGCCCTCTTTCAGACCCTTGTATCGTCTTGACTGGTGAAAGATAGGAATGGAACATGATCAAACGTGCAGCCAAGCCATCATCAGTGTTTACATGAGTGACATGAGTGACAAAAGCAAAGTGTCACATGCATCAATGAATTATGCCAGAATTAAATGTATGAATAATTTTACAAATAAATAGTTTAAGATTAATATATAAATTCATATATATATATATATATATATATATATAATATACATACAGTGTGTATCTATAAAGACTGGGCAAAAACGGCATCCATGGGAGAGTTCCAAGGCAAAAGCCATTGCTGACCAAAAAGAACACAAAGGCTCGTCTCACATTTGGCAAAAAATATCTTGATTATCCCCAAGACTTTTGGGCAAATATTCTGTGGACTGATGAGAGTTTAACTCTCTGAAAGGTGTGTGTGCCGTTACATCGGGTGTAAAACCAACACCGCATTCCATAAAAAGAGAGATTTCACAGAGATGTGAGACTCATTGCCAGCTATCGCAAACGCTTGATTGCCATTGTTGAAAGGGTGGCACAACCAGTTATTAGATTTTAGGGGGCAATTATTTTTTCACATAGTGCCAGGCAGGTTTGGGCGGCTTTTTTCCCTTAACAAATGAAATCATTGAAACGGCATTTTGTATTGGGTTATCTTTGTGTAATATTAACATTGGTTTGATGATCTGAATCATTCAAGTGGGACAAATATGCAAAAAGTAAAAATAATTTTAAAAAAACCGGAAGGGGGCAAAAACTTTCACATCACTATATATATATATATATATGTCAAATTTACTTCATATTTATTTAATATTTTTAATATTTATCTTTAACATCTGATCTCTTTCTCTTACCTCACTGATGCTCTTGTGGTATGGATGGTCCTTATCCATAGGAGGAGGGGGAATATCAAATGATCTGCGCCAGATCTTGACCTGCTCCTCTCCGTGCTTGGCTGCCGTCTCTGCCTTGTTCAGACCAGTCAGACCACCGTAGTGACGTTCATTCAGACGCCAGGTGCGCACTACAGGCAGCCACATCTGGTCTGTGACCTCCATGATGGTCCACAGAGTCTTGATAGCGCGCTTCAGAACGGAGGTGTAGCACACATCAAACTTCATGCCTGCATCTTTGATGGCTTGAGCGCCTCGCTTTGCTTCCTCTAGACCCTTTTCACTGAGGTCTGCATCAAACCAGCCACAGAAACGGTTCTCTTGGTTCCAGGAGCTCTCGCCGTGGCGTACAATCACTAGACGATGAGCAGCAGCCATTTTGAATGAATTTGGGTTTTACTACAGTATTTTCCAGACTAAACCCACCAAACACAGCCCTCCTTGCTGTTGTGCACACACTCTGTGACAGACAGTGAGTCCTGCTTGCCTGTGCTATGCTCTTTTTATAGCATTCTGGTATGTGGCCCATCATATATGTCAAATCTATTCTGCTTTGAACCAATCAGAATGTTTCACTTTCAGAATGACAGCTGAACTTACCAATTGACTCTCATGTGTAAGGGGGTGGACTGGATATCTATCTACTGCTCGAAGGGCAGAGGTCGTGAACAGATTCAAAATAGCTACATGACTTTTAAACTGAGAAGTGTGGAATAAAAGTGCAAAGATCAGAGTAAGCCTTAGATCTCAGAAGCCATCAGTAAACACTGTAGCTCAAATGTAGAGAGAATGTAGAGACCTTAATGTATAGTACAGCAAGAGTTTCCAGGATTTTTTGGTCACTGAGGATTTAAGTATCCTGTTAATCTTTTAATAGCTAGCTATAATGAACTTCTTAATGTCATAAATTATTATGTATATAACAATTTAATTAAAGAAAATAATGTATGTTTATGCAACATTTATATTTGAGTTTGTCTGCTTACAATAAAAACATAGCATGGTCTTATTAAAAAACTCATTTAGTTTATTATGAAGTTCATTATTGCTAGTTATTAAAGTGTTAACTCTATTTAAACACTATTTAGAAGTAGAAAAAAGCAATTCAGTCTGCATAAGGAGAAACATTCACTTCTTTGTCCATGTGTATCATTTTATATGTACTACCTTTCATATCCAGCAGAGGCGATGGTGTGTTTCCACAGGTAAAGCACTGAAAATAGAGCTGTAACCATTCCTCACTTCTTTTCCACCCCCCTCCTCTCTCCCTCTCTTCCTCCAGCTTTCATCTCTGTATCTGCAGTGGAAACTGTGTGTGGTATGTATATATTTTAGCCATTTACATACCATAATTAGGTTCATAATTAAATTACATATTAAATGCAAAGCATGATTTGCTTAATTTTAGCTTCTTATGCAAATAATGACCTTGGTGGCATTCGCAGTGCGTATACTTAAACGTATAAATGTAGCATTTTGTTTTATGTTTAAAAATCTCATAATTTCTTATCAAAATTGTATTATACTCCTTGTCTTGCACATACCACTGCACGTAGCTCTCACTGTCTCTCTCCCTCTCTCTCTCTCTCTTTCTGCTATTGATACTGCATTGTCAGAGTTTAGAAAATCACTTGCGTCAGAGCTCCTTTCTGGCTATATAAGCTGCGCTGACTGCAGTAGGAGCAGCAGATCAGTGTTTGAGGGCTGATCGAGCTGACAGTGGTACTGAGGCACAGAGCAGCTTGTCCTTGGAGCCATGAGTGCCGTCGGGTTTGACCCCTACTTCTCGTCCTCGTACAAGCGCTGGTATGTGGAGAGCAGCCCCCGGGTTTCTCAGCGTGGTCGTTCTCGCACCACTTTCTCTGCCCATCCCCCTTCTCTCTCCTCGAGCCGCCTCCACTATGCCTCCCCCGGAAGGACCTCCGCCGGACTGCTGCTGAGCAGCCCTGGCCGCTCCGTGGACATGGACATCAGCCATGCCACCCAGGTAAGCTCCGAATTCCGGGCAGTGCGAACTCAAGAGAAGGCCCAGCTGCAAGAGCTCAACGACCGTTTCGCCGGTTACATCGAGCGCGTCCATGAACTAGAGCAGCAGAACCGTGCCCTGGAGGCTGAGCTGCTCCTGCTGAGGCAGAGGCATGTGGAGCCTTCCCGACTGAGGGGCCTGTACGAGCAAGAGGTCCGCACTCTGAGAGCTGCCGTCGAGGAGGCCCGCATGGAGAGGCAGGCTGCGCTGAGCCACCGCGAGAGTATGGAAAATGCCTTGCAGAGCCTGCAGGCCAGCTACGAGGAAGAGGTGGTTGCCCGCGAGAACACCGAAGGCAGGCTTCTGGAGGCCCGCAAGGAGGCCGACGACGGTGCTCTGGCTCAGGTAGAGCTGGAGAAGAAGGTTGATACGTTGCTAAATGAGCTGGCGTTCCTGAAGAAGGTCCACGAGGGTGAGATCTCAGAGCTGCAGGCCCAGATTCAATATGGAGCCCAGATCGCCATTGAGGCGGAGACCGCCAAGCCCGATCTGTCCAGTGCCCTGCGCGACATCAGAGCCCAGTACGAGAAGCTGGCAGCCAAGAACATCCAGTCAGCTGAAGAATGGTTCCGTGGGAAGATGGGCCACCTGACAGAGAGTGTGGTGCACCACACTGACGCAGTGAGGAACTCCAAGGATGAAGCGGGAGAGTATCGCCGCCAACTTCAGGCATGTGTCCTTGAGATCGCTGCCTGCAAGGGTCTGAATGAGTCTCTGGAGAAGCAGCTCAGGGAGGTGGAGGACAAGCAGAGTGCAGAGATTGCAGCCATGCAGGTTAGTTCTACTAAGAACTATTTTGAGTAATTTAAGTTCTCAAACCATTATTTTGACACCCATCCTTCCCTGCAGGATACAATCAGTGACCTTGAGGATGAGCTTCGAGCTACTAAGGGCGAAATGGCGAGATACCTTAAAGAATACCAGAATCTTCTCAATGTCAAGATGGCACTTGATATTGAGATAGCTGCTTACAGGTTGAACTGCTAATATAAAGTCAGATTTTTAGATTCATGTCAATGCTTCCGATTCGTCACATGATCTTTTCTGTTTTTGCAGGAAGTTGCTTGAGGGGGAGGAGTCTCGCTTCAATGTGGGTGTGGGAGGATTGGTCGGTGCTTACTCTGTTGGTCCCGTTTACTCCCGACCCATGTTCTCACTGTCCACCCTGAGCTCTGGCGCCCCTTACCTGTTTGGATCTCGCCTGGTTAGTGCATCACTCTCAGCCGATGAGGCCATCACATCCAGTCAAGCTCAAGAAGCTGCTGCCAGTCCTACCAAGGAAGAGAAAGAGGAAGTAAAGGAAGAGGAAGCGGAAGAGAAGGAAGAAGAAGAAGAGGAGAAAGAGGAAGAAGAGGAAGTAAAGGAAGAGGAAGCGGAAGCGGAAGAGAAGGAAGAAGAAGAAGAAACAAAGGAGGAAGCGGAAGGTAAGATTCGTAATTAAGAATTCTAAATACTGACAAGATGTGCATTACTAAATTATTGTTTTAAACAGGTGCTGAACAGGAAGAGGAAGCTGGAGCAAAGGAAGAGGAAGCTGCAGCAGAGGAAGAGACTGAAGAAAAGGAAGATGTTAAAGGGGAAGAAGAGAAAGGAGATGAAAAAGAGGGAGGTGGGGAAGAGGGAGAGGAGGAAGAGGGAGAGAAAGGTGAGGAGGCGGAAGTGGCTGCAGAGGAGGATACTGAGACAGAGAAAAGTGAGGAGAAAGCTGACACAAGTGCTGATAAGGCCAAAGAGGATACAGAGGCAGACAAGAAAGACACTAAAATAGAAAAAGACAAGGTCGAGAAGGAAACTGAGAAGGAAAAAGTTGAGCCTAAGGCTGAAAAAGCCAAAGAGGAAGTCGAACCTGAACCAGCCAAAGAGAAAGCCAAGGAGAAAACTGAACCTGTACCTGAACCAGAGACAAAGGATAAAGGCAAGGAAGAACCAGAGAAACCCAAAGCTAAGGAAAAGGCAGAGCCAGAAAGGGAAAAGGGAAAAGACGAAGGTGAGAAAGGCAAGAGTGAGAAAAAGGAAAGTGTGAAGCAGGAAAAGGGAAAGGAGAAACCCAAGGGGAAGAAGTAATGAGTCGGATCTATAACAGCACAAATACCAGTAGCCTGACCTGCTTCTCTAGTTCTCCTTCAGTCTGTAACTATCAACATGCCTTGATCAATGGTGCTCAGAGCATTTGAAATCACAGTCAACTTTATCAGCTTTTAAAACATAATGATTGTCTGATGTTACTGAGATGATCTACATATCTGAGTTAATGTATGCTTGTGAAGTAGATTATATTTTTGAATGAGGCATCAGTCTGGCAATAGATTGTAAAAAAGTGAATCTTTGCTGCCAGTGCAATAAAAACATGCTTCTCGATGATCAAAAAGATTTGCTGACTTTTTTCTTGACATTATTTGTGGGGGTAATCTTATTTAATAGTTTCCTTACTCAGAAGTTCTCTAATATCTGCTTAGTTTAATGGATGCCTTTAGATATTTAAAGCAGAAACTTTTAATATGAAAGGTATGAATCTGCAACACTTTTAAGAGTTATAAAAAAATTGTGGATTTAATAAAAAAAAATATGCAGAATGCCTAAAGTGGGTAAACTTCATGAATAGAAAACTCCAGTGAGACATTTATTAAGAGATTTACTCATCATGTGATCTTTAATAAAAACGTTTTTGTACTTGTACACATCTTTTAAACGTTTTCAAAGGTACCTCTAAAAAAGTTAAACTTTGTATAGAACCTTTTAAAACAGTGCTATACAGAAAACACATATGTACGTAAACATGCACAGACATCAGGAGATAAAATTGACAGTATAAGAATAAAATAAGAGTACATATAGTTGTCAGATGGAAATCTGGGTCATGTTACTAAAGACACCAAGTTCAATGTAAAATAGACAGTCGTTAATGTTACGGTTAGGGTATATCCTTTAAAAAGACTTTTCAGAATTGTATTTATTAGTATACTAATAAATACAATTCTGGAAGCTTTTTATTTAATGTATCTGTAACACCGCAATAAGGTTGTGAATACATTAACATCACACAATTTTATCTCACAGTTTTTTAAATCTTTGCTTACTTAAATTTCTTCGTATAGGCTGCTAATTAATTTTTATATCAAAATAAAGAGATGTACGAACAACAAATAAACAAAACCATATTTTTATATTAACAATAACCAAAATTATATATTTGATATTTGTTAATGCACAATACTTTAGAATGGCTATAGAAAACATGTTACGTGCGATGTGGTAATGTAAATAACCTTGATTTATAGTGTTACAAAGAGTCACAAAATCATATTTCTCATCATATACCTGTATTCATGGTGATATTTACCCCATTGTACTACAATTGGTTCTGTCAGGCTGCTGTGAATGACAAAACAGTCATAAGATCCTTTGTGATTTCTGTCAAGCTCCACACTGGTTCTCATCTGAAAGGTTTCATCATCATTTGGTCTGATTCCAGATGATATTTGGCTCTCAATGTTAATTCTGTCAAATCTGATGTTCATCTTAATAACTCTGGGATAGAAACCAGTGACCAGACAGCTCAGAACCAGCTTACTGTGATCATCAGGAGCTTTCCTGGCAAAGACACGAACATCGGGTAAATCTGGAGCAGAAAATAATAATGCAATCAACAAATAAACCAATAATTCTCTCCAACTGTGTGAAAAAAAAATGTTGTCTTTATAATTATTAATCGAATAATTTAGTTAGCTGGCATGAGATCCATTGTGGCAGTCTTATCTTCTAATGGCACTTCGATTTCCTGACGTCCACACATAACTGTAGTGAAAAATTTGCATATGTGATCAAACACTTTCATGTATTTTTTAGAATTTAACCAAATTAAGGGTTTTCACATTGCAATGGACTGCTGATGAATATCCCAAACCCAGAAGTGAAAACCATGTTCAAATGAGAATATTTCAATGCATCAAATAAGAATAATGCTGCCAAACCTGTCCTTTACAGTTTTACATTTGCAACTCTTCATTAGTACAACATATTATACAAACTACTGCAATACTGACAACTACACCTAAATTACTAGTGAATCTGTATGTATTGCTGTGGTCTAATTTCACAACTTGTGCTGCACAAATAGTTCACAAAACATGAGGTGCATATTTGGAGTCCGTTGTAGCAGTATCAGGGAATTATGCCCTGGGCTGAATATATAAATAATTCTAATATGTTTTTGAATAGACTGAAAAGGCAACAATACTTTGATTAATTCAGTTTTCTCACTTTTATTTTTTTTATTATGTATCATATTTAATGTAACGATGGGCAATTAACAACACTGATCCCTTAAACAGTCCGTTATGAATGTTGCAGTGTCGTATATATCTCTGATGGTGCACTCTCGGCCTGCAATGCAGCAACATGTTCATTTAAATCATCACATAGTATGGGCAATTACTGTCATGTCGGCAGATGTTTCAAAGCTGATTGAACAAAACATTCAATAAAAATAATGTACATATCGATGCAAATCATTTTAGGCAGATCTTTTAAGTTGCTGACCTTGTAAAGAACTCAAATGTGATGAATCTCAATAACGAGATTTTCTAAATATATATTTAAACAACATATATTACCTGTTTCATGAAGAGTCAGCAATACTGTCACATTTTAGTCACCTGACCTGTCCAACAGTTAAAGGAAGTGTCTTGTGAGGTGGCTGTTTTTTCTTCTACCAAGTGGACTGATATCACTTTAAAATGTATTTTACAAAAAATAATTTCCAGAGACTAAAAATTAGGCATATATATGACACTTTCATCCATTGTTTTACATTATTTTTTTTTAAGATTTATTACATTTTTAAGATATTTAGAGTTCCTTAATGATCTTCTTCACTTTTGAACTTGATGACTGTCATTTTTAGTATAAACTTAAAAGAGTTTTATTTCCATATAGGAAATCACTCGACTTAAACTAAATTGCTGTACTTTAATATTTTTTTAATCACTTACAAAGTATGCGAATATATAAACCACACTCACAAATAACATACATAAAAATCCATGCATACCAATAAACACCTGAGGAAAAATACAAGACAGAGTAAATAGTGTATTTTAATATGGTGTTTATTGAGCAAATGCTGCTGAGAAATTCATTCAGATGAACAAAGACATGGGACTGCAAACGGTAGCACCTCATTAACGGTAAGTAGTTGAATTCAAGTCAATCCTATGCATACAAGAATGTATGTGCGCATTGATGGGTTTATTTTCAAATGCACTCATCAGGTAAACATAACTGACAACCGTAAAAAGCATGTTTAAGGCTAAGAGTTTCTTAGTTGCTTTACGTACTGAGTGTATATGACCATGGGCTATTTTCACCATCGTCTTCGTCCTTTTTTTTTTTACATTTTTGACTCAGTTGGTGTCCTCGCGATAATATTTATAAGGCTACTTTTGTCAGAACACATGTCTCTACATCCCTCATTGCTCTAATTCAAAGTAAATGTCATTCCCCACCGCTCTGCGCGTATTTGATATTACTGTCATACATAGGGTGGTTATTTTTCTATCTCAAAAAAACAAGGAGTGCACTCCCTCCTGAGCTGGCATGCAGATGCCACATTCAAGTGACCGCCCCCCTCCCCCAGGTATTGCAATTTAAACGAAAGTGAAAGTGAGTCCCCGGCGTCCCGGAACGCATATGCAGCAGAACCCATTTAAAGCTGTCACTCAACATGCATTTTTTAGCTTGCCGCGTCTTATGGCTTCTCTCTATGCTTGTTTTTGTTTCAGTGTGGTTAATGTAATACATCTGTTGAGCTTTATGATTTCTTCGTTATGTTAGTTTTGTGTTGATTGCTTGATATGCTTCCTCCCCGGTTCCTCTTCGGTCGGTTATAGCTGGACGCTAGGATCTAATCTGCTTCGGTGGCCTTCGCTACCTGCTTCTCCACGGTTTTGGAGACCACCTTCTCCTGAACGGTTTCCTCCACCTCCTCTCCTTTCTCGGTGACGGTAACAGTTTTTGTGACTTTGACTCCACCTTCCCCTGTGGTGATGGTCTCCACCGTCTTGGTGATCACAACCCTCTGGCTCGTTTCATCTTTGGTTGGGCTCTCGTCCACTCCGTTGGAGATCATCTCCTTCTTATCGGACTCTTTCTTCTCGTCTTTCTTGCCCATGTCTCCGTTCACGGTGGCCTCCTTCTTTTTGTCTTCAGGCTCTTTTTCTGGTTCACTCTTTTTAGTGGCTTTCTCATCTGCTGGCTTTGGGGAATCTTCTTTAGCTTCTGCTTTCGGTGGTTCTGCCTTTGGTTCTTCTTTCTTAGGACTCTCAGTCTTGGGGGCTTCCTTTTTTGGAGCCTCTGTCTTAGGTGTCTCCTTCTTCGGGCTTTCGCTCTTTGGAGATTCTGGTTTAGGCGTCTCTGTCTTGGTTTCTGTCACAGTTGCTTTTTCCTTCTCAGGTTTGGGCTCCTCCTTCTCCTCTTTTCCTTTCTTGTCTTCCTTTGTCGCTTCTGCTTCTACTTTCTTAGGCTGCTCCTTTGCTTCTGGTTCTTTTTCACCAGGTGATCCTTTGTCGCTACCTGCCTCTGCCTCATCTTTCTCATCACCCTCTTCTTCTTCTTCTGCTCCTTCTTCTCCTCCGCTGGTCTGTTTCTCCTCTGCTTTCTCACTCTCGGGAGAGGCCTTTGCCTCGGGTGCTTTAGTTTCCTCTGCATCGTCCTCTTTCTTTTCCTCCTCACCCTCCTCTTCCTCTTCTCCCTTCTCTTCCTCTTCATCATCCTTTCCTGCTTCTTCTTCTTCTTCTGCTTCTTCACCTCCCTCTTTCTCTCCCTCCTCTTCATCCTCAGCAGGGGCTCCGGAGGCTACTTTGGCTTGGCTGGAGGCAACCACCTCCTCCTCTGCTTCTCCTTCCTCCTCACCTTCACCTTCCTCTCCTTTCTCACCTTCCTCCTCACCACCTTCTGCATCCTTACCCTCCTCCTCTCCTTCTTCTTCTCCCTTGGCAGCGGACAACTCTTCTGCCATCTCAGCCAAAGCCTCGTCCATCTCAGACTTCTCATCCTCCACCCTGGTCTGCTCGATGATCTCCTCTACAAACTTGTGTTGCACTTTAAGCTTTGGAGGCTCACTTTTGACCTTGGGGCCTTTGGTGACGGACTGGCGATATGGGAAAGTGCTAAAGTGGCTCTCCTCTCCTTCAAGAAGTTTTCTACATAAAGAGAAAAGGCATCGAATTGCGATTTAGGCTATTATAAATTGTATGTAAAGATTACATGCAGACATTTCTCTGAAATATGTATGGCTACATAATTTGCCAAAATACAGATAATTAAGTGTTAAAAAACGCTTTCTTTTTTTGCGTAAAATAATATATATTCTCATTCTCATATTTACATTAATAAATATTTCAACAATAATGTGTTAAATGATAATTGTTAATAAATATGAAATATAATATTATATAATAATAAAATATTAAATATTACGCAAAATATTAAATCTAATAAAAACAATATTTGCTTATTTTTAATAATAAATTATAATATTACTAACTAAAAATAAAAGGTATTTACACCATACTCATATGCAAAATATTTCCCAATCTTACCTGTATGCAGCAATCTCTATATCTAGTGCCATTTTGACATTCAGGAGGTCTTGGTATTCGCGAAGATGCCGTGCCATCTCCCATTTCGTGCTCTTGAGTTCATTCTCCAGCTGGTGGACGGTTTCCTAGTGCGTCAGACACAATATTGTGAGAGTTTAGTCAAATAAATCTGTTGCTAAAGACAGAAAGAAACTGTCGTATTCTCAAGATAATCATTTGTGTACAAATATATATATATATATTCCTGGCATGCTTCAAGGAACTTTCTGTGTATATGATTCTAATGATCTCACAGCACCAATTAATTTACAATTCACAGTATCACTGTATGGCTTCAAGGGCAACCACTATGTCCATTCAGTCTATGTGTATGAGGTGATTCCAGGACACAGCCAATGAGCGAATCCTGCCTCTGCTCTGACTCAGCAAAAAGCGGGGAGAGACTGCATTGTGGGTGTCTGCCTCTCCTTAACCCTTTCTAACACCATTCCACTGCACCTATGATGTAATGAAGCATCATATGCAAATCCTCTTGTGGGTGACCAGTTGGTTTAGTGAGCTCTGAAGAAAAAGCATTACACAGCCATGCAGACTTCACTGTGACTTGATTTCATTATTGATGATAGCAGCAGCACATTTTAAAAGCCACATTGATTTATGATTCACTACAGTACAACTGCAGCAAGTCTGCAACCATTGTTCACCACAATATTCAGAGTAGTGGTCTAACAATATGAGTTTTCAGTGGCAATTGAGGAACATTATTTTATCAAAACTATACAAAACCATACACATATTATTGTTTTTCAACTTTAAAGCACTTTTTAAAATGCACGATCAGTCTTGCATAACGTAGCCTATACTTATTGTTTAGAGCATGCGATTTTGTACCTGAAGGCTGGCAAGGTCATTGTTGTGTCGGTCCTCTATGTCGTTCAGCTGCCTCTCCAGAGACTCTTTGGTTCCTCGGACAGACTCCAACTCGATGGTTCTGGACTGTAACTGACGGCGATAGTCTGCGATCTCGTCCCGTGCAGATTTGATGGCGCTTTTATTTTGCTCGGCGGCCTCCGTGAGTTTGGTGTAGCGGCACATGAACCAGTCTTCCACCTGCTGGAGGTTTTGCGTCGAGTGGCCCTCCAGCTGCGAGCGAATCTCCCGCAGCGCTTCGGTGATATCCGCCTTCTGGTAGTCCCTCTTCTCCACGGCGATCTGCGACGCTTGCACCTGCGCCAACAGATCGCTCATCTCCTCTTGGTGGTTGTTGCGGATAAACGCGATCTCGTCCTGCAGGGACTGCACTTTCTTCTCCAGCTCGGCTTTGACGAGTGCTGAGTCACCCATGTTCTTCATCAGGGCACGGACTATCGCCTCCGTCTCTTCCCTGATGCGCGCTTCCTCGTCGAAGCGGTCCCTGAGGCGCTGGATGTCTTCGTCGATGTGCTCGGTGTCCAGTTGGATCTGCGCCTTCTCGTGATGGATCTGCTCCAGCATGGAGCGCAACTCCTGCAGCTCTTGGTCGTAAAGTTCGCCCAGCTGAGACTGCGACACCTGCTTCTGCCGCAGTGCCTGGATCTCCGCCTCGATCTGCTTGTTCTGCTGCTCCAGAAAGTGCACCTTGTCGATGTAGCCGGCAAAGCGGTCGTTGAGTCCCTGGAGTTGCTCCTTCTCGTTGGAGCGCTTGTAGTCTCCATTGAGGATGGAGGTCTGGGTGTAATCGAGGCTGTCGGTGGAGCTCAGAACTGTTGAGCCGTAAGCTCGCGCCACCGGGACGTTGAAGGTCCTCTTGTAGGAAGAAGAGCTGGGGCTTGCCCGCGACCAGGTCTGGGAGCGAAACCCGCTGGAGGGGCTCGAGTAGCTCGTCCTGGTGTCCATCACCCTGCGGTAAGGGCTTCCTATAGTGTCTATCGGATAACTCATCCGGACGGACGGGGTGTGAACGTGCAGATGAACAGAAGAGTGAGGTAAAGTAGTGTATAGGTGCAGGGTGTGTGGCTCTCTCAGCGCTGGATAGCCGCTCTACCTGCCTTACACTTAACTAGTGCTTGGGAGGCTATGCAGTGTGCGATATATTATAAAAATAACTTTCAAAAACGTTTTCTGTTCTAAAATTTACTTTTAAAGACTTTTTAGACTGGACACTAAAAGTGTGTGATGTATTTGTGGTGTTTAATCTAAGTGATACATAATCAGTAGGCCTACTTATGTTTTATCAGCCATCAAATGTTTAAAAACTCAGTCAAAATGTACATCTACACTTTTATGTAAAACGAATAGGCACGAACAACCTTTTCTGTTGATAAGCCCTAAAGCTCCATTATTCGCGCCATGGGTTGATGTGAAACGCTTAAAAGTACAATTTCTTACAAAATATGGTAATAGATATGTTGGTTTGCATTATGGTTATAGGGCTATAGTTACAGTCGATGTGACATCATTGGTACTCTGGACAGAGTCTGAGCACGCAGCCCAATCACTGACTGAGAGTCTACAGTCAGCACCAAGGACAGCGGCCCGTATCAGACACATTCAAGGGTGTTAGCTGGACTGTAGTGTGCTAATCCTTCTATGCAATGACGCTATTTTCTTTTCAAAAATTTGTCATTGCTGAATATATGAAATTAAATGATACTTAAAGTTATTTTTTTTATTTCTTACAAGAAATAACTGAGCAGGCGTTTTGAGCAATGAGCCTTGCACTGTAAAAACATAGATGTCTGTAGAACTTATTTATTTAAATAAATGTCTCAATTTAAAATGTTAAGATGCCATGCTATTCCTGAAAGTTGTGCTAAAAATGAGTAAGTTAATAAGTAATATAGTAAGTTAACGGACTACAAAATCAAACAGGAAAAAGCAATAATGAATGAAATATATTATTTAAGTTATTTATTTATTCATAGCATCTTTTTTACAGTGTTATATTCATTTAAAATATATTTTCTAAATATAACAATTCTAACTTTGGCTTTTTGTGCTGGTTGATGACTTAACTTTTCTATTAACTGCAATCCTGCCTTTTCAGAATAGACAAAATATTCATGTCATGTTGGACTGGGACATGTCAGATAGTGCTGACTGCCTCTAAAAGAACACCTGCTATGCATAGAAAGCACTCTACTTCTTACCTTTATTTGCTTCACATGGCCAGGGTTTGAATATACAGTATATGATAACCTAAAGGACATAATATGACAAATCTGCTTATATG
The DNA here is from genome assembly GCF_001515625.1 of Sinocyclocheilus rhinocerous. Lineage (NCBI taxonomy): Eukaryota > Metazoa > Chordata > Actinopteri > Cypriniformes > Cyprinidae > Sinocyclocheilus > Sinocyclocheilus rhinocerous. The sequence goes on from NW_015645543.1 coordinate 189,236, forward strand.
ATCTCCCTTTTTCTAATGAAACCTGAGCAAAATGAGTAGGATTGCTGTAAACAGGCTCAAAATATTCAAAAAATATCAAGAATGCACAATTCTTTTCAAAAACACTTTAAAGTTTTAGTGTTATTGTTTTCTATCTGAGTATACATTTTTATGATGCTCATAAGTAAAAGTGTTGAGATGGCAATTGATTGATCCAGAACTGCAGCTGCTGTAGATAATTCAACCATTTGGAACTGTGCAGTGAAAGTCATTTTGACCTTATACAGACATCTAGCATTAGCAACTGCTAATTTCCAGCATTTCCCATCGCTTAGCACAGAGTTTAATCATATCACCAAAAATTCAAAATGATTCATCGCAATGTTCCAAGCTAGTCCTATTGAACCATAAGAGGACGATAAATTTGTCTTTGTTAATTATAGGCCTTTTTCTATTTGCTTTGTCATTGGGTTGGTGTCCGGGCATTAATGTGAAGCCAGATTTAGCTTGCGTGCAATCATTCAGAGCAGCAGCAGAAGAGCTCCTGAACTCAGTGACCTTATGTCTCTACCGTCCAGCCCCAAGTAAAGACCATCTCTTCAAAATGTGCAAATCATCCCTGAGGAGCCGGGCGCCTGTCGCTCAAGGTGCTTTTGTGGCCATGCAGAGCAGTGCGGTTTAAAATTCAATGCAGGCCACCAGTAATGCTGCAGAGCACGCCCTTACAGTACCAGCCTACTGTGATGCATTATTGGAGATCCAGCTATAATGTGACTACATTACGGGCAGTGAACTCCGAATCAGTATGACAGCGATGAGGCACGTACACAGGGAGAGAAGCCTGTGATTTATTAATAAACAATGCTTGAGGGAGGTATGCGGAGCATTAGTGGAGTGAGATGAACAGAAATGTTAACGTAAGGGATCAAATGGGACCTTGTCGTGTGAATATGTTTGGGTTGCAAGATAAGCTCTGGTGCAAATGCAGAGTAGCGGTGCATGAAATAGAGTGGATGCTGATTTAAATCTCTTGAGGATACTGTTGTTAAATCAGCCCTGAAGGGATTCTTTTGCTCGGTTCCTTCCCCCTGACGAGACCGGATGACTCGGCAGTAATCTGTAGACAATGTGAGAAGTGCTTTATATCTGAAAGCATTTGGAAATACATTGATCTGCGTAATTCATGACTCATTCAAGGTTCCACCTAACATCAGCTGAACATTTTCCATTCCGTGCCCTCTCAATGTGTTCTTCTGCCTGCCATATTTTATTCATGAGAGTTTGAGAAAGGGTTAATGTGTGTGTGTTGGCACTGAAAGTGTGTGTAAGCGATAGAGAGACCCCTGCTGGTGTCTTTTTATCTGTGATTTATGGCTATATTCTCATCAGCCCCCTGAGGTGGTTAGCAGAACGAAGACGTTGGGAGTCAGCATATCGATGTGGAAGCAGAGAGCAGCATCATATGAGCAGAGAGCCTTAACGATTTGTGTCATGGACAAAATACAATCCTCATTAGACACACCTTTAACATCATGTGTATATACTCATGCAGTCGATGCACTTGAGAGTTGGTGAAACAAAAAAAGTGCTTCAGCATCATATTTGCATATACGCTGCAAGAGTAAAACTGCAGTAGATGTTATAAGGGTCATGAGTAAAATGCTGTTAATCCATGAGCCTGTTAATAGCATAATAAACACTATACTTTTCAAAAGTTTAAGAGTCAGTAAGATGTTTTAAAGAAATTAACACTTTTATTCAGCATTAAAGGATGCATTAAATGATTCAAAAAGTGACAGCAAAGACATTTATAATCTTACAAATGCTGTTCATTTCATATTTCTGTTCATATTAGAATGATTTCTGAAGGATCGTGTGACTCTGAAGACTGGAGTAATGGCTGCTGAACATTCTGCTTTGCATCACGGGAATATGTTATATTTTTAAAACATAAGAAGACAGAAAACATTTACTTTAAATTGTAACACTATTTCACAATATTACTGTTTTTACTGTATTTTTGTTCAAATAAATGCAGCCTTGGTGGGTGTAAGAATTTTATTGACCCAAACTGTTGAACAGCAGTGTAGGCCTGCAGGGTCATATCTCATAGGCCAAGATGTTTTTTTGTTAAGAGTATAGGACTGATGCTAGAGATTTAAAGAAAATAGGCAAATTGTTGATATATTGTTTTTTTTTCTTTCTGTGAAACACAAAAAGATCATTTTAAAACACCCTTTCCATTTTACAACAGCTGTCAAGCCTTATAAAATCAAAATTTTTGTACGGTGTTCCATTTTTTTTTAAATGCCAAAGACCCCCAAATATGATCATACTTAAGCAAGGGTCCCCAAATTTAAAAGGCATCTATCTATCATCTATCTATCTATCTATCTATCTATCTCTCTCTCAATGTTAAGAAAATATTTCATTTGACAACTTTCTTTTTTAAAATACTTTTTCTCTAAACATTTCCAGGCACCCCCTAGCACTCCACTGCAGCCCCCTGATTAATTATGCATCACATTTATCTTATGAAGCCATATGATAGCTTTGTGTGATGCCACATAAGTTTCTCTGCCCTGGTCTCCCTAATCAAGCCTGATTTAAAGGGATAGTTCACCCAAAAGTGAAAATTCGGTCATTAATCACTCACCCTCATGTCGTTCCAAACCCATAAAACCTTCGTTCATCTTCGGAACACAAATCAAGATATTTTAGATAAAATCCGAGAGCTTTCTGAGCTTGCATAGACAGCAACGGACCTACCACGTTCAAGGCCCAGAAAGGTAGTAAGAAAATTGTTAAAACAGTCCATGTGACATCAGTGGTTCAACCTTAAAGGGTTAGTTCACCCAAAAATGAAAATTAGCCCATAAATTACTCACCCTCAAGGCATCCTAGGTGTATATGACTTTCTTCTTTCAGACGAATCCAGTCGGAGTTATATTAAAAATGGTCTTTGATCTTTCAAGCTGTTTAATGGCAGTCAGCGGGTGTTGCAGTGCTTCAGTCCAAAAGAAGTGAAATAAAAAGCGCCCATCCATAATAAAAAGTGTCTCACACGGCTCCGGGGGGTGAACAAAGGCGTCCTGTAGCGAATCGATGCGTTTTTGTAAGAAAAATAACCATATTTAAAATATAGTAATCGCTTTAATCTAGCTTGCACCCACTGTTGTACGCGGAAGCAGCTCTGGGCTGATGACGTAAGACGTCGACGTTGCGCATGCGCCGCTCAGAAGTGACGAACGTGGAAGCGCAGGGGAGAGATCAGTCTCTGCCACCATTCACAAGATTACCACAACGCATGCAGAGAATGATACAGAAGATAAGAATTGTTGAATAAAGTTATTATTTTTGTTTTCTTTGCACACAAAAGTATTCTCTTTGCTTCATAACATTAGGGTTGAATCACTGATGTCACATATGTGACCCTGGACCACAAAACCAGTCATAAGGGTCAATTGAGATGTATAAATCTCAATCTCTCTTATTTATTCATCTGAAAGCTGAATAAATAAGCTATCCACTGATGTATGGTTTGTTAGGATAGGGCAATATTTGGCTGAGATACAGCTATTTGAAAATCTGGAATCTGAGGGTGCAAAAAAAAAATCAAAATATTGAGAAAATCACCTTTAAAGTTGTCCAAATGAAGTGGTAGTTGCGTTGCTGTCTATGAAGGGTCAGAAAGCTCTCAGATTTCATCAAAAATATCCTAATTTGTGTTCCGAAGATGAACAAAGTTCTTACGGCTTTGGATGAGGGTGAGTAATTAATGACAGAATTTTCATTTTTTGGTGAACTATCCCTTTAACTCATCAGCTAAGTAGCAGAAACTCCAATGTGAGATAAAGAAGACATCCAAATAATGACAAAAATAAGGAGTTACATTTCAGTCTGCTCCTTACATAAAACTATCATATAGCTTAAGAAGACTTGTAGTATAAAGCTGAATTCCACTTCAGAAGACCAAGTCCAGGATACTTTTATAGTACTTTTTTTCATTTGTTGAGTGCGGTCAGTGTCATTGTATGGTTTAGAGATCCTTCAAGATTCTCCTTTTGTGTTCCATTTTTGTGGTTCATTTTTGTGGAACCAGTGCATTTTTTCAGGGTTCTTCCATGAATATAAACAATGAAAGTAGCATACAGGTTTGAAACAACATTAAATTAATAAAGAGTTTTCATTTATAGGTGAACTATGCCTTTAAACAGAGCAGACAAAGGTGGCAAGATTCTGACAGCCATTATTATCACCCCATCCTGGAACATCAGCTCAATTTTCTCTCTCTCACTCACTCACTCGCTCTCTCTTGCACTTGGGTGTCACAAAGCCAAACAGATTTGTTAGATCTGAATGCTTGCTCCAACTTCCCAGGAGAGGGCTTTTTATTGGACTAAAATGATGACAGGAGAAACTGTGTGTTAATTTAGCTCACCCCCAGGAGCTTGAATGACTAGTTGCAGTTTTCCTCACAGCTATTGAGCGCACTCCCTGACCCCATGCCTGCAATGGATGAGTAGCACAAATTATATTTTAAAGCAAATACCAAGGCAGAGGAGTAGATATTAGGTTGTGGCTTTATTTTAGGGTTGCCAGATCTCACATAGGGGGGCAAAGACATTAGTCTGTAGGCTGAGTCACATCTCCCTCACGGGCATCATCAGGTTGGAGGATGTGAAGTGATGATGTCATATAGAGAGA
>NW_015645543.1:193967-194984 GCF_001515625.1 Sinocyclocheilus rhinocerous
GGGTGCATGTGGATAGGTTTTACAAGGGAGGGGTTGCCCAGTATACGCAGTTTATCTGCAATGCATCAGCAGCTTCCTCTTGCCTTTTCCTTCTTCCCTTCCTCTCTTTCTGATTATCATACTTCAGCTAATGCAATATATGCCTGTATCACAATTAATATTTTCCTAGAAATTGGGCATATTTCTATTACATCTGCAGATCAGAAGGAGTTTAGCATTTTATTTGTGTCCCAAAGTTAGCTTGCTCTGTGGATGGACCCCTCCGTCATGTGACCTAACTAACCAATCCAAACTTGAGTCCTTCATCAGGTGAGAGCGTTCGAGGAGTGTCATCGCATCACTGATGTCTGTGTCGACAAATTGTCCTTCTCAGGGGACAGGAAAGGAGACCGCTTACCCTTCATAGATTAGATTAGCCAACAAAAGATGACTTTCAGCAGAGAAGGACCGGCATGCATGCGTTCACACAAATGCACTTGTATGGACTCTCGCTCTCTTATGCCTGATATATGCAACTGTCTAAATGATGCTATAACTAAGTTGTTTTTGATTGCACCTCTCTAAATAGTTGTCTCTACATGACTGCAGTTTCAGTGGCTAAACACGTGCACTGATCAGTCATCGTGTCATAAGACTGTGGAAGGCTTGCTTTACTTTTTGATGAAATGACTTTATCCAGCAGACTAAAACAAATGATAGCAATAAAGCATTGATAAATGGGAGAGAGAAAGTCTGCGACATAAAAACGTCTCTGTGCTCTGAGACGTCTAGCCTTATAATCACATTCTGTCACACATGCTGTTTTTGGGCCCATTGTGTGTGCTGTGTAGTTATTCCTACTTGGATTCCTACTGTGAGACAATTCTTTTGGGTATTTTATTATGCAGAACTAGTCCTTAGTTCTCTGTACTATAAATATAGATCTGAAAGATGGATTTGTTGCATCATTTGCTTTGTAGTTTTGCTGGAAAGTCTCTCCTTTCTGTCTTGCAAATTCATTTGAATATTATTACTATT
>NW_015645543.1:195030-195140 GCF_001515625.1 Sinocyclocheilus rhinocerous
TGATGGCAAAGCTGAATTTTCAGCAGTCATTACTACAGTCTTCACATTTACACTACAGTGTCACATGATCCTTCAGAAATTATTCTAATATGCTGATTTGCTGCTGAAGA
>NW_015645543.1:195159-230553 GCF_001515625.1 Sinocyclocheilus rhinocerous
AAATTCATTTGAATATTTTTACTATTTTCAAATCAACATTTAAATTTTTTTTTTTTTTGAAAGATGTCTCTTCAATGCTTCATTTATTTGATAAAAAATAGAAAAATAGTAATATTGTGAAATCTTATTAAATTCAAAACACTTAAAATATAATCCTTCAGAAATTATTCTAATATGCTGATTTGCTGCTGAAGAAATATTTTAAATTATTATCAGTGTTAAAAACAGTTGCTGCTTGGTGTTTTTGTGGAACCAGTGCATTTTTTCAGGGTTCTTTGATGACTAAAAAGTAAACAAAAAAACAGCATTTATTTAAAATAGAAATATTTCTAACAACGTAAATGTCTTTCAATAAATTTAATACACGATTGCTGAATAAAGTATTGCTTTCCTTCAAAAAGAATAACTTACTGACCCCAAACTTTTGATAGTGTGTCCATTAGTGTCCATTTTAGTAATTATATTTTTTATAAATCAGTTGAGCAATTATAAATAAAATAAGCAAAACATTTACACTGCATTGGAGGCAGAAGCTGCATCTGGCATATATGCCACAAAAAAGGTAAGTTAACACCAAGGGATCAAGATTTGAATCGTAACTTTTCTATAAAATTCTGAAAAAGAGCTGAACATGTTCATTTCTGATGTTTCAGCGTAGGCCTACTATTCACTTACTGTAATACGAGGCCATGTTTTAATTTATTTTGCATCAAATAACCCATGAAATAGTGCAACTAGAGAAGGTCCACAGATAGCAGGTGCTTCACCTGCTTGTCAGAGCTGCTGACCCTGCCAGGATCAAGTTCAATACATGTGTCAACGACAAACACTGTCCTAGAAATGCCTAGAAGCTCAACTCGCCCACACCCACAGTCACCTCTTACATACCAAATTGCCTGTACAACTAATAAGATTAATAATTAATTACAATAAGAAGATGGATAAACTATTGATTATATAATATAATTAATTGGTTAAACTCTTTAAGAAACCACAAAGGAAGGCATAATAAAATAAGAAGGGTAGGGATCATAAATCTTTCACTCTCTTGTTTTAAACAGCTGGAGGTCCAATGACTCCACAGACTGTAAGCAGATTTAAATATATATGTGAGTCTAAAGCAGACAATCATCTATGCAATAAAACATAAGATAATCGATTCCTTACAGCAAATGCATATAAATTATTCCTTATACCACAATCATTTACGATGTTAGTAGTTATGGTGGGTGATCCATACTTAATATATTGATAAAAGACTCCATATACTTCTCCTGTGCAATCTTGGACTTTGGCCTAAGATAATTGTTCTCGAATTCAATTATAAAATAATTAGTGCTGTCAAATGATTCGCATCATAATCGCATCCCAAATAATAGTTTTTTGTTTACATAATATATGTGTGTGTGTGTACTGTGTATATTTATTATGTATATATAAAGACACACATACAGCATATATTTTGAAAATATTTACATGTATATATTTATCATATATAAATATATTTAATATATAAACGTAACCTATTTTTCTTAAATATATATATACATGTGTATGTATTTGTATATACATAATAAATATACACAGTCCACACACATATATTCTGTAAACACAACCTTATTTTGGATGCGATTAATCGTGATTAATCGTTTGACAGCACTAAAAATAATCAATCCACAGCATAAGTCTGAGAACAAATATTCTATATTTTACATTCTGAATCTTTATGCACAATGTTAATATGCAGAAAAGGAAGCAAATGATTTTGAGAACCGAACTAACTTGGCACAGAAAACCTAGTTTTGCAATATATATCGAAGTATAAACAGAATGCACAAAATTATGGAAAACAAAACAAGTTTGCTAGCATATTGGTTCAAATATGACTGTGAATCTGATTCAATTCTATTTGCCTAATTCATTTTCTTGATAATTCTACAGTAGAGATTGTTTCAAAGTAGCTTCACAATAATAAACAGGAAAATAACAGTGTTAATATTGCCAAATTAATCAACTAGTATATAAAGCAGCTCTACAGAAAGCAATAGTGTCAGTTTAGTTCATTCAGTTCATTTCAGATTTAAACAGTGTGAGATTGTGAACAAATATTGAATCTTTTGGTGAATAGAATCAAAAGATGTGAGCCACTAGGCCGAATCAGAATAGTTTGGAAATCAAGCTGTCCTGTGGAGTTGTTTTCATCCTTTGTAGTTGATTCTCACTTAGCATTGTCTCTGAAGCACACTCTCAGAAAAAAGGTACAAAAGCACTGTGCAAATAAGAAATGTATGTGCAAGAAATCAAATTTGCTCAACTGTATAAGCAGGGTAATATTATATTAAGGCATAATATTTAGTTATCTAATTCAGTGGCATTCATACATTTTAAATGTCTAACATGTCCAAAAACGTTTTGTGACCACTGTATGCTATTTTATTGCATTGCATTTATTGTTCACCCCATGTGCTATGCAGTTTTATGATGTCCTGGATTGTATTGAACTGTGTTGCACTTTCTGTATGTATTATATTTTGCTGTGCTGTACCATCCTGTGCTTAACTCTGCTGTGCTGGCCTGTCTTGTAATTGTTAAAGATGTGGCCTAATTGTCTCATACAAAAAAAAAGTACAAAATCTGTCACTGGGACAGTACCCTTTCAAAAGGCACAGCTTTGTGCCTTATTTATTCTTAAAAGATGCATATTAGTAGCTTAAAGGTACCCAAAGCATACATATTAGTAACTAAATGGTACATATTAGTACCTTTTACATCTCCTGTACATCTGTATATTTTTAGGCTCTTGTACAGGCTCCCTGCCTGCCAGCAGCTTCTAACAGCACGTAACAGAACAGACAGTTCCCCCACTTTCATCTCAGTTATTTGTTTTTGTCTTAGCCAGAGCCAATTAGATAATGAATGTTTACACAGACAAGCTCAACATGCCAGGAGTTTCTGAAATGCACTTGGACTGTATTCTTCAACTGCCTCATATCCTCATTCAAAACATGCTCATATCCGTCTACAAAATATAATTTTGCAGTATTTCCTGAGGAGTAGGAAGGGTATGTGTGAATTAGATCACTGCAGATACAGCTGAGGGTGGAGACATTGAATTTTCTACAGGGTGATGCCACTGGACAGGTACTGTATATTTACATTCTCTGTCTCCTTCCTGCAGGCGCAGTATCTGATATTTAATCAAAAGCTGTAATGCAATGCTGTCTCACCTCGCCGGGTGAGGGAGATATATGGATGTGATTAGTTTTATGGCAGCGAGGGGCAGCCAGTCTGACTCACTGCAGCCCTGAGTCACACCCAGAAACCCCAGCCGGCCCACAGTAACATGCAGCTTAAAGAACAAATAGAATCAGAGAAACATAATATGATTTAATGTAATGTGAGTCACACTGCAACAGTGAACCACAGATCAGCTTGACAATAACTATTGATATAGTTATAAATTTAGGGGGTTCAAATATGGAAAATTACATATTTATAAAATTGTGGCTCTGACATTTTATTACTTCAGTCGTTTTTCACAAAATGTAGAGTAGCCTTTTATATATAGGGAATATATTAAAATATGCTTTATATGGTATGTATTATATTTTGTATAATTATATGGTATAATATTAGGTTAGCGTTACTCTACTAGACAAAAGAGAAGTTAATTAGGTACTGGCACGCTGTGAAGCAGCTCTGTGAACAAAGCCATTCGACACATGCTCGCGCAAAGAAAAACCGCTTCAGAGAGTATTTTGCGTTTCCGCGGACAAAAACGTGCAAAGTGATCTCATAAACGCAGTCTTAAATTAGTTAAAAAGTCCTAAATGATGGTAAAGACTTGGGAGAAAATCAGATGTGTGTCAGATCCACGTCATGCGCATCAGATTTAAAGAGACAGCTCTGCTTTTAAAGTGAAACCTGCTGCAGTCTGTGTCAATGATGTAGCCTAAATCAAAGAACAAAAGCAAAAGGAGAAGTCACTCACTGCTCTGCTTGCTGATTAAATTTTGTTGCTTGAATAAAGATTAATCTATATGCAAATTATAGTTTATACTAGTGATGGGCAACGATTAATCGCGATCAATCGCATCCAGTTTTTTTGTACATAATATATGTGCGTGCACTGTGTATATTTATTATGTATATATAAATACACACACATGCATGTATATATTTAAGAAAAATATGTTATGTTTATATATTAAATATATTTATATAAATATAATATAAATATAAATTAGATGAATATAAATATATACATGTAAATATTTTTGAAATATATACTGTATGTGTGTGTATTTATATATACATAATACATATTCACAGTACACAAACATAAATTATGTACACAAAAAAGTTAATTTTGAATGGTATTAATCACGATTAATCGTTGCCCAGCGCTATTTTATACAATTTATAGTTTATGGGAAGATTGTTTTAAATTCACTTTAATTAAAAGTTGTATTTTTAAAAGCCTATTAAATGTTACGAATAATGGCTTTCAATTATACTGTAATGTTGAATGGCTAAAATTGAGGGGGAAAATCATATACGCATCAGTAGAAGTATTGGTACCAATGATGGCCTTCCTTAATAATAGAAGCACACATACCATCTTTATCTTGTTTCTACATTCATTTGGAGATTCAACGTAAATTTATTATAATATAAGTACATATGTGATTAATCACGATTAATTACAGAAAAAATGTTTTAATCGGTTGACAGCACTAATATGTAAAAAATGTTATTATTGTTAAGTTTTGTATTGGATTTAAAACATATTTTGTAAAGTGTAGTGAATCCCCTGCATAGGGACCCTGTGAATCGGAGCCCAGCTAGGGTTTCTGCTGCTGTTGGCTCTGGACTGGGCCGGTCTGGGTTGGGGGAAATGTGCTGCGTCCGCAGGCCCGCTAGCTGATATCCGATGTGAGATGAAGGTGTAATTGATAATGGTGCAGCCTCTTTTCTGCACTGCAGAGCTGCTTTACTTCCTGTGTGTTCATCTGAGCGTGTTTGTGTGTGTGAGATTTTGTTTTGGTGGTGCTCGGTTACATTCAGCTACAGATAATGCTGCCCTCTGTTGGGCAGCGAGAACACAGGGGCGCTATAGTGCTGACTTGCAGACTTGAAAGATTCTGCTGAGACAGCTGCATAAGCAGAGAGCATACTGGCTTCATCTCCAAAATTGTTTCTCAATACATAGCTGCATATTTCTCATAAGAGCCATAGCTATAGAGCTGTCAGTGAGCTATGTGATAATTTGAGGTGACCTTGGGAAAATGCATGCTGTGTAAGAATGGACAGAGGGAGGAATATTGCTTAGTGGAAAACATGTCAGAAACTGAGAGGACATGGGGGGAGAAGGAGAAAATTTAAAAAGAGAATTAAAAAAAGTTATTGATGTGCTGATTATTAGGCATTGTTGTGTTGTTCCATTGCCTTTCTTTGATACTCAATATGGAGGTACAGCCCTTCTTCTTCTTCTTTTTTTTTTTTTTTGAAGAAATGATCCCTTTATAAATCCCTCATTCGATAACAACAACAACAACATGTTATAACTGTAATAATTTAGGGTTTTCAATAATAGTAATAATAATAATAATAATAATAGCAATAATAACAAATTACCTTATTTTTATTTCTGATTGCATAAAAATTATTTGTATTTAAATATATTTATATTATTTAATTATCCTCCAATGACTTGCTAATTGTTGTTTATTTCTGCAGCCCTCAATAATAAATACAATTTAAAAATTTAAATTATTTTCTGACATCATGGTGTTAATCTGAGACATAATAATAATAATAATAATAACATGTTATATTTGTAATAATTTAGGTTTTTCAATAATAATAATAATAATAATAATAACATGTTATATTTGTAATAATTTAGGTTTTTCAATAATAATAATAATAATAACATGTTATAATTGTAATAATGTAGATTTTTCAATAATAATAATAATAATAATAATAATAACAAATGACCTTATTTTTATTTCTGATTGTGTAAAAAATATTTTTATTTAAATATATTTATATTATTTAGTTATCCTCCAATGCTATGCTAATTGTTGTTTATTTATACAGTTCTCCATAATAAATAAAAAAAATAATAAACATTTTCTGACATCATAGTGTTCATAATAATAATAATAATAATAATATAATAATAATAATAATATGTTATTTAATAATGTAGGCTTTTCATTCCAAATTGTACTATCATCATGACAAAAATATGTTTTGTTAAGGCACAGAATGAACAGAATGATCAGAAGAACATCTTGAGTTTTAATGGAATAACATCTTACATTTACTTAGTTTAGTGACCTACCTGTTGACATATAGTGGACAATATTTAATATTTCTTTTACACAGTAATGTTCAAGCTGTCCGATTATTCCCAGGTTTGAATTAGATACAGAATCCCAGATTTTCAATGTGCTCTCAGCCTTTTGGACCCCGCAGTCTGACTGCTTTGACCAGCCTTTATATTGCATCACCAAAGAAATGCGTTAGAGTTCTGAAACATAACGATATAAATAGGAGGAGCTTTTTCAAATGTGAAAACTTTTTTGCTTTCATCCCACATAGTTTGCCTGCTGTTTAATTCACCCTGCACTGCTTTGAGATCAAAGACACGGCAGTATCATAGGCCATAGAGCACTTCTCTCTCCTCTCTGGGGAGATGAGCTTTGTGCTCCTCCTCTGAATGCTGTGGTATGAAGAACTGTGCGTGCCTCTGTTAGTCATGACGCATTTGGCTGAGCCTCATGAGATCGGCCCAAGTCCTTGATGAAAAGCCCTTTGCCAATGTCTCCAAGCAGCTCCTGCGGTATGATGAATGCAGGCATCTAGTCTGGTCTCTGCAGATTCCTCTCATTAAATATTTAAAACTCTAAACGCAGCTATTAGTAATCGAGATACACAAAGCTTCCCGTTTCCTTACCAAACCCCTGTGCTGGTAAAATCCCAGCAGTGTTGCAGAAACTTTCAGAATTTCAGGCCACATAGAAACACTATTACAGAGTTTGAACACATAGTTAAATGAAAAATCACATTTCCATTGGGAGTTCTGTTTGAATCGTATTTAATCGTGCTAGGTGGAACTGCTGCTTGAGATTTGACTCCGCCTATTGTTTGATGATGCAATGTCTTCATGTTGAGTAGTAAAGACATTATCATCTTTCTTATTTTTTATGGATTAGTTAAATGAAAAATCACATTTCCATTGGGAGTTCTGTTTGAATCGTATTTAATCGTGCTAGGTGGAACTGCTGCTTGAGATTTGACTCCGCCTATTGTTTGATGATGCAATGTCTTCATGTTGAGTAGTAAAGACATTATCATCTTTCTTATTTTTTATTATTATGAAAGAAACTTTAATCTCTTTAGCATATTGTTAATTTTTTATCTTGTATGCAAAATTATTAATTCACAGTTTGTCTTTTTTGTGTCTTTCACTTTTTCTTGTTAAATGTAACTCTCTAATTTCATCCCTCAGACCTATAAACAGCAAAAAGTAAATTTTCAATGCTTTATGAAATCTTAAATATATAATTTAACCTTAATATTGTGTTTTTGCATACAGTGTATGTAAATCCATATGTCTATGGTTTTTGTTATTGTAAATGTTTCTTGTTAGAGATACGACTATGAATTCCCTGATCATGTGTGTGTTTATATGTTCTGCAAAACAAAACAAAACAAAAATCAGTCTTTATTTCTAGGTAAAATATCTCATAATAATAATAATAATAATTTAGCCTTAGATCTAACTTTTAATTCTGGTTGAGTATAAACTGTTTATTTATTTAAATATATTTATATTATTTGTTAATATATTATCATCCAGTGCCATGCTAGTTGTTGTTTATTCATGCAATGTTCAATAAATAATCAATCAATCAATAATTTTCAATAAATAAAAAAAATATTTTCTGTCATCATAGTGTTCATCTGAGACAGTTCCTCATTGTAATGAATGTTTCATAAAAGCGTTATACAAGCTTTTTCGTATAATTTTGTAATTGATTCTTCAATGCTATGTTAATTTTTGTTTATGCAATTTGCAATAATAAATATGTTTCTTTCTGTAACAATCATATTGTTTTCCGGGACAGTTCCCTATTATACACTTTTTTCTGATTAATTATAAACTACATTCATTCACTTCTTGCAATAATATTTGTCATGTATTTTTTTCTCCATGCCATGCTAATTCGAATTATTCGTAAATGCAATCATTTTGCTATTGCTTTACTTTTTAATATATTTTACTTTTATTTCATTTATTACTTGCATCTGTCCCGTATTGCACTGTATGTAAATTGTTAATTGATACCACAAAGGTGAAAGAGGTCACTGACAAATCATCAATAAGCAATTAAATGCTCATTAACTGTTGACTTACAGATGTCAGTTGCAGTCTTTTCACAGCAGTTCTGAAGTGTTAATACAGCCTCTTCTCTCTCTCTCTCTCTCTCTCGCTCTCTCTCTCACTCACTCCCTCTAGCATTTCATCCTTCCCGTTTTATCTCCTCTTTTACATTCAGTCGTTCCACTGGGCCTCATTTGTTCACCATCTAGCATTACTCCCTCTCCTCAAATTCACAGCCAACGCCCAGCTTCTGCAGTACTGCAGTCTCTCCCTTTCCAAAAGTCTCACCCCTCCTCTTGATCACTCTCTAGTTATCTGCAGTGAGGAGGAGGGAGAGGAGGAGAGATGCCGTGAGGAAGAGCACACCTCACGACTCACGCTGCTGCTGCAACACACCCAAGGATCACACCGACAGTCTGGCAGTTCATCACAATTCATTCCACCGACAGTCACTCAGGCTCGCAGAGTCTTGTACATTTATTCATAACTCATGCTCACTCTCTCTCTCTCTTGCTTGCATGACTGTCCTCCCTCAGGCCTCTCATTAATCAGAGCTCTCTAACCCACTGCACTCTCACAGGAGAAACAGCATCAAGACCTTGGTTCTTCCAAGCTAGTATCGGATATATACATAAAAAAAGAAAAACTCTTGGGAGGTCCTCTGTAAGCTGGCCCATCGCATTGCAACAGTTTTGCCTGATCTAATCCTTACTAACTTGCATAAAACATTAAACAAGGCTAAACTGCCTTTTGCTGCATAGAAAATATCGTTTCAATAATTCTATCCTGTATGGTTCAAGAAGAATGCCTTGATTTCTTTGATTTATTGAAGCATAAACTTATGAAACTTTAAAAGAGATTTTTTTTTTATTTATAATATATGATTTATTAATATAATATAAAAAGATCAAATCTAATCTAGATAAGATATAATCTAATCTAAATTAATATATATGTATTATATTATATTATATATTATATTACAAAACATTTACATTTTTCACACATAGAATCAATTGTTTTAGTATCAATGATACACTATTATAGTATTTATTCATAATTTGAATTCATTTTTATTTTTATATTTTCAGTTTTCATTTTAATTTTAGTTTAGGCAATTTTGTATTATTATTATTAGTATTATTAATTTACTTTTTAACATTTCTATTTATTTTTTTAACTTGGTTTTAGTAATTTTACTTATTTAGTTATTTTATATATTGCTCTATATAGATAATACTTTTAGTTAACAATAGCAGCATTCTCTTTTTTACACACAAATCCAAATATGTGACTGTATTGTGGAAATAAGAGAACATATTTCACTATACAGTAACCAAATCCTGCTGGGCGATTGCAGGTAAATTGCTAAACTCAGTCGGACTTATTTGATTCCATTTATTTTGTGAATTTACTGACTTTATTAACTTGACATCTGACTTTTTTTCATATCGCAGTTTGACAGGTTGACAAGGAGTTCTAGAAAACGCCATATGATCAGTCCAACCTGGGATGCCCTGAACTGGAGAGTAACTAAGGACCTCTTTCAGATTGGGCCTAAATTCAATCAGCACAATAAAGAGCCATCAATGGAATGGAAAATCGCTCAAGATATTTCTGGAGAAGTGATTATAATAGATTGTGCAATTCTTTGAAACACCTGACAAAGACAAATGTATTAGATAAAGGTTTCTCTGCAAATATACTGAGATTTCCTATTTAAAAACAAGAGCATGTCAGAAAAATGCTTGAGCGAGTAGGACAAGGTACCATGAGGATATGACCGAGCAGAAACTAATGCAGTGTCAACAATATTCAGATGTCCAATAGCAAAATACTATATTTCTAGTAGAGAAAAATCAGATATTCGATGAGCTCAGCATATGATAGGCTTAATAACAGAGGTCTACAGGTTTATTGGATCAATATATTGTTGTCGCACTGAACAAGGCTGTGCAAGGCTAACAAATCTGCTATAATGTAATGCTGGGCACACGTCGACCAGTCGCAGCACTAACATCATCCTGAAGTTGTTCTCAAGGGGCGTCGTAATTTAACCTGCATGTGAGCTTCAGCAGATTTCCGAGCAGGATACAAGAGAATCGGTTCGATACTGCGGAGTGGGAGGCTCCAAAACCCTCTGGACATGTTACCTCTGTGCAAGTAAGAGTCAGCAAAAAACACAAGCATCTTAATGGGAACAGCATGAAATTCTACGACGTGTACCTGTGCCAGTTCTCATCCACCGTCTCTCACTCCAAGAACAAAAGCACTGCATTAAGGAGAAACAAAGGAAGTAAAGATGGATGTCTGACTGATGCAGCAGCAGTATTCTTTTCAGCAGCTTTTTACACACTGAGGGAAAAAGTGAGCTGGCATTATTCCTCTTGACAGGAAATGTGGTTGCAATATTGAGTTTTTGACTCTGGCTACAAGTCTCATAAAGGTTTTCTGAGTTCTTGCCCAGTGTTTTGTGCCAAATGAATGCTTTGACTGATGCCATGGGGTTGCTGCTGCATAGTCTCATTGTCCAAGCTATAACTTAGTTATGACAATCGGCAGTTTCATCATGATATAAATCTTAACACATTTCTGTCCTTGTTTGTACAGTTACAGACAGCAGCTGTAGGCCTGTATCTTACATAGAAGTGTTTTGTTTCTCGATTGCTGAATTCATTATCAATACAATACATATCAGTTATGATGCTCTAATGCTCTTAGATGTACTAAAATGTTAACTATTATAACTAATTACTGACATGTTATATTTCCTTGAAATGGTCACTGTTTTCATTTTTATACAATACAATAAAACACAATACAATACCAACAACTTTATTGTCAATCAACCATGGTTGAAATTTGTTTTTAACCACACCAGCAATTCCAGACACAAGCACATACTATACAACATAAAAGTAAAAGCCACCATAACACAATCAAAATTCGGAGTATCAGAAAATCAAAGTGTCATGTTAAAAAAAAAAAAAGATAAACTGAGATATTACAGTCCATTCGGGTGCCACTATTCATAATTTGGTCCTGTGCTGCCCTCTAGCGCTGAAAACAATATTTTACTATGAAAGATTATGCATTGTTGAGTAAATAATAGTTTAATTTAAATAATCATTTAAATAATCAGTTATATTTCATAGGTTCTTATAGTCAGCTACACACACACACACACACACACACACATATATATATATGCCTCAAAAAACCTGTTGGAAAAACTTTGTAAAATTCAAGCTCAAGCGATGAGACAGTGTTGTGGAGCAGTAAAGACTACACCCATTCCAGCTTTACAAGTCTTAGTAGGAGAGATGCCACTAGAAATTAGAAGGAAACAATTAATGGTCAATTACTGGGCTAACCTCCAGGGGCATAAAGATGAACATCCCACAAAAATGGTCTTACGACGTTCAACGAAGAAGCGAGAACGGATTTGATGTAGTGATGGGAAGTTCGGTTCTTTTCCGCGAACCGGTTCTTTCGGACAGTTCGATTCAATAAACCGGTTGAAAAAAGTATAGTGAGGATAGGAAGGAACTAATAGCATATCTAAAAGATAAAGGTAAGAAGAATAAGGATGTGGGATATTTATTGGGATATGAATTTAATAGTGATAGAACAGGATATAGGATTTTATTTAATTTTTTATATAGCACAGGACTAGATAAAAGAATATAATATAAAAGATGTTCTGTTTCGGTTTGGAGTCTAAGGGGTTCAGTGTGGAGGACGGAGGAGCTGAACACGCAGCGCCAACCGATACCTGGACTCTTGATGGCTTCAGAGTTGAGACAGAATAACTAATATGATAAAAGAAAATCCTGATTGCACAATAGCACAGTAGGTGGCGATATGCGCAAAGATTGCAACTCGCCATAAAACTAAGAAGAAGAAGAAGAAGAGGAAGAAGAACGGATTTGATCTCCCAGAATGCCTTTCACTTCCTCTTCCCTTCCGCGGCCTGCGAACGTAAGTGCCATTAAGAATCCCACTGAAGCGGTGTTCAAAATAATCCATTTTGTATCACCATCATCACAAGTTTCTATGTCCAAATAGTACATCGACATGTTTACTTTGAATATATTAAATTTTTTTTAGAGAATATGAGTCGTAAAAATAAAATTCCTAATGTTATTTTACTAGATAGATGGTCGACTGTGCTCTGCCATTTTCTAGTGTCGGCAATGCACAGTGACTCGTCTTTAGATGAATGTAGCGACATGTGCGTGAGTTTACTAATGAAAAACACAACTCCGGATTCTGAAGACATTAGAAACTGACAGGTTTGGCTACAATGTATGTTTTATGCGGTACGCGTAGTATTTGCGGTAGTGTCCGAATATTTTATTTTTCTGAACAGTTTTTTTTTTTGTTAGTTTGGGTTGGTGTCTCCTGCGCAGTTTCTAAGCATCTAATGTCATTCATTCTCTTTAGATCTCTGAAAATGGTCCGCTACTCACTCGACCCAGAGAACCCGACTAAATGTGAGTTGACAGCTACTTTTAACTGTATGGCTGCTCGGTGTTGAACCCGTGTAGTAATTGTTTTGTGTTCTGCAGCATGCAAGTCGAGGGGCTCCAACCTTCGTGTTCACTTCAAGGTACGAATGAAGCCGTTCATGCTACAATGAGTGCTTGACAAGACGCTGACGTTCACGCTCCAGTATTTTCTATTTTCTGAGTAGCCACGTTTCTAGTTTGTAAAGTGATGTAGGCTGGTTTACTTAGTTACCTGTTGTCTTTATGTTTGGTTCTCAGAACACCCGTGAGACCGCCCAGGCCATCAAAGGCATGCACATCCGCAAGGCTAACAAGTACCTGAAGGATGTTATGGTGAAGCACCAGTGTGTTCCCTTCCGACGTTACAATGGTGGTGTTGGCCGCTGTGCTCAGGTGAGGTTTTGTCCTGTTTTAAAGCGGCCTTTTAAAACCATTCCGTCCATCTTAGGACACCTTTGGAATTGACCATGAAAACCCCTATTAGTCTGAGCAACATGTACACTTTGAACTACAAGTTCAAAAGTTTGGGTTTGGTTAAAAGTCTCATGCTTACCAAGAGTTTATTTGATCGGAAATACAGTGTTACAGCAATATTGCAATTGCTACAATTTAAAATAACTGTTTAATTTGAATATATTTTAATGTAGCTTATTCCTGTGACAGCTGAATTTTCAGCATCATTACTTTAGTCTTCAGTGTCACATGATCCTTCAGAAATCATTCTAATATGCTGATTGGTGCTTCAACATTTATCAGTGTTATTTGCAAATCCATGATTTTTTTTTCTCTCTTTTTGATGAATAGATCATTTTAGAACAATATTTTCTTTAGTTTTCCTTTTCTGTTGAGCAGTTACTGACACTTTTGATAATTAAGTGTTGAAAATAACTTAATTTCTTAATGTATTGACCCCAAATTAGAATGATAGTAAAGCTCAAATTAAGATAACTTAAGCTTTCTTGTGATGTTTTCCATTTTTAGGCCAAGCAGCATGACTGGACTCAGGGACGTTGGCCTAAGAAAAGTGCTGAGTTCCTGCTCCACATGCTGAAGAACGCAGAAAGCAATGCTGAGCTCAAGGTAAGACCGTATGAACCATTACACTGTGAATAAGTCTCTTTAGAATTGGACTGTATCTTTGCTTCAGTGTATGATTTCAAATCTAGCTTGCATGAATGCAGCTTTCACTGCCATATGGGCTTTATATCAACCCACTTTGTGATCTTGTAGGGTTTGGATGTGGACTCTCTGGTGATTGAGCACATCCAGGTGAACAAGGCCCCAAAGATGCGCAGGCGTACCTACCGTGCGCACGGACGCATCAACCCCTACATGAGCTCCCCATGCCACATCGAAATGATCCTCACTGAGAAGGAGCAGATCGTTCCCAAACCAGAGGAGGAGGTTTCTCAGAAGAAAAAGGTATGTTCATTAATGTTTTTCTGAATTACAAAAAAAATACAAACTGTACACTTGGCTGTAGTGATGACCACTTAGGACACCTTTGGATTTATGATGAAAGGAATCATATTCTGAGCAGCCGCTGTGCTTTAAATGTGTGGAGCACTGGATATCTTAGTAACTGCTGTTGGTGAACACCCCTTAACCAATTTTTTTTTTTTCACAGGTTTCTCAGAAGAAACTGAAGAAGCAGAAACTCATGTCTCGGGAGTAAATGTAAATAAAGTCCAACATTCGTACTAGAAAATGACTTCCTTTTTTTGTGATTTTATTTATTGATTTGGGCATAATGGCTTAATGATGACAAGCTTGTGATTTGATTACTGTCATTTAAAAGTGGAACAATTGGAATAATCTGATCTATTTACTGTTTGGTGTAAAGAGCAGTGCAGTACTTAAAACCTTTTGCTTTAATGCTACAATGAGTGCTTGACAAGACGCTGACGTTCACGCTCCAGTATTTTCTGAGTAGCCACGTTTCTAGTTTGTAAAGTGATGTAGGCTGGTTTACTTAGTTACCTGTTGTCTTTATGTTTGGTCCTCAGAACACCCGTGAGACCGCCCAGGCCATCAAAGGCATGCACATCCGCAAGGCTAACAAGTACCTGAAGGATGTTATGGTGAAGCACCAGTGTGTTCCCTTCCGACGTTACAATGGTGGTGTTGGCCGCTGTGCTCAGGTGAGGTTTTGTCCTGTTTTAAAGCGGCCTTTTAAAACCATTCCGTCCATCTTAGGACACCTTTGGAATTGACCATGAAAACCCCTATTAGTCTGAGCAACATGTACACTTTGAACTACAAGTTCAAAAGTTTGGGTTTGGTTAAAAGTCTCATGCTTACCAAGAGTTTATTTGATCGGAAATACAGTGTTACAGCAATATTGCAATTGCTACAATTTAAAATAACTGTTTAATTTGAATATATTTTAATGTAGCTTATTCCTGTGACAGCTGAATTTTCAGCATCATTACTTTAGTCTTCAGTGTCACATGATCCTTCAGAAATCATTCTAATATGCTGATTGGTGCTTCAACATTTATCAGTGTTATTTGCAAATCCATGATTTTTTTTTCTCTCTTTTTGATGAATAGATCATTTTAGAACAATATTTTCTTTAGTTTTCCTTTTCTGTTGAGCAGTTACTGACACTTTTGATAATTAAGTGTTGAAAATAACTTAATTTCTTAATGTATTGACCCCAAATTAGAATGATAGTAAAGCTCAAATTAAGATAACTTAAGCTTTCTTGTGATGTTTTCCATTTTTAGGCCAAGCAGCATGACTGGACTCAGGGACGTTGGCCTAAGAAAAGTGCTGAGTTCCTGCTCCACATGCTGAAGAACGCAGAAAGCAATGCTGAGCTCAAGGTAAGACCGTATGAACCATTACACTGTGAATAAGTCTCTTTAGAATTGGACTGTATCTTTGCTTCAGTGTATGATTTCAAATCTAGCTTGCATGAATGCAGCTTTCACTGCCATATGGGCTTTATATCAACCCACTTTGTGATCTTGTAGGGTTTGGATGTGGACTCTCTGGTGATTGAGCACATCCAGGTGAACAAGGCCCCAAAGATGCGCAGGCGTACCTACCGTGCGCACGGACGCATCAACCCCTACATGAGCTCCCCATGCCACATCGAAATGATCCTCACTGAGAAGGAGCAGATCGTTCCCAAACCAGAGGAGGAGGTTTCTCAGAAGAAAAAGGTATGTTCATTAATGTTTTTCTGAATTACAAAAAAAATACAAACTGTACACTTGGCTGTAGTGATGACCACTTAGGACACCTTTGGATTTATGATGAAAGGAATCATATTCTGAGCAGCCGCTGTGCTTTAAATGTGTGGAGCACTGGATATCTTAGTAACTGCTGTTGGTGAACACCCCTTAACCAATTTTTTTTTTTTCACAGGTTTCTCAGAAGAAACTGAAGAAGCAGAAACTCATGTCTCGGGAGTAAATGTAAATAAAGTCCAACATTCGTACTAGAAAATGACTTCCTTTTTTTGTGATTTTATTTATTGATTTGGGCATAATGGCTTAATGATGACAAGCTTGTGATTTGATTACTGTCATTTAAAAGTGGAACAATTGGAATAATCTGATCTATTTACTGTTTGGTGTAAAGAGCAGTGCAGTACTTAAAACCTTTTGCTTTATTTGGTTAAAAACAGACTCTTTACAGCGTTTATGATGAACCTCTATCATTGAGGTCTTTTGAGCGGGCTCTGATAAATCTTGTGTTTGGTTTGGTGGTTAAAGATCAGAGTTTATGATGTTAAAATCTTGCGTTTAGATGAAAGGGTCCTAAAGGGAGTCTAATTTATGAATTAAGTAGCTTTTACTTCACTTACATCCTTTCTTGTCTAATTAAATATGCTGACACAAAATATGCCAACAGCAAAGTCAACCACATATACATTATATATGTACGATAAAATAAAGATTCACTATTACTTTATTTCTCTCTCCCTCTCTCTCTCTCTCTCTATATATATATATATATACACAGTTTATGTAGAGATAGGAAATGTTTATGCATACACAATTTTGTAGGAGCTTGGGTGATTAAACTTTGGCTCATAAACTGATTTGGTCTTATTTGCACCTCCAAGCATTTTAGTTCCAGAGGATAAAGTTACAATTTATTTATATAGCACATTTAAAACAGCCACACAGCTGACCAAAGTGCTGTACAGAAATTCAAAAATAGTAAAAGAACATTAAAAAATCAGCACAACTAAACAATTAAAACGGTCTTGCCCCAATAATAAAATATGTTAATAACACGAGAAACAAAGTATAAACCCTTAGAAGACTAAGCAAAGACCATAATAGAAAATTATAAGCCAAAGAAAACATGTTTTAGGAGAGATTTAAAAGTGGACAGAGAAGGGGCAAGTCTAATCTCTAAAGGGAGGTTATTCCATAACAGCGGCCCAACCACTGAGAAAGCTCGATCCCATAAGTCGACTAAAAGAAGATTCTGATCACAGGATAAAGTGCTAGATTCACCAGTAGAGGGCAATATAGCACTGTGAATCTGCTCATCTTGCATATTTTTTGCTGTTTCTGGGTTTATTTATACTCCTAATGGAATTTAGTAATCTAATAATAATATATAGTCGAAATGTTTGTAACTAATAGTGTTTGTAACTATTAATCACATTTGTATGGATAAAACGTGTGTGTGTGTGTGTGTGTGTATAGGCTATATATATATATATATATATATAACTGTTAACATGAATTAAGGAATGTTTAATGCAACAGGAGGCATAGGTGCCACATCCTATTATATGCTATTTCACTTTTTGACCACTAGGTGCTGCAACACGTTGCACTTTGCATTTGACTTTTGGCATTATTGTTTTATTATAGAAAAAAAGAATACGCTATGACAAAAAAAAGTTCACATTTGATTGTGTTGCAAAATATTATTTAAAAAAGAAACTCCAAATCAGCCTCTTTTTTTTTTTATGAACTAAAGTGATGATTGTGTTTTGTAAATGAGGTAGTCCACATTTCTTGATACACTGTAGATAGGCAATAGCCTTCTGTGGCTGGCATATATACAGAGGTAGAAACACAGAAGCTTTAAGACTGCAGCTGTGAGTTTCTAATGTTTCACATGTATTCAACTGGCATTTAGTTTCTTCAGATGAAACCAAATAATACAAAAACCAATACATTTGAGAAAAGTGGCAGAAAAGTTTTTTTTATGAGGAGGTAGGAACACATTTACCTTACAGCTCAACGTTGAAGTAAAATGATAGTGTTTATTCAAGCTTCATCATTCTGTGATTGTATTGCGATTTATCTGTGGAGTGTTTAAGCCCTGTCCACAGAGACTTTTAAGCTCATGAGATATCCCACTGCCTCACATGACCGGCACGCATGCAGACGTCCCTTTATTTAAGAAATAGATCACAGATTGACTAGATTGATTTTGTCCCCTTTTTGTATTTAATAGCGGGTCGGATGGCAGCTCTTTTAATGTGCAAATGAGAACCAATGAGGACAGACTCCTAAATTCAGTTCAGACACTCAGCTGACACGGGCCACGTCACTGCCGGCCTTAGCCAATCACATCCCACCGAGCCCCTCTACTTTCCCAGGCACGCTCTCAAAGTTTTGACTTTTTGCAGCAAAAGACAGCAGGTTGATGAAAATGTTTTATTATCGTCCAGATCTTCATGTGAACTACCCAGAAAGACTCTCTTTTTATTTATAGATTTCAAAAACACTCAATTGAAGGACGCAACTCTGTTGTATCATGCAATATTTGCAAGAACTGAAAGAAGGGAATGGATTTTGCCAGAGGACATGGCTATGAAGCTTCGGTGCAACTGATTGGGATTTTTTAGAGAAAATATTCTTTTTTTCTGAAGGCTTGAGTATTTTTTGTTTTTGTTTTTTTTCCGCTTTCTCTCTCTCATTCACTATTTTACGTTTGTTTTTACGTTTGGCGCGGGTCTCCACCGTCTTGCTTCTTGCGCAGTATTTAGTTAAAGTTGTAGTTTCTTGGTAATGTTAGCGGTGGGGCAAATGGACGGGTCTCGCCAGAGCGCTTTCCTACTCAATACCCCACCTTTGGCTGCTTTACACAGCATGACCGAAATGAAGACACCACTTTACCCAGCCTACCCGTTATCTTCCACTGGACCAGCATGCTCCACTTCACCGACAGCTACCTCTCCGAATCCAGGCGGTATCCCGGTCTCGTCCCCGGGGATCAAAACATCCACCGGACTTTCGATTCTCGGATCACATCAGCAGTGCCCAATCGCCACACCTCACGGAATAAACGACATCCTCGGTCGACCCGTGTTGGTCACCGGAGCGGCGGCATCTTCTCCCGCTGGAATCTTGACTGGACTGCCCCGCTTCAGCAGCCTGAGTCCTCCGCCGCATCCAGGGCTGTATTTCAGCCCCAGCGCCGCGGCCGTGGCGGTGGCTCGTTATCCGAAACCTCTGACAGACCTTCCAGGCAGAACCCCCATATTCTGGCCTGGAGTTATGCAAAGCCCACACTGGAGAGACGCCAGATTTGCATGTTCCCCACGTAAGTGCACGATTAACTTTCTTGAAGGCTGTTAGCGATCCGAAATATTACAATAAGCACAAATTTAACTAACATAATAGGATGTAATAATAACATTAGGTGAATTTTCTATCTCGCCCCTGACAGATCAAAACTCAGTGCTCCTGGACAAAGATGGGAAAAGGAAACACACGCGACCAACGTTTTCCGGGCAGCAAATTTTTGCCCTGGAAAAAACATTTGAGCAAACGAAATATTTAGCTGGACCTGAAAGAGCGCGGTTGGCCTACTCTTTAGGAATGACAGAGAGCCAAGTCAAGGTAAGACAGTCCTAATAGTTTATGTATGACAAGGAAAAACCTTGACTGACTCGATTGTTTGTTATCATTAATCCATGGAACGTAAAAAGAGAATTAGCCTAGATGTAGCAAAATGTGTTTATTCAGACCTTCCTATATCTCTTTAATTTAGCTTACAACAATTTATATATAGGCTATAGCTAACCTACATCTATTTATTTCTCTACAGCAAATTATTTACATTTAATGCAACGACCTAGTGGAGTACAATAGGCTACCAAAATGTATTATTTTCATTCATATCAAATGTATTTACGCATTAAAGTTTAAAAATTGCAGTAGCCTATGCACCACTGCAATTGTTTATTGTAATTATTGCAAGAAAATTGAATTGCCGTTTAAAAGCCACTGAAACTTGTTCTATTTTTATTTGTTAAAATATTTTAAACGCATTTTATTTATTCTCACAGACTGAAGGTGCTTATATTACAGATATTTGAAGAGCTATCTCTTCGAGTTATGTTTTATATCAGTTCTTTCAAATTATTATTAGACAGGAAAAATCTGTTTAATTTGCTTGACATTGTTAAATGTTTCTGAGCGGAATTTTTATTATAATTCCCATTTGGTATGCCTACTTTTCGATGGAGATAAATCACTATTTCTGTGTGGATTCAAATACGTTTTATTTCATGTTTATTGTAAAGGTGTGGTTTCAAAACCGAAGAACAAAATGGAGAAAACGGCACGCGGCTGAAATGGCCACGGCGAAGAAAAAACAAGATTCAGAGACCGAAAGGCTGAAAGGGGCTTCGGAAAATGAAGACGACGACGACGACTACAACAAACCTTTAGATCCAAACTCGGACGATGAAAAAATAACGCAGTTACTGAAAAAACACAAACCAAACTCAGCTCTTATCATTCACACGTCGGAAAACGAGAGCTCGTAAAATGGAAACGGGACATGGGTTGTCAAATTCTTCAAGAAGTGTCAAAATATTATGTAGGCTACTGTTTTTCACCAAGTTTGAGCTCTGGTTTGAGAGGAAGGATGCAAATCAGAGGAATATGCACTACTGGTGAAGCTGAACGTGCATCAGTGTCTGCAATAGACACGTTTCAACGTAAAGACAACGGTACTTTTTTGTAAATTAACGGCGTGAGTTGTATCGCATAGGAATTATATTACTGTGAATATTTATGTGTAAAATATTTTGAATAGTAAACATGGCAGAATTAGTTCTTTTCGCTTCAGTTTAATTTTTGGTTTAAGCTTTGTGATATGCATTTTCATATCATTAAATTGTATAGGCCTATGTGCTGATCACCCTGAGTTATTTTTCTTTCTTTTTTTTCTATGGGTGTAAGTTGGCTCAGCCCTTTGATTCTTAAAAGTAATCAACAATGGAAATAATTTTCAGAATTTACCACTAATGGTAAAAGACATCCGAGCGACAGCCTAAATTGAGGCTCAGTCAAATAATTGATCTGGCCATAACACGTGTAAATAAACAAACACCTAACCATATATTTGTAATATAATGCATAGTGTTCGTCTCCCGATGTTAGGATGTTTCTTTAATTTTTTTTCATGATTAATTTATGATATTTTAAGTTTGTAACAGTGTTTGAATCCTGCAAAATGCGTCTTGCAGGTTCGTGTGTATTGCACTTTTATTTAATAAAATGTTAAACGTTTGGGATATTTTTCTTTTTGTTATTATTAAATCGAATATTAATATTTTGTGAATAAATTGCAACAACGTTTTCAAGCATTAATAAATAAGCTTGCTGATGATTGATCAGTTAGTTTCGAAACTGTCTTTCGCTTCGGTAAGAAGTTGTCTCATTAAAGAGTTATCAAAATGGCAACACTTATTCAAAGACATTTAAATATTTTGTATTAAAATTATTATTATTATTATTAGTATTCGTTTTTAACAGCCCTAACACATTTATATATTTTTTCATTTCATTAAATGAATAATCATGCTCTCCCTTATTGCTCTGTGTGAACACATATTTTACCAAATTGTTTTATTATAAAGACGCCATTACTCTGCGCACTTACATTAAAATTGGCCAAATTTTCGCTAAAATTTTGATCATTGAGAAATGTCGACGAAAAAGGCCATACTGGCACATATACTGTCGGGATATTGAAAATAGAAAGCGGTTTTTGGCGGTCTTCAACTGATCGCGTCACAGCTTCTATATGTCAGCTGATTGGCGCGATTAGATCACCATGTTCTTTGGAAATTGGAAATCACTCAACCGATTTGTTCTCAACAAACCAACAGAAAAAAATAATTTATAAGGTGAAATGATGCGCCATGCACAGTTGTACTATCAGAAAATATTTTGAGCTGGTATTTTTGAAGGACAACAGGTCCAGTGCTTCTCCACAGGTTACTCAACCCAAATGAGTCACTTTTTGGAAGCGATGCAGCATTACCTATTAGGTTACATTTATCATTGCAGGCAGACCTCCAGTTAACCTAAAAATAGTATTCGTTTTTAACAGCCCTAACACATTTATATATTTTTTCATTTCATTAAATGAATAATCATGCTCTCCCTTATTGCTCTGTGTGAACACATATTTTACCAAATTGTTTTATTATAAAGACGCCATTACTCTGCGCACTTACATTAAAATTGGCCAAATTTTCGCTAAAATTTTGATCATTGAGAAATGTCGACGAAAAAGGCCATACTGGCACATATACTGTCGGGATATTGAAAATAGAAAGCGGTTTTTGGCGGTCTTCAACTGATCGCGTCACAGCTTCTATATGTATGTCAGCTGGCGCGATTAGATCACCATGTTCTTTGGAAATTGGAAATCACTCAACCGATTTGTTCTCAACAAACCAACAGAAAAAAATAATTTATAAGGTGAAATGATGCGCCATGCACAGTTGTACTATCAGAAAATATTTTGAGCTGGTATTTTTGAAGGACAACAGGTCCAGTGCTTCTCCACAGGTTACTCAACCCAAATGAGTCACTTTTTGGAAGCGATGCAGCATTACCTATTAGGTTACATTTATCATTGCAGGCAGACCTCCAGTTAACCTAAAAAAAATTAATTCATTTTGAAACATTCTAAATATAATTTGCACGCACTTAATCTTTTTACACATTTATTTATTTACATTTTGATGCACAACTTAGATTACAACATTAGGGGTCCATAGCTGCCAAATAAACGAAATAGTTTAAAACTGTTATTTATCTTAAAAAAAAAAAAAACATATATATATATATATATATATATAGCCACACACACAAGGACAGCCTTTAGCTGTTCAGCGTTTTACACTTTATCGAATTGACAAAAGTGACTAACTTAATCTGCCTCATGCACTTGGATGTGTGCTCATAAATCGTGTTTGAAATACAATATTTTGGACTTAATTAATAACTGGAAAATTAATGTTACTAATCAAAGAAAAGATACGTAATTTAAAGCATCACAAGAAGATAAATGCCTGATGATTTAGCTAGTGCACCACAAAATGAAAACTGTCACTGTTCTGTGATAAAAATGGCATTTTAACAGTTTTTCGAATTCGATTTTTTTTTTGTTACGGTAAACGGTTTTTTATTATCATTATCATTTCCATTCCCTGACTAATTTTGTAATTTAAACGCGTAACGTGTAAATTATCACACCTGAGAACAAACTTGTTTCAGCTATTATCTTCAAGCCAGCTTGTCTAATAGAGAAAAGGCAAAAACATTTAAGCGTGCCAGCGTCTGACCAATTTACAACTATTGAACTTTTGACTGGCTGTATCAATAAAATAAAATAAAACAGAACAGTCTTTGTGAGCACATGCTCAATTTTCCATTTTCAATCCCCATTTCAATACAATTTCTCTTTTATTCCTTGATGGCGTCTATCAAATGGCGTTTACCCAGCTGGACTTTGACTTTCCAATTTAATAAACAGAAATTTGAGAACTTTTTCAATACGAAAACTTCACTATATATATTTTCCTATTTTCTATATCCGTTCAACGGTTCGTTTAGTTTTACAAAACCATCAATATTGTTTTCATTGCATTACATATTATTATCTTAGGCTCAAGGACTGAAGATTTCAGCATGTCAAACTCTAATGAATCTATCTTTATTTGGCTACATGTGTAGGCCAATGACCTGATGTCAATAAGGTGTCAAATTACTGTTGAGTGAGAGCTTAATGAACTCTCATCTGCAATAATTAATCTCTGATTGCTTCACATTAAAATACATTCATGAATATGCTCATTAACTCTCTTACTGTACAAAGCCATTTCCGATGAGGACATCATGAAATAAGCTAATACAAAAGAAATAACAATGCTGAATGGCGACTGAAAATTAGTGAAAGTAAATGATTTTGAACAATATTTATTTACAACACTAAATTAAAAATAATAAATCAAATAATAAAGGTTTTGTATATTTTAATATTAAGTATGAATGGGCCTAAACTGACACAGTTAACCCAATTCCTAATTAAACAAAAACCATTCCATTTTTACTCCATTGTAGATTTTATTATAGACAAATTGCATATAACATCCTTAAATCCTTTATACAGTGTATTTGAGCAAGATGAGGAGGCATAGCAGGTGGACCAGTCATAGGCAGGAAAGACCTGGTTCTGCTGGCTTGCTTGTTCTTCTGATCTGGGTAGAATTATGATCCATCAGCATGGTCCAGGTGTGGTGAACATGGCGTGTGTTCCTCAGGGGAGATATCTTAGCATCTGCTGAGTGCCTGCTGATGTAGTGCTGTGACTGCACTGCTCCAGGAACAGTGCTGGGGCCGCAGCTGATCCCGGGCCACTGCTGCTCTCCCATCAGACACTTGTTGGAAGTGAGGTTAATTAGTTGAGAAATAGCAGTTGCTTTCCACAGCCTTTATCTGAGAAGACATGCATATCACCAGTTTTTGGTGCACAAATCAGAAATGCCTTTTGAATTCCTGAATTTAAATTGAGCTGCAAACAGGATACAGAACTGTAATTAGAATATAAGGAAGTAGAATTAAAATTAATTTAAATTTAAATAAATTCATAGAAGTGCACATTTTATTGTGCTGCAAACAGGATGCTGAATTGTAATTTGAATGTAAGGATGTTGAAAAAAAAAAACATTGAAATACAAATAAATTCACAGACCTGCAAATCTTATTGAGCTGCAAACAGGGAGCAGAACTGTTATTTGAATGTAAGGATAGAATTAAATTAAATTACAATTCAAATAAATTCATATAACAGGAAATGGTATTGAGCTGCAAACAAGAGGCAGAATTGTCATTTGAATTTGAATGCAAGGAAGCAGAATTAAAATGAACTGAAATTCAAAGAAATTCATATAATTCACTGCAAATTTTATTGAGCTACAAACAGGATGCAGAATTGTAGCTTGAATTTGAATGTAAGGAATTAGAATTTAAATGAATTGAAATTTAAAGAAATTCATATCACTGCAAATTTTATTGAGCTGCAAACAGAGTGCAGATTTGTAGTTTGAATTGAATGTAAGGAAGTTGAATTAAAATGAATTGAATTACTATAACTGCAACTTTTTCATTTTAACTAATATTGCCTTGATTGAAAGTTCTGAAATTTAAACAAACCAAAAAAGGAAACTTAAAAACTTAACAAAAAAGATAGATAAAATTGCACCTAGATATTTGTGTTCAGTTTATATCGTATATAATGGATAAACTTTTGTGGACTAGGGTGGAACTTCATTTCCCAGAATGCATTACCTGTGCAGAATTTCTTTAAATTGCAATGCAGTAAATTCCTCCTCCTGTTTTTGCAGTTCAACTTCCTGTGGAGTGTGGCCTTTTAAATTACATTTAAATCCTGGCTCATAAACTGAAAGCAAGTCACTTTATATTTTCAGTTCTGAATGTTGCACAACTCTGTTTTTTTTTTTTTTTTTACTCCTGCAAACATCTCATAAAAAGACACATTGGATCTCATCTGTACTGCAGTTTCCATGCGTTTTTCTCCACACGTCTTCATCTGTGGCACTTGGTAAGATGTCTTTTGACATTTAGTGATGTGACTAATTTGCTGATAACTGTGTGTTTTGGATAAAGAACCCCATTGATGTGCTCTCAGTTGAGCGTGTACTACAAGAGATTACATACAAGACTGTGTCACAAGAGGCTGCAGGCGTAGAGAATGAACACTGGCTTACATGCGCCTCAGGCCTTATCTCTTTCCCAACCATTTGGAGAGTCCTGATAAAGAGTACCTTGGGATGCCCTATTATGAATACCCCGGGTGCTTGTCACAGGGCAATGAGCTTCTTGCGATATTTTCAATGCATGAAAGGTTTTCTCTTATTTTGCCTTTTAATTCTACTCTTATGATTACACAGTGCCCATAATAATACAGTTTATTCTTCTCTCGTGTTATATTAAAGCTGTATTTACACATTATCTGTCTTAAAAAAGCAAATGAACTGTCTGGTTAATCATTGCTCTTGAGGTGCAGGTGATCGTGGAAGTTTGGGTTTGAGGTTGGTGTGTGGTCTCTTGGGTATATTTGTATTGTTCTCCAGGAGCTGAGGTTTCGGAGGGCATCCTGGGTGGTATGAACACACTCTAGTGTTTATAATCTCCTGTAATCTTGTCTAATGATGTTCTCATAATCTGTCAAAGGCTCTAGTTACAGTGGCTTACAAACAAATCTGGATTCACACTCAGATGGTGGTAAACAACCTAAGATAAGCACATTTAAACTAATCTGACGGAAGGACTCCTACACTGTGCAATAAGGGGCGGGTTTTGTTTCATGCAACTTAATTTCTGTGAACATTATTCTACATCTCACATATAAAATATCATTCATACGTTTGGGGTTATTAAGAATTTTAATGCTTTTGAGTCTCACCAAGGCTGATCAAAAAGTCAAAACAGTTATATTATTACAATTTAAAATAGCTGTTTTCTATTTTAATGTATTTTAAAATGTATTTTATTCCTGTGATGTCATTATAGCCTTCAGTGCCACATGATCCATCAGAAATCATTTTCACATGCTGATTTGTAACATTTCTTATTATTTAAAACAGTTACGCTGGTTAATATTTCTGTGGAAACCGGTTCGTGATATACATATAATCTTATTCAAAAACCATGAAGCAAGCTGTTGGCATTTTCTTTAATGCTTATGGTGGTGGGGGTCTGGAGGGGAATAATGGTAAAATGAGCACCTTCAATAGACGGCTCAGGCCATGAATAAACTGCCCTCATCGGCTAAGTCCTGAGTCCTGCATTTTATTAGCACTAGCCATGCTAAAATAACCTGCTAACACGTAGCATAGTGCACCAATAATAACCTCCTCAATCATATTTTAAAAGTCACGTCAAGCCAGGCCTGTATAATTCATCTCTATGCAAATACATCAATGTCAGCCCATTAGTGTATTGCTAAAGAGGTTTTTTATTAAAATGCATTCTTGCCTCGTCCTTTTTTGTTTTTTGTCTTCTTTTTTTTAACTCACTCCCAATAAAACATGAGCCCTATTGGCCAAGAATTATAGCAACTATCAGAGTAACATATGGACAGCATGCACTCTGAAAATAAAAACCAACAGATAAAGTAGCAGGGTCATGGTAGGGTACAAACACTTAGGAAAATGGCAGTGGAGTAATAGATTTCTCCCGGGCTGGCTGAGGAGACCCAGCATGCCACTGAAATCAAAGCCTTATTATATATGCATTTAGGGCTGTATTGTGTGGCAAGATGCGTAGCCCTCGCTTGCCTGGAGAAAAGTTATGGCCGACACAAAGAGGACCAGTGCGATGAATTAAAAAGACAATAAAAAGGTGATAAAGTGCACCCTGAATGTATTATATCTTTTAATGAAATTAAAGTAGTGGAGAAGCTCTGTCACGTCTCGTATCATTCAGCAATGGTGACATTGAACAAGAGAGAGAGAGAGGATTATGGGTAGAGCAGGAATCAGCTGATAGTGTATACTTCCTGCTATTGGAGGACACAGAGACGAAGCCAAGCAAGTGTCATCCAGCTCCAAACGTTTGATCAAAAGTGAGTATAGAGAGAAAAAGTATATGTGTATGTATATAGAGATAGATAGATATAGATATAGATAGATAGATAGATAGATAGACAGACAGACAGATAGATAGATAGATAGATAGATAGACAGATAGATAGAATATATAATATACATTATATATATGTGTGTGTGTGTGTGTTTGTGTGTGTGTGTGTTTTAAATCAAATTGATCAGTACATACTTGTTTAATATATAACATTATTAATAACTTGTACAATTATTTTTAAATGGATTTATTTTTAATGTAGTTTATATTATTATATATGAATATGTAATGAATGCTAGATAGATAGATAGATAGATAGATAGATAGATAGAATATAGCCTACATTCATTATATTATATATTGTATTTTATTTAAAATTTATAAAATTTAAATGTATCTATATAATTTTACTTTGCCTATTTTATATATGATTAATAATAAGTTTAAAAAAATTACATTTTAAAAATGTATTCCTTAGTCTCAATCTATCAGTTATAGTTCGTTTATAAAGTATAAATTATTATTATTATTATTATTATTATTATTATAAGCCTCGGGGAAACCTGCACAAAACGCGATGAGGTTAGCGGCTAGAAAAATGTTTTATGAACCGCGCATAGTACAGTGAGTACGGTACATTCCCGACGCCGTTTGCCGTGTTGTGTTTGGCTGGATGTTGTGTTTTCAGGGCCTGATTACCCCCTTATAAGTTTAATGCTTTAGCAGGGCCAGTGGATCCTGTCATGCCTGCGTGAACAGTGGATTTTTCTCCTTTATGGTGTCATTAATTTAACGCGGATCATTAGCTCTCATACAAACCCATGTTTTGACAAATGTAAGCAGTGAATTATGTACATAATGTACCGCGCCCGTCCATGAATGAATCACATGATAAACAGGAACTGCCCTGGCATATTACCCAAATGTGTTTCAGGGGGTGTCTCTCCCCAGACTCGTCACTCCATTACAGAGACAGCTCACTCAATAGCGGCTGTGTGTCTGACACATGCGGCCATTGACAAGCTTTTCATTGTGACCGCCGGTGCGTTCTGGCTAACAGCATTAAATATTGGGTCTGATGAAAAATGATGAAAAAGTGAACATGGAAATGATATTATCCCGCAGCTCTGGGGTGGTATTCTTCTGCCCCGCGTGCTCGGTTCTTAAAATATGGAATTTTAAACCAACTCGCAGCGTGAATTTCATTGATGAGCTCGGGCGTATCTTTCTATCATTTGTCTCAAGATATCTTTCATATTTTTTAGCTAGTGGTTTAAAATTATATGTATACTACATTGGGTCATGATGCTGCGATGTGTTATCGTTGCAGAAACACTGATTTGGGCAACTTAAAGCTAGTGGTCGACACTAAATATTGGACTGAAACAATAATGTTAATATATCATTTTATTTAAAACAGGTTAAGGTTTAAGGTTAATAACGAAAACTACATCAGGCACAATTTAAATAATGAAGGATGGACCAATTTACAATTTAAAACTATTTAAAAATTGAAGACAAAATCGGTAAACTTCCATAAACCAAAACAATAACAACCATAACAACAAACAAATCAATAAACAATAAAAAAGAAAGAAAGAAAAGCAAATCCAAGCACAGCAAAGCAAAAATAAAAAACATCAACAAAGCAAATGGAAAAAGCTAAACAAAACAAACAAATGAAAATATTTTAACTCTAAAACTCAGTTGTTTAATCAAAAACACCAACATATAAAAAAAGCAAAGCCAAAAAACAAACAAAAACCCAAACAAACAAGAAAATAGTTTAACTCAAAATGTCAGTTGTTAATAAAATCTTCAACAAAGCAAAGAAAAAAAAACTAAGCCCCAAAAATAAAACAAAACAAAACAAAACAAAAACCCAAACAAACAAATTAAAATATTTGAACTCAAAAATGGACAACAAAACAACAACAACAACAAAAAAAGCAAAGGAAAAAAGAAGGCCAAAAAACAAAAACCCAAACAAACGAATGAAATGAAAATAGTTTAGTTCAAAAAGTCAGTTACTAAAAAAACTAAAACAAAACAAAACAAAAACCCAAACAGACAAATCAAAATATTTTAACTCAAAAACTGAGTTAATCAAAAAAAATCAACAAAGCAAAGGAAAAAAGAAGGCCAAAAAAACAAACAAATAAAAAAAAAAGCAAAGGAAAAAAGAAGGCCAAAAAACTAAAACCCAAACAAACGAATGAAATGAAAATAGTTTAGTTCAAAAAGTCAGTTACTAAAAAAACTAAAACAAAAATTAAAACAAAACAAAACAAAAACCTAAACAGACAAATCAAAATATTTTAACTCAAAAACTGAGTTAATCAAAAAACATCAACAAAGCAAAGGAAAAAAGAAGGCCAAAAAAACAAACAAATAAATAAAAAGATTTTAACTCAAAAACTCAGTTGTTTAACTCTCTATCATCTGTCGGAGGAGACTATTATCTAGCCTTTTTCTTTCTCCTT
Source organism: Sinocyclocheilus rhinocerous (assembly GCF_001515625.1). Classification (NCBI taxonomy): domain Eukaryota; kingdom Metazoa; phylum Chordata; class Actinopteri; order Cypriniformes; family Cyprinidae; genus Sinocyclocheilus; species Sinocyclocheilus rhinocerous. The sequence goes on from NW_015645543.1 coordinate 225,449, forward strand.
CTGCCTATTGAATTTAGATGATTCATGTATATGTTTCTCAGTTTTATTATAGGGTGAGAGCTTAAGTGAGAGACCAGAGCATGAACTCTGCGCAGCCTCATGCTGACCGGCGCTAATATCTAAAATGCTTCTTATGACCTACTTATGAAGTCAATCTTTGAGAATCTATTGATCTGAATGCCAAATCTAAGGCTCTAGCCTCATGCAAACGGATGGAGGACCATGGGCAGAGAAAAACTTAAGTGCATTGCTCTGACCTCTTCCCTCTGATCCACCACATGACCAGAGCCCCAGACGATCCTCTCTGTCAAAAGTCGGAGGTCAAATGTTCCACATAAGGTCATTCGCCATCAGTATGGCCCAAGCTTAATTTAATATTTGGACAATGGAGTAAATACATAAAAGAATGAAATGCTTTTAAAGAGGAAGAATTTAAGACAGGGGGCCGCTAATTGAATGGACTCATGATTTTACTGCCAAATATATTTTGGTGTGTATTTAATCAATGCTTAAGGCTCATAAAATCCCTAGGTCATAGTCAGGCATATTTCCATAATCAATAATGACGGGACCTCAAGTTCAGCAGGCTATGATCCTATTCGTGCCTCTTTATTTTTCATAGAGATATTTGTCACTATTGCTGTCACTGAATATTGGAAGCAGTATATAAATGTTCCTCTTGAAAACAAAAAATTTATGTTTTGTGCACTTACATCCTATCCAGATTAGTGTGGTCAATAACCTTTTCAGAGAAATGCTTCTCCACTGGCTCCTCAGCTAACAAGGAACATTCAAAGAACCGTGGCTAACTTTCTGAATAAATGTTCTTCCAGGAACATTAATAGAACGTTCGTTCAATGTTATCTGAACTTTTGTAATGTTCTCAAAACATTAGCAAAAAAAAATAAAAAATGATTTTCACATTGTTCATGGAATGTTTTTTCTTAAATATTTTAATTGGACATCCATCTAATGTTTTTTTTTTAAATGTGTCAACTTGTTTCAAAATGTTTTAAAAACTTTCAAAAGTAACGTTTCTATAATATTTTCAATAAATAACTTTTGGAATATGTAAAAAACTGGACATTTTGAAGAGAACATTCAGAAATAATGTTTACTGAATGGTAACGAATAAAGTGTTGTGTACATCAAGTTTGTCTGCTGATAATGTGAAACAGAAATTATTGAAATAGCCTGTAAACCATTGAGATCTACATGAGACAAACATGATGCTTGAGCATGTTAAAGTTATAAAACTAAACAGGCCATTGCTACCATTTAATCACCCGAGGTTAATGGTTCTAATTTTTTACTTCTCATTAAGCTTGAGGTGTTTCTCATCTCATTTTTATTTTACTTCATTTTGTTTGATTTTATATGCGTCTCTTTAGCACACATTGATGCCCCGAGCTGTTAAACTCTAAAGAGCTTCAATAAAACACCTCTGTCAGTGGCCTGCCAATAAAAAAATGAAAACCCATTTAACTCTAAGGAGGTACAACTCTGGTCTGTGGCCAGTCAATAAAACAAACACAAACCGTGGGTTCTTGCTGAAATAGACATTGCTGGTTTGCAATGGAGATTGCAAGGTCAAACAGACAATTCTAACAAGGCCAAAAGAAAGACATTTCAGGGAAAACCATTGTTTGAAGAGGTTCATGCACATGTGTTGCTTTTCGCGTGTAAAATCAAAATAGATAAATACACAGCTACATGGTCTTTGTCTTTTAAATGACTTGAAGTTAAATAAACAATCTGGGAAACATACTAAGAAATTATACATGCTTTATCAACATAATGTGTTTAGATATCCATCATCATGTCAATTAGTTATTTAATGCACCATTGACAAAATATTGGCTGGATGACTTCTATATTAAAGACAATAGTAAGAAGTTCTCCTCGTGGAAGAGGGCAAAATGTTAAGTCCCTCTGGCTCTGGACATGATCGTCACACTAGCTGCAGTAATGAGGCCAGGATCTCCTTCCTCTAAGTGTGTGAGGAGAATCTGGATGAGGCATCAGACTCATTGTTTACACTTGGAATGATTCCATCTGAAATGAGCCCCATTACATTCTCCTCAAACACCATCAGCTGTACCACAGTGGCCAGGGGTCAAAAGTTTAGATTCGAAAGGCTGTGTCAAGCTTCTGAGCCAACAAAAGGCATAGATTATATATGAACATTCCTGTTCCTGTTACACCATAATTTAGAGCTCAAAAGTAGACATCCACAGTAACTGAACTCAGTGGTTCATTTTGGACTTGGTTTATGAAATATGCATTTTTTTTTTACATGGCTCTCTGGTATACTTTTTTTTTGTCAATTGCATCATCTGTAGCGGTATGATAATTCTTAATATTCATCACCATCCATGGCAACACTGCAATTTCACACCAACACACTTTTGTAATGGTAATTTTAACTATTTTTGGAAAATTGGTGGCCAATTTGTAATTTATTCAGACATTTTTGCGATGTTTAGGTTTGTGGTGGACCTTCATGTTAACATTTTTTCCCTAAAAATTGTATATTTCCCTACAAATCAAAATCTTGACTTCCTAAATGTTTTCTGATGAGATTGAGATGATCAGACACTTACATGCATTCTCTTATAAGTTACGCTCTAAAAAAAATACACATAAAAACTTTCAAAGTTGTAAAGAAAACAAACATTTTTGGAATATGTTTAACAATAAAATACTATTTCAGTCATTCTACTTCAAAATATCATGCTTAATTCAATGTGTTACTTGACATATCTTTGTAATTGTGAATTTTACTAGTAATTTCTGATTGAAAATTGTTTCTATGGCAAACTTTTTTCATTTCATTTCATATAAACGCAACTGTTACACCTCAGTTATAGATTGTAGTGAAAATGACCTCAGAGGTCTTAAGTATTAAACGGATGGTTCACCCAAAAATGCATTTTTTTTGTCATCATTTAATTACTCTCATGTTGTTCCAAACCTGAATTTCTTTCTTCTGTTGAACACAAACATTTTTTGGTCCCCACTGACTTCCATAGTATTTTTTTTTTTCATATATGGAAGTCAATGGACACCAGCAACTGTTTGGTTACCAACATTCTTTAAAATATCTTCTCTTGTGATCAACAGAAGAAATAAACTCATACAGGTTTGGAACAACTTGAGGGTGAGTAAATGATGACAGAATTGTCATTTTTGGGTGAGCTATCCCTTTAATTTTACTGAAAGATTGTTGCAGTGGTCGTCTTGTTAATAGGCAGATTGTTTTGTACTTTGTAATTAAACATTTGTCAGCATTTGTAATGGATTTTTTTTTCTTTAGTGGAACTTCTGTAAAATATTACAGGTAAAAATATCAAATAATTTAACTCAAAACAATATTTCATGTCCACATTTAATTATTCGTTATGTGTAGCCATGTAATCTGTACAGGGATGATGTACAGTCAGTCTGTCATTATTGCAAAAGCAATAATAATAGGCTAAGCGTCCTGATGTGCCGGCCACTTACAAGGCGTAGAGAGCAGCTGCCACACAAGATATGTCAGATTCTTCCCCGTCACAGTGTAAAGAGCATTAGATTCCTGCGCTGTCGCTTTCTGACCTCACAGTAACACTGTCTTAATTTCCCCTCTCTGAAACAGTTAAGGATTGAGAGAGGAAACACCGAGGCGCCTCTCCTGCTCCTCAACAGACAGGGGTGACATAACTAAAGAGGCATTAACACCCAATTGCGACATTGCTAAACAAACGACAGGGCCTTGGCGAGCATGGGAAAATAGCATTATAGCCCGGGAGCAAATTGACAAGGAGGAAAAAAGAACAATTTGAGCCTTGTTTTCCTCACCCTATCTGCGTGGAACTGACAACTTTCTATCATGTATACCAACTTTCCCAGGCACGATTAGGTACATAAAAGACTGTTTTCTGGGGAGCATGGCCATAAATCAAGCTCTCCTGGGTCTTGCCTCTCTCTCACCTCTCACTTGTAGACAACACAAGTTGTGTCTGTTCTCAAGCAAGGCCAGGTCTTGAAGGCCTGTGGGACAACTGTGAGAGTAAATATTAACCTTCTCTGGACCAAAGCACAAACATATTTGAAAAATCAGACTGGAGCTGGTTCATAAATCACTTTTACTGTTTTAGAACTGGTGCTTAGCTGAGAAACCACATGAAAGTGCAACTGAAAGATTTTTAAACACTAAACTCTTTAAAAACAACAAAATTTTATATATATATATATATATATAGAGAGAGAGAGAGAGAGAGAGAGAGAGAGAGCGAGAGAGAGAGAGAGAGAGAGAGAGAGATTTTAAATTATTTTTACTCAGTGGCATTTTTTTTTAAACAAAGGTTGTTGATAAAAATAAACAAATTCTCCCAAACTTTGTTGCACTAAGCCGCACCTTCCTCTTTAAAGAGGATCAGTATCTTAAGAGTTTTCTTGAGATCTCATGCTGAAAAGACACTGGCTGTCACTCAGATAATTCCCTCAGCTTCATTGTTCATTAAGCTTTGCTCTGGTTTCCTGCTGCTCTAGTGTGTGTGCTGTGGAGAGCGGCTCAATGGGGCCTCTTTGTAATCCTCTAAAATGGAAAATTCACAATTTGTAGCAATTTGTCTCACAGCAGCCCAGGCAGTTAAAATAACCCTGATCCACTCCCCACCCAAGTAGCCAAGACTTTACATGCCTATTGGGAGTTATAATTTTAAAGAATTTAATATAATATAATATAATATAATGAATCTTTTTATTAAATTGAAATGAAAATTAAAAATGAAAGTTTACGTGTGCCCACTAGCACATCCCAAAATGAAAATAAAAGGCATTAAAAAATCACAAGTCAGCAGATCAGTCTTGTCAAGCATGTTCTGAAATTTGTTATTTGTTTTACCTCTTTTATAGCAGTGGAGTTTATGGCTTTCAACCAGTGGTGTAATGTAACGAAGTAATAATACTTCGTTACAGTACTTAAGTATTTTTTGGGAGTATCTGTACTTTACTTGAGTTTTTATATTTCAGCCAACTTTTACTTTTACTCCACTACATTTCCTAATTAAAATGTATACTTTTACTCCGATACATTTCCCCGAAGCATATTTGTTACTTAC
>NW_015645543.1:230845-252828 GCF_001515625.1 Sinocyclocheilus rhinocerous
ACTTAAGTATGCTTAAGATTTAAAAAATACTTTTCGTACTTCAGTACAATAAATATCACATACTTTAAGACTTTTACTCAAGTAATATTCTAAACGGTGACTTCAACTTCTACCAAAGTCATTTTCTGGTAAGATATCTGTACTTTGACTTGAGTATGGCTTTCAGGTACTTTATACACCACCGCTCTCAACCTAATTCCAGAGGCTGATATAAGTAGAGAGTGAGGAGAGCAGTGCTGATATACTGGGTAGATTTGGAGATTGAAGATCAGTAATGAGGTTTCCAGTTGCTAAAGAATTTTAAATTCTAAAAATGGGGGCAAATGAACTACTAAAATCATGATTTTACAGATCATCTTGTAAAATCTTACCATGCAAGATCTCAGGATACTTGTATACAAATCTGATTTGATGTTCAAAACCGGCATACAGATCTTTTTATTTTCTTGTAACACTCAACAGTTCACTAAAACTGTGGATTATTTGATATATTGCAATATCAACAGCCAGCAGGTTCATGCGCAATTGCTGAATCAGAAGGAGAAAAGCCTTCCTATTGGTTTTTACGTGACAGAATCCTTTCAGCAACCACTAAGAGACAGGGAACACACTTAAGAGCATGCAGAAATGCAAAACCAAGACAATCAATCTCAGCTTTCACCCACACACCTTGGCAGGCTCAATATATTTGACCCTGAAAGCGATAAAGTGTTTTAATAATTCAGTTTTCCTGAATTATCTGTTGTGAGTAAAACTGGCAGGCTGTGTTTGTGCTGTACAGTTCCTCACCCTCAACAATGCAACAGGCGAGATGTCTTGTTATATATATGTTTCTCGAAGAGGTCACTCACTGGCACATTATAATAGCTCAGTAAAGTCGGGTGACCTCAAAGTCTCACCAATTTACAGCCAATGAGTTAAAGTGTGGCCAATCTAATTCTTAGGTGTTTATGGAGTGGAAAGTGCAGCCCTGCTCTCAAAGTGAATTGAAGTCTTTCTTCTCCGTATATGCTGCTCACCTGAATAAAATAATACTGAGTTTCAGATTGATGACAGATGGATACAGGAAGGTAATATTACTAATATAATATTACTAATATAAAATATTAATGTTATATTAATCAATCAAATAATTAAAAATACAGTTAAACTATGTACATTTCATTATGTTTTTTTGTATGATTAAAATTTAATTGAATTTGAAATTATAAACAATGTAGAAAATAACACTAACTGAACCACAAAATGAAATCTATCAAAATTAAATGTGAGACTGGGAAACTCACACCTAAGTCCTAAAAAGCAACAATCCAGCTGTATAAATTGGAAAAACTCTATATGAAATGTAAACAGTCCTGGTCAGCGTTAAATAAATAACATGACGTAATTGCATAAGGAGGTCTTTTTTGTTGACCTAAATTTACACTTCACCTCATTAGCAACTGGGCTGAATGATGTGAGCAGGCCATTTCAGTAATGAGGCATTAAAAAAGGACTTTCAGTGATTTTTGGTCAAGCTGCCCAGCTAAAGGTACTGCTAAAGTATGTTATAGTGCTCACCAATGAAACCATCATGAAAAATCAATACGGACAATGGCTAAGGAAGATGTCAGCATTTATTAATATGGATCTTTCCGACATAAGCATCAGGTATTTCTGATCCAAGATCTGTTCCTTCATTATAATACTGCTTTTCGATAAACATAACTCATTTAAAGTACATTGTAGTTGGTTTCAAGTTGAATTTTGCAGACTGCATTCAACATTTTACCTTTAATACGCCATTCATCTGTGGCTTTTATTGCATATTATTCCCCATCTGAAACCTCTGTTAATGTAATTGGATCCATTTCCAAGTTAAAACCCCAATGCCACATCAAGCCATTGGCAGACATTCACACAAAATAATTCGTTTCACCACCAGTAATTTTGTTTTGATTATTTTCTAGTTGGCTGTGATAATGTTTGGCATTTTGATATTTAAATATGTATGTAATTGTTCCAGCCGTCGCATTTTGGGTCCGCCCTACCATCAAATCTCGCTTTTCTTGTTTGTTTTTTTCCTTTGTAAACCGGGCGAGCAAACAATCCAATCTCTTAACCGAACGAGAACCTTTTCCACGGTTTGATTGCAGCCACTCACACACAAAGAAGAAAGAAACGCTTCCGTCTCAATTTATTTATTTATTCCCTCCTAAAGTGAGCCGTGTTGTTAAAAAATGGTTTTATATTAATTTCATGGATTATTTGCTCATTAGGCATTAATCATAGTGCCCCATCTGGATGGGACTGCCGTGACTACAGGAGAAACAGCTATTCTGATCTCAATTAGATTATGCCTCTCTTCTTAGGCTGCCCATAAATCATTCCCCCAAAGTGAAATTAACAGTTACTCGAGCGCATTAATAATCTGTGTCAGGCATAGGAGAAATTCAGCAACTGGAACCACCCGTCCCAGCCAATGGTGAAAACATCATTTTGTTTATGAAATATAAACATTCCACGGTGGGGTTCCTCCACAAATTCCTCCCCCTCCGTCCGTGACAGGGAAAAATGATGGTGTGCCGTGTGCCAGATGAGCAGTCACCCGGACACAGTGTGTATAGCCACACAGCTTGATCGTGCTCCAGATGGGCTTGTGGTGGTTTTCTACTACGCTGGCTTTACTGCCAACATATACTCTGCATATAATCTTAGATTGCTTTTTGATAGGATAGGAGGAAATGCATGAAGATGCATGTTGAGGTTTAACGGGGTTGATTAATTTGAGACCTTTTTTTGTTTGTTTATGAACACCTTCTGGGCTTTTTCCTTTGGATATTAGCACAAGGCGTTTAAAATGTGAGTTTTTATTGCCAAAGTTTTTATGATTATTGCAGTCAGAGTGTCATTATCATTAGGGTCAGTGAATAATATGGATCCATTAAAGGAATCCCAAATGAGCAGAATATTGACACAGCTAAATGGATGGGGTTCACTTATTTGGGTCCCCATGTGGCATGAAACACGCGTGGCGGGGGGACTGGATGATGTCCTACAAATTTCAGTCTCCTCTGAGGCTGTAAGCCACGGCCGGGCAGGACTCTTATTGCAGATATAAAGATATGGAGAGCAATCGTGATGATTACCTGAGTGAAAGCGCTGGGAATGAGTGATATATGAAGACCACTTAAAGCCTTTGTGTCTTGTACATTGCATCTTTGAGAGATTAGAAGTGTGACATTAAAATGGAAATCACTTCACTCGGGCATGACAAGGGACACTACGTGACCCCCAGCGTCCTAGTGAGACTGGCGTCTGACCGAATGATCCTTCTGGGAGGGAGGCAGTCATGAAGCGCTCCGCAGGGAGAGGGGGAATAAGGCTGTGCGGAGGAGAAAGATTTTCTTCAGGGGGAGTAAACAAATCAGTCATCCTTCTGGGCCATTCTATGAATCGGGGGCCTTTTCTATTTTGAGTTATTTTGAATTTATTGTAATAAAGTAGCCTAATATAAAGTTATGCTTCAGAAAGGTTAAAAGGGCGAAGAGTTATAGTTGAATTTTACATTTACTACTTAAAGTTATAAATATGTTCAGTATAATCCATTAGCAAACACTGCGTTAAAGCTAAACTAAAGCTGACTGAACGCATTCAGACATCTTATTTCTTCCTAATGCTTTAGTTATCTCATTAGGCCCTTTCAATATTCATTAGTGCGATTTCCTTCTAATGGTTAAAAACAACCTGAGAATTTATTGTAAAGAAATAAATAAATATATATATATATATCATGTTGTAACATAGTAATTAACTGGTTTTATTTTGTTATTTTGAGTTAAATATTTTATGTAGCATGAGCAAATTTACCTGACTACATTTGATTATTTAGGTTAGGTGGAAAAGACAACTGTACTGTTTTCATTTTTATAATGTTTTTCACTTAACACTGAATAAATATTAATAGAGATTAAACATAAGCCTACCCAATTTTGCAATTTGGCAATACTTTAATATGCGCATGGTTGATGAAGTGCATTTTACTTACACATCAAACACGTGGTTTGTGCTTTCTGGTTTCTGGTTTCTGCTTAAATTTATTGCCATTTAAACATGACAAAAAGGCCATGGAGGTGGTCATTACAATAATCCATCATGTCTGCAACTGCTGCTATCAAGCCTTGTGCTAAATTCAATCTAGGAAGGGTCAACACATCTTTTTTTTTCTTCTTTTCCACATGGCCGAGTGCTGGCTTTTCTAAACTGTCATTCGTTTACCTTTGTCAACAAAAGGGCATCGAAGGCAAATTAATACCAGAGAGTCAAGCCAACAACTTGGATTAATCATTAGCTGCTCTGAATAGACTTATTTACTATTTCAGTGACTTCAAAAAATCTAAGATCACACTAAAAATCTGACATTCACAATCTGATTTAAAGCTGTAAATAAGAAGTTTAAAAAATATATACAGTATATTTAATAAAATAATTTTTTAATTTTTTTTAAATAGATGATGTTACGTTTTACACTTTCCTCACATCTATCTATCTATCTATCTATCTATATCCAAATCTTTCCGGAGCTGATGTTGATGTGGATTACGCATTCTGCTGTAATGATTTCTGCTTGCTTCAAATGTCCCTAAAGCCTAATCAACCCACAGAAGGAGTAAATCAGTAGATCTCAACCCTTTGCCTCATTGATTACCCTCCTTGTGAAGCCCACCCAGTCCCCCGTTCTGCTGTCAATTGTAGATCCTCAAGGCATGAGAAAAGCCGGCCCATGAACAGGCTTTTATTTTGTATGTTTGTACTGAACAAGTATTGATCTTTGTGCAATGGCTTGACACAAGCAGGCTGTGCTTCAGAGTCGATTTCAAGCATATGACCATGCTATATCAAATCCTGCTATAGCCCCTCCTATGACTTTAACTGAGCTCAATGCTGAACTACATTACCTGAAATTATCCTCAGATGGCGTGCTGGTTATATAGCAGTGGATCTCAGTTGGTTTTGTGTCATGATCCAGATTTTAAATTGGACATCAAGTGGCAACCTAAGATAGTCAACAAAACAGTAAAAAAAAATGTTCATAATCAGCTATTTTTTTTTAATTACCATGAACCACATAGACCGAAGAAAATGCATAATTTTTATATAGTAAGTTGTGTTTTATCATGTGCATTCAGCATTATTTTTCCTGTTGTCTATGACTGAGTGATTGCAGCAGTATTGTTTCCTACTGATTAGGGCAAAAACATACCCCAAGGACCTCCCATCCCTCTGCCATTTAATCAGCATTAGCTTCCTTTTACTTGCTGTTTAATCTGCTTTTAGTCCAGGTACTTTGAATAAATCAATAGGAATACATGATTGTCTAATGATTTTCGAAGGCCATCCCTTCGACCACTGATGCATGATTTAGAATGACTAATTCCACTTTTTTAACATTGATCCCGGCCCATGGAGGACATGCATCTTTGCTGAAGAGAGTCCTAGAGGGGGATGGGTCGGGGATGGCCAAGACGTATTAAAGGAATAATTGTATGGGTAATCAAAAAGCTTGAAAACCAAAGATTTTTGTGTCAGATATATTCATTTTTATTTATCATTACTCTATTTCATCCGATTACAGTTACAATCGCAAAGACCTACCTTTACCTGCAGTGTTTCAATGCTTTCCGCACTGGAAACATCAATTGAAGACTTCACTTACGTGTGTCTAATTCCAAGCCTCTGCCTGTTGAAGCAAACAGCAGTGTGTCTCTTGTTGATGGACACCATAATCAGAGGGGAAGCTGATTAATTACAGAGTCGGCCACAGGGGCTTCACTTCCTATAGGGGCCTCATTAGCTTTCTGCTGCCCTTTTAGACCAGCCAGGCTATAAAATCATTTCACCTAATGAACGTGATAAGATCTGCTCATTGCATTTTCAGAATAAATTTGTTTTTTGTCTTGACAATGCTGATAATATGATACTAGAGAACCTACTTTGAAACTGTAGGCTAAATCTAAATCTGAATCTACTTTTCAGGAGGTATTTTTTAATAAAAAAAAATAGTCTTCAGCTGTTTGATTATATAGCCTATTTTATCACTTAATCAGAGCTGATTTTTATATCTGAACTGAAAAACTGCATTATGCAACTATATCGCTACTAAAGGTAAGACATTGGTGAATCACTTTTTGAATCATTTCCTTTAAGTGAACCGTCTGAACGAACCGATTCACTAGAATTAAGCTGACGTTACGCTTACGGAAGAGAGTGGACTGTTGAAGAGATCGTATTTGATAATTACTTCCCTCGATAGTAGCACACTGTTAGTTACTGGAAAAATTGTGAGCTTTGTAGTTAAGTTAGTAGCGTCGCCTATTTCATTTCGCTCACGAGTTCGAATGTTTATATAATCATTTAGGACGGTGCAGGTGAAGAGATTCGGTTTTTGGCGCGAATGGAGGGACACCGTTAGAACTATCAAGGTAGTGAGGTAAGCGTCTGTTTATATACTGTTGCGTGGTGATTTCCAGGGGCCCGTTTCAGAAAGGAGGTTACAGGTCAAAGTATACTTCGGCCGTCCGCGTCCGCGCATTTTCGACATCAATAGGGCTCGCTTACAGCCGCGCAACCCGTCCGCAATTTTTTGAGACCGCACGGACGGTGCGTGTACTCCAGCGCATGCGTACGGTGGCCGAGAAGTGCAAAGCAAATCACAATTCTGAAAACAAAATAACGCGAGGTGAATGTTGAGACAGAGTGGTACTGCGCATGTGTCGAGCTCGTCCGGCCGCTCTCATCCGCGGTTGAGTATACTTTGAAAGATGTGCGGATGCGTCTGTGCGCGAGACGGAACGGAACGCGGAATGTGAAGTATACCCGGGCCTTTAGTGAAAACTCTTGAGTATGTTAAAGGCACAATATGTAATTTTCGCCGCTAGAGGGCGTAGTTTGATGACGCCATGACTGAGTGTGGAATCATGGGAGTTTGTCAATCCCATAAGCACGTATTCTGTTCCACACTCCAGTCCAGTCGGTGGCGGTAATGCACCTACAAGTTGGTTTGCCAACCGCCAATAAACACCAAAGAAGAAGAAGAATCATGGGAGTTGTTGGTAAGTCAAGCCCTTTTCTGAAAGAGAGGTAACTTATGCTCAGAGTCAGTTACCGTGTAATTTACTCTATGAACCTAACCTGGTCGGGAGCAAGTTTTCTTCGGTAAACCCAGAGTTTTTTTCTTACGGTCTCCTCCCCCTTTTTAAAGTGTAAGTGATGTTTAAATACCTCATTCATTCATTCACGCTGCAAAAATGCTTTTCTTACTGAGTATTTCTGTCTTATTTCAAGTAAAAATATCTAAAAATTCTTAAATTACGATGCATTTTCTATATATGAAAAATTATATAGCCTTTATTCTTGTTTCCTGGGGGGAAACAAGTGCATTTAAGTGCATTTTACTTAAAACAAGTAAAATTATCCACCATGAGATAAGAAAAATCATCTTAATGCAAACGTAAACAAGATTATTTTTTGTTTCCCCCACCTCCTCCCGTCAAACACCAGACACAGTCAAAGTGACAAAAATGGCATGTCCTTTTGTACTGTAGATGAGGAGGCTGTATTAATTCGTAGGGAGTTAAATTTTTTGTGCCATATCCAAATGCATATTTATTTGGTAGTTTTCTGTATCGGGGATGCAGAGCACATGTAAGGCCGCTGTATGCAGAGCGGTAAGTTCACTTGATAACATCTTGCGGCGACCTCTGGAAGTAACCCAATAATTAGAATTTCCTTTAAATTTTCCAGTGTGGTTGGTTGCATTGATGACGCATATTCCCATTATCGCACCTTCCGAAAATGAAACAGATATGGAATGGAAGGATGCCATATGGAAGTGTAATCCGAGATATATGCTGTAACCACCACCACAGCTGTTACATAAACACAAATTATGCACAATTTATTTGGTCATCTTTATTTCCTACAAATACAAAAGCAAGAGTTATTCTTTTTTTACTGTTGGATATAGTATTATTCCAATACTTGGTATTATGGCCATCTCTTCATCTGTTATTCATTATTTTTTTTATATTATTATTTTTTTAATTTTGCGAGCCTTCTTGCTGTTGACTGAGTAGAAGTCAAATGTTAATTTCATTACTATAATTAAGAAATGTAACAGGCTGGATTAGAGAATCTTTAATTATGTGAAAAGATTAGACTACGTGAAAAGGTTAGAGTATGTGAAAAAAAAGCTGCTCAAGTCAAGTCAAGTCTGCTTTATTGTCAATTCTTCCACATGTACAGCACATACACACAGAGAATTGAAACTGCATTGCACTCCTTGGTGCATACAGATAACACTAACAGTAGAACATAAATACAGATAGATACAGATTAAATATAAAATACAACTATACAAATATACAAATAAGGTAAAATGTAAAAAAATATATAAAGCAGCACAAGGCACATTGAAATAGACACTGAATGAAATTTATTTACTACCGGTATATCAAATGTTTGTAAAGTCATGTAGCCTACACCCATGAACATTTTATGCTTAAAGCTTTACCTGATTGAATTGTTTTTATACTTCATTTTTAGCTGCTGTCACGTTCTTCTTTTTTTTTTTTTGCCCATGGGATACCATGAAAATTAATTTTAGTTCAATAACCTACCGTTCTGCCAGTTTTCACCTGTTATTATAGCAGTGATTAAGAATTAAACGTATGCTTTGACTCAAAGTATGCTGACGTCTTTTTGTCGGTGCTGTTGCCATGGTGAATCATAATTTCGGCGATCCATTGAAAGACTTCTCATACGTGGTGCATGCGCTAAACTCAGAGTCAACCTACTCAGAGTTGACTGAACTAACACAATTCAGCTGTTCTGAAACTGAAAACTCAGTGTTTCCCATCTCAGGGTAAGTCAACTCAGAGTTCAAATTTTAACTCAGAGTTGGTTAAACCTCCTTATTGAAACGGGCCCCAGGATTAGATTAACTAGCTCATCCCGAGATTCATGTTTGAGATACATGAATTACATTTATAATGTCTGTTTGGTATGTCAGCGTTGTCTACAGGTGATTTGGCACCTGTGTTTATCCTCTGCTCGTGAGTATCCTATAGCGTGCGGATGTATCTAGTGTACTGACCTGCTGCCCGATAAATGAGCTTGTTTTGTTCATGAAGACCTCCCTCTGTGGGGTGACACTGGGAATATTAATGGGGATTCTCTGGGCATTTGTTGCTGTCTTTGTTAAGAACGATCAGTTGGTTGTGGATTTGCTCTAAGAATAAGATAATGTAAATCTGTAAGGCCTGCATTAATAGACTTAATCTAGCCTGTGCCTACTAACTAATATATACACATATATAAATACATATGTATTTGTATAATATAGGCCTACTAAACTAATATTACCTACCTAACTACACATCGATGTGAAATGTTGAAAATTAAATAGCCTATTTTTTGTGTGTGTTGTATATATAATATATACATTTTTACCATTTTTATAAATTAATTTTATATTAGCAAATATAACATAATATATATATATATATATATATATATGTATTTCAATTAGCATGAATTTGATTTTTTTATTCACTTTTTATACATCACCACTGTTATTAATTCAACCTATTTTTCAGCGCAAAAATATGTTGTTTTCTCTGAATGTGCGAGACTTCCGATTCATTAGCCGATATAGGTAAATAACTAGCAGAATAACAAAGTACAGTAAATGGCAAAATTATTTGCTCTACAAGCAAGTGTTACAATTATAATTGCAGCAACACATTAAAATAATATAAGAAATACCAATTTTGCAATATCAAGCAGCATTACATGCTGTTTTGTACAGCTAAAAATAACTGGAAGCAAATGACTGGAAGTATTGTACATTGAAGTTGGCTGGAGTGGACACAAATGGCTGTGTCCACTCTTACGTTAAAAATAAGGTGGATGATCACCATCACTTTTATATTACAATAATGTATTCAGTCACTTGTCACAATCAACAGAATGCAGTCAAAACACAATATCATAAAACAAAAATATAAAACACAAAGTCAAAACAATGGTTAAACAGTACTGCTCATTCACCCCATTTTAATATGCTGCCAGAAATCATCCCATGTTTTTTTTTTTTGCATGCTTTTGAGTAGGTACAGTATGGGCTAAAGTGCATCTTCCACTGCCTAAAGGCCTTTCCACACTGATCACGAAAAAGCGAAACGAATATTGGACGTGATGTCACGCTGGAATAAAACAATAGACTTCTATGGATGATTCCACATAGACCGCGAACATTCGCGCACCGAAAATGCGAATGCTTTTTTTCCTACCAGTCCGACGAATCTTTTCAGTTTCGCAAAGCGAAAACACGGGCCGTCCAATAAGATTTGAGCATTACATCACGTGACTGGTGCAGCTGCTGTTGCACAAAAGGATGAGAATTGTGGCGCTGTTTCGAAAACCAGTGCAAACAAACACCGAAGAGGAGTATGAGATTGGATGCTGAGTTCTTGTTATGGTTGGTATTTGAGAACAGATTTATTCTCACATGTTCTTTATACAGAATAACATTTTTAATAATTCTCCACTGAATCATGTGATCTGTAAAGCACCGTCCGTTTTCTTCCACGTGCTCGAGTGTTATGAGTCCGAACACGTTCACTCTCTAGTCTAGATCTTCCGTATTAAAAAAATCGAATGAAACATTTTTCTACACATGAAATATGAAAGCAAATAGATATATGATTATGACGATATATTTTCTGTATGTGTTTTGTATGCAGCTCATGTTATTTTTTATAGCAATAAAGGGTGTTTGTCAAATATTAGCAGCGTAGCGTTATTAAACATACAAAGAGTGCATGTGTCTGCTTATTATAGAATCAAAATCAACTATAGATCACAATCAGAAGTTATTACAAGCCCTTGATGATGGTTTAAAGTGGGTAAGCAAATACATTAATAATTACATACATTTTCAAGTGTAGCTTGATGCTAATTGTACTTCTAATTATATTTTAGGATGTAGCCTATTCTTGTAAGCATTATAGATAGTTTGTGTTTCTGGTGTAGAACCTTGTTTATTTTAATTTAATGCGGATGATGTTAAATCCATTTACGAGATACATATCTGAGGAAAAATGCATTGTTGGTCGGCGCCACCTGGCGAATTAGCAGAAGGCGAACAATCGTTTCGCGTTCTGTGTGAAAGCACCATTCGTCCGCGATTCGCCTCGCTTTTTTTTTTTCGCATGGCGCATTGTGGAAAGGCCTTAACAATGCAGCAGATCTCAGTGTAATCCCTCTCTTTGCATTTCCTAAGTGGCTAAAGACCAAACTAGCTAAAAGTCACTTCCTCTGACCCAGCCCCTCAGCTCAAGCACAGCTTCTCTCTTTTCAACAGCACACCACAGCACTGCTGCTGTTTATCAAGAGAGTAAACAAAGTAAGTCACTGATGTCAGATTATGGAAAAGAATTGGGGTTGAATTAAAAGCAGCAGTCCTTATGCACAAAGCAGTCCTATGTGGCTGGTTTCCAGAGTTTTTTTCCCCTCCTCATTGACTCAGTGATAGTTTGTTTTCAGACATGTTAGTGGGTTTGTGCCACTGTTTATATGTCTAAACCATAAACTTCAGGTTGGACGTAATGCTTTTGACAGGGATAGGCTGAGATCTCCCAAACAACTATGAATCTTAAGTTAGAAGAAAACATCTTTAGCTCTTTTCAGCCATTGGTTTTTAATCAAAATGACCTTGTAATTGGTGTGTTTGATGAGATTAGTTTGAATAAAATCAACCCCCATTCCCATCCTTAACAGAATTAAGTAGAATGAAAAGCAGCTTGGGAAAAGGGTTCATTCTAAAGTCCAGGCATGAGATATGGATGAAAATGCTATTTAAAAAAAAAAGTAAATTAACAAAAAAAGTAGACTTGTTGGGAATGCAAATCACCCTCAATCCTATTTAATGCTAATAAAAGAATAGCAAAACATTTCAATGTATTCCTGTCTTGTTATAGGCAGGCTAAGAGCTTCTAAATCCCTACCATTTACCAAATTAAACTAATTTAAAGTGCTTCCAAAAGGCACATCTGTAGGCTGACGTGGGTCCAAGCCTTTGAGAGTGGGCTTTCGCTAGGCATTCTACGTCCCATTGATCCTTGAATAGTCATGCCTGTCATGCAGCCATATCAACCATTATCATTCTAATTTTACTGCCTTTCTTGGTCCCTAATCTAATTTGCAATGATGCCTGAGCATTTCGCGAGGCCACAGCACTTTCTTCAGAATTTCAACAAGGGCATTAAAGCCCCTCAATTTACATTAATGAAGTGCACATTTAATTAAGGGGGAAAAGAGGGGGATTGGAGGGTTCTTGAAGATCAGCAGTGACTTGAGGATGATCGGGTGTACAGGGTGGAAGATTCTCTCACAACCAGAAGGGTGTTCTGCTTTTGGGTCTGCTTGCTGAGCCACCGTTGAGTTTTTAGCAAATAACCATCATTGTCAAATCATCGGTGTTGCATTCTGAGAAATTCAGATGATTATTGTTTAATACTGTTGTTAAGTTTTGGCTGTTTGTGGGGTTACATATAACATCTATTCTATTACTTCTAGTATTGTTAATTCTATTACTTTATGAAAGTAACCTGTTACTTTTTGAAGTTGCATCAGGGCCTAACAATATGGCTGTTTCTGCAGAGAATTTTTTTTTTATATACCCTACGGTTCAAAAGTTTGGGGTCAATAATGAGATTTTAAAAAATATATGTTTCTTTAAAGAATACATTTAATAGTCTTTTATACCTTTATACCCAGGCTGCATTTATTCTTATTAATTATTAATAATTTATTAATAATGTATTATTATTAAATATGCAGTAAAACTATTTAAGCATTTTTTTATTTGAATATATTTTATAATCTAATTCATCATGCCAAAGTTTAATTTTCAGTCACTTGATGGTTTTGTGATCAAGAAACATTCTTATTAATATCAACATTAAAACGGTTGTCCTGCTTAATATTTTCATGGAAACCATGATTTTTTTTTCTTCAGGATTCTTTGAGTAGAAAGTTCAAAAGAACAGCACTTTTTTGAAAGATCGTCTGTAACATTAGTCTTAAGTGTCCTTTTATATCAGTTTAATGTGTCCTTGATGGAAAAAAGTATGAAGTACAAAAAAATTATCCCAAAATGTTATACTACGTCAGAAAAATATATTATTTACTACAAATCTTTTATTAGTTTTTTTAATTAGCAACAATAATATGAATAATAAATTACACTGTCATTTTCAACAGAATTCACAGCAGCTTTTAAATAACATCACAAAAATCTCACAAATATTTAAATGTTCATGACATTAAAATGCATGCACATTATGAATGAATGTAAATGTAGTTATATTTCAGTCATATGACTCAAAATTCTCTCACGTTGACCACAGATCACCATACTTATTTCTGTGCCCTGTACATCATAATAGTTACATTTTCAAATTTTTTTTCTATTTATGTAATTGACTTGGATTTTTGATTGACACATGCTATTGCAAACCTTTTTCTTATTCATAGTCACATAGGTCTGCACAGTACACATTCAACACACAGAGTGACGTAACAAAACAAGATTGCTTCCATTATAGTCTAGAAAGCTGTCTACATTGCAAGTGGTGTGACGTCTATGGGTGTAGTTGTTGCATGCAAACATGCACAGCGAATAATTTAGGGAATTGCTGAGGTAAGCATTCATCAACATTTCTCTATAATGCTTCTGTATATGTCTCGCAAAAGATACAACATAATGCAATAATTACTTTTTGTTTATTATCAATGCACTAAGAAAAGCATAAATATAAAGTTTAGTCTTTCAGTAAGAAAAGTCATTTCTCTGTCTCCTCAGTCGTTCTCATTCGTCAGCACAGATATGTCTGAACCGGGTCTCTTCTCTTTTCACCGGCTCTGTGTTAGGAGGTTTTGCAGGAATAGGGGAGGTTGGCCAACAGTGGTGACCCAGGCCTCTCAGAAAGGGGAAGGCCAGACTCAGTTTGGGTGGCACAGACAAAACATGTTTTCAGAGAGAGTCTCGGTCTCTGTGGAGGGACAGCGAGAGGGGGCGGAGTGGGTCCCAGTGAAACAATCTCGCTACTTTAATGTGAAAAGGCAAAGTTATAAATTCATCTGTTTGCTCTCTGCTGACCCTGCCTTTCACTCAATCCCCTGCTGGGATGGCTGAGTCAGACACAATGCATTAGCCTGTCACAATATTGAGAAAAATTGAAACCAGGAAGAAAGACCACCAGATGCTTTATTGTCTTTGCAGTTTCCACATAATTAGCTGGGAAGAAAAGTCACTGGTCTGGTTGCAGTGCTCTGAATGAACTTGAGGATGGCTACACAGCCCTGCTGTATGATGCATTCTGAGCGGCTTTCCCTTCCCTTCTTTTTCCCTTCCTCTCCTCCTCCCGTTTCTTCAGGGCTCTCCCTCCCCTCAACACGGCAGCACAAAGTTTAACTGTGCGTGACAGATGGCCGTGAAATTGGTTAACACACAGCACACCAGGCTGTCTTAAGACAATTCAGCTGCCCCACACTGACAAGCGGTGTAGCTGAACAGATTAGGAGAATCAATCCGTTAACACCTCGTGGCATTAAGTTGGGCTCGCTGCTCTAAAAACGCTCCTCAGGCAGTTTGTAAAAGTGCGTCATTTGTCATTATTTAAAATCCAATGTGTGCTACAATCAAAGAGGCATTAGAATGGCTTGATGATGCATAAGTGCCTTTTGATATGCCATAGAAAAGTCACTTCATTTTCGGTGCGTGCAGAATATAGTGAAACTCTGAAATGGAACGGGTTTATAGTTAATTATGCATCATTCAGTTAAATGATCAGTTATGGGTGACATAGCTTAGTGTTAAAAAATCGGAGGTTGTCAATTTAAATCTTGCATTTCTATATGTATGAGACCAAAATAATTAATTTATGTAATTCTAATATTCACATTAATGTGCTTGTTCGACTGTGTGTGAAATATCAGAACAATGCTGGTGATCGGCCGATATTAGAGTTTTTCTTTGTCTGTACACAAATGGTATTGTTCAATATTCAAGATATAATTATGCTTGCTGTTAAAGGGTTAGTTCACCCAAAAATTAAAATTAGGCTGTGTTTTACATCCTAGGTGTATATGACTTTCTTCTTTCAGACGAATCCAGTCAGAGTTAGATTAAATTGTCCTGGCTATTCCAAGCTCTATCATTGCAGTCAGCGGGTGTTGCAGTGCTTCAGTCCAAAAAAAGTGAACAAAACAACGGTCACTAATTAGAAGTACAAAACGAGGATTTGTAAAGAAGAATGTCAGAGGATTTCGATATAAGCCAAGAGGAGACTGGTTTTCCTTTGCTAAAGTAAGGAAACTTTGCTTCCTTTGATCCTGTAAACAAACGATGGTTTTCACGAGACTCACCGGTGCATGCGCAAGGCTGAACTCATACGTCATCAGCCCGGAGCTGCTTCCATGTACAACTATTGGCGCAAGCTACATTAAAGTGATTATTATGTTTTGAATATGGATATTTTTCTTACAAAAACGCATCGCCTTTGTTCACCCCCCGGAGTCGTGTGAGACGTTTTTACGTTTATAGGCGTTTTTTATTTAACTTCTTTTGGACTGATGCATGCAACACCCGCTGAGTGGCATTAAACAGCTTGAAAGATCAAAGACAATTTTTAATATAACTCCAACTGGATTCGTCTGAAAGAAGAAAGTCATATACACCTAGGATGGCTCTGGGGTGAGTAAAATACAGCCTAATTTTCATTTTTGGGTGAACTAACCCTTTAATCTTTAAAAACACTAATTTAATTGCATTGTTAAAAGTAATCTTTAGCAAATCTTAAAATGGATATCCATTTATGTACTGTATATTATAATGTTGTGATGCCTAAAAATAATATACAGTTTAATTATCAGCTGTTTATTGGTTATGGGCCAGAACATTAAAGGGGTCCTATTATGCTCTTTTACAAAGTCTTGATTTTGTTTTGGGGGTGTACTAGAACATGCTCTCATGCTTGGTGGTTCGAAAAACACATTATTTTTCACATAATTTACATTATTAAAATACCTTTCTCTCCATCCTGGCACAAACGGCTCGATTAGTTCCGGCTTTGATGAAGGTCCGCCTTCCGAAAAACAAAATGTGTTGTGATTGGTTAGCTGTCCCAGTGCGTTGTG
This sequence comes from Sinocyclocheilus rhinocerous, assembly GCF_001515625.1. Classification (NCBI taxonomy): domain Eukaryota; kingdom Metazoa; phylum Chordata; class Actinopteri; order Cypriniformes; family Cyprinidae; genus Sinocyclocheilus; species Sinocyclocheilus rhinocerous. The sequence goes on from NW_015645543.1 coordinate 247,088, forward strand.
ATTGGCGAACAGCTTAGACGGTGTTTCAGTACTGCCACGCCCCTTGCTCCGTCTTTCAACTAAAGCTTTTTGGCGAATCCGGCAGGCACTGTGTATCCCTCATGTTGTGGAAGCTGTCCTCAGTAAAATGCGTAGCACACAATAGCAAATTGGGGTTATAATGCTCAGGGACAGAGTTAAAAAATAAATTGCAACCACTGTTTCCTGACATCATCCGCTTTCGGAAGCCCAAACAAAGACATTTGGACACGGAGGTGAAAAAAAACAGCGTTTCAGGCGGTCGCACACCGGACGAGAAGCGCAGCGTCGCGCCACGTCTTTAAAATTCAAATACTTTATTTTCTATAAAATAGAAAATAAGGCGCCCAGCTACGTCATGTTATACTTGTAAGAATTGTTCTAGACAAGCGGTTCTCAATTCCAGTCCTCGCGTACCCCCGCTCTGCATGTTTTGCACGTCTCTCTTTGTTAACACACCTGATTCAGATCATCTCGTTAGAAGTGAGCTCCGTGCATGAACTGTTCCGATTGACATGGTCCCTACACAGTGTCCATTGCTCCCTACTCCCTGAGCAGGGGAAATCCGTTGAAGTTTACTTCACTTCGGAATATTCATTTACAGATTTGCGCTGCGCCGCTGCCTGCAGCGTCTTCACACACAAACGAAACTTACTAGAGAAGCGTGAAGTGGGACATAATATACCTCTGTAAATAAATACAATTTAAATTCACGTGCCCAGCTACGTCGTGTTGTACTTGTAAGAATTGTTCTAGACATTCCGAAAATTTGAAGTTACAGCACAGCAGCTCTTCTTCTTCGTTTTCTCTGATGTACTAACTCTGCAGCAGCACTTCTTCTTCGTCGTCTCGTCTGATGCACTCACTCAACCAAGCGTTCTAACCACAACCTCGCCCCTCCCCACCCCCCAACCATTCCAATTAATAGTGTTGTCAAAAGTACAGACTTCGGTACCAGTCGATTACTGAAATTTTAAAAATGTGACGATACCAGCATTTCCCGCTAGCATTTTGAGCACGTGAACACAATGGCCAATCAGAGGCGTTTAAGAATCTGCTCAACAGCTCTTAAAATGTTAGCAGGAATTTTTTTTTAAATTTAAGTACCAACTAGTACTGAAGTTGGTACTTTTGACAACACTCCATTAAAATGTTTATCGGCTTATTTGTATTGAATTTTACTATTGTTGCATCTCTAATTTTTTGCTACAGCTTGAAATGCAAAAAAACAAAAAACAAAAAAAAAACTATACAGACAGACTAAACAAATTTGCTCACTCATTTTTGATTTACATTTTTATAGTGTCCTTCTACTGGTCGCTTGAAATTTGTTTAAAAAATAAGATTTGTTTCACTCATTTTTGCTCATCCCTGAATTTTTTTTCTACATTTTTGGAATGCAAAGGAGAAATACAAAACATATTTGCTCACTCAATCTTTGATGTACATTTTCAATGTGTCCTTTCTCTGTTGGTCGCTTGCAATTCATTTGAAATTAGACTCTTGTTTTGCTTATAAGCTTCACCACCCCTTAGTCCCTCACAAAAGCACAGAGCTGGGAGGCAAAGGAAGTGAAGAGAAAAAGGCCACCTTCAGTCTATGTGTGCATGAATCGTAGAGATCCATTAAATCTATTTCACCAGCTTTCCTTGGTACTCCATGCATAAGCACCCAGCCTAAATTCCCCCCATAGTGACTCAGTGAAAGGGAGCAGGGATGAATAGCACACTTTATTGGAGCATGCCATGAGTGGTCAAACAGCAGTGGCGGGCCCATTCTTCGCCCCTTCAGCCCATTATTAAAAAGGGCTTTACGGAGGCTTGTAAAAGTGTTCTCTTCTCAGGGGGCCTGCATAATAAAAATCGAAGTCAAATTAAAGCCCCGTGGAGCAAAGAACTGTGGGTGGGCTTCCTCCAAGAAGCTGTGGTGATGTCCCATTCCCACCACTTGTGGCACGACCCCAGTCAGGCCACTTTTATGTGGCTGACAGCTTCATGAAGAACAAGAACAGACTCGTACATGGCATGAAATCGGCCACAAAAGCCGAGTGAACGGATGAACAATTCCCAAGCAGGATGTGATCACAGAATAACTGGGCGGCAGCGAAAAAACATATGTCATCTCTACCTGGAAGGGACGCATTTAGGACTCTCTTACGAGGTGGTACGAAAGAGAGAGAGGCAGAGGGAGAATAGTGAATGAGTTGGTGGCCAGAGGAGGAGCCAATCTGTCGGAGGGGTAGGGGGTGAAGTTTTTAAACAGGGTGCAAATGCCTGGTTTTGAGGCAGTCAATGAATAAATCAGGGCTCGGTAACAGTACTGGCATAATGGGTTGTGGAGGTTTTGAATATGTTAAAAAGCCTTTTCACAGGAGAATGTAGGACTGGTCCTTTGCAGCTGTAACACTTTATGGACAATGACCACTCAACAGATGGGAGTCGTGGGGAAAAAAGAGCTCAGTGTTCCTTAGCTAAGGAGAATTCCGCCCCCAAATCCCCTCAACCATCCCACCGATTTGGCTGTCTGCCCCCGCAGGTGTCCCGTGGCACAATAAAAATGGAGTAAAATGAGCAAGTTGGTTTAGTCAAGTTGGTTTTGTTGTTAGCGAAGGCATTTTTTGAATTATAACAATAAAATTGGGCTGCATGATGTGTCTGTATACCATATCTGTTTTTTTTAAGTTAACAGTAAAGGTTCATATTGAATTTTTAATTGTGCATGGCTATTAGGGATGGGCGATATGGCCTAAAAAAATTATTACGATAATTTCTGGTATTTATTGCGATAACGATATCAATGACGATATCCAAACACCAGCCTTTGCAGAAATAATTTTCTTCTGTAAAATAGCAGATTATGTTATGTTTAAGTTGTGTTCCAGTAACTGTGCTGAAAAACATCACACAACAACAATTACACATTAATAATTGAAACAATTACAAGTTTAAAATGTAAACACAGATTCTGTATTTATTTATACTCTCATGGTGCAAACAGTGGCAAAAATAGTGCAAACCGCAAAAGTAACAATTCCAACCATGTCTTCAGTTGGGTTTCAAAATGACAAAAGAGTGCAACTGCAAATAAATCCTAATAAAGCAACAAACATGTTAAAGTAACCTGATAAATTAAAGAAGTTCACCGTGAAACAGTCAATGACACTCTTAGAATGTAAATAAAATACGTATGTGGAACATGCTACCAACAATTAGGTAGTCTTAAGTTTTCAACACACTTGTACCATGGAACAAATTGTAAAAATAGTGCAAACATTGTATAAAAAAGTAACGATCCCAACTATGTCTTCAGTTAGTTTACTAAATAGTGCAAAACACAAGATAACAAATTGGTTATCCAAGTCTGGTAGTGCAAGTTATATAACACGCATACTAGTGAAGTATGTGATTCATACACCCTCTCTGAGGGTGTACTTGTGGCAGGGATGCACAAGTACTTTTTCGCTAAACGACTGATGTTAGGGAAATTCACCTCGTGTACCTTCCACCACGTAAGGGGATTGCTTTCACCATCTGCAAGTGGCCCATGCAAGTAGTTGTTTAATTCAGCCAGCCTCAGTTTTCTCTGTTTCAGAAAGACTGGTCATCTCAGCAACTGGTTTCTTGAAAAAACTTCCAAGACTCTTCCTCTGCCTTTTAGGTGCACTCTGAGCTTCTTTTGTTGATTTAGCTGATTTTACAGGGATAGCAGAGCCAGCATCACTTGGCATGACAGAAAGGGATTCCACCTCTCTGACTACTCTGGCTTTGATGACCAAGATCTCTTCTTGGCTCATATACTGAGTGCGGAAGCGTGGATCAAGAATTGTTGTCATGTTGATTAGTTCCTGAACCTCTAGGTCACCATATTTGGTGTTCATGTAGTCCAGTATTGAACTTTTAATTGTCTTGGTGAGATCTGTGTCTTTATCTTTCCCCTGCAGCAGCTCACTGTTGAATAGGTGAAGAATAGGCTTCAAGCATGACACTGTGACGTTGTTTTCAGAAGAGAGGGCATCTGTGAAATCAAGAAGAGGCCCAAGTGCCTTACTGACAGAGACTAGGACATCAATATCCTGCCAAGTAGGCACCAGATGCCTGGTTGACCTGTCTTGTTTTTGTGTGATGGCCTTCTCTTGCTGAAACATCCGCTGAATCATCTTCTGCCTTGATCCCCATCGTGTTGCCGATTCAGTCACAAGTTTGTGTGGAGGAAGGCCAAGTTCTATACTTGAGCATCTTTGAGTGCTCGCTGCTTTTTCCAGCTGTGCGAAAAAACACTGACAATCTTCTTACAAACTCCCACAGCTCTGTCTCCCTCAGGTATCCGTCATGCTTCTCTCTGCAAAACAACAATAAAATAATACAAAAAAACAAACAAAAACAGTAAAAAGAAAACAAAAACAAAAAAAAGTAAAAAGAAAAAGAAAAAGAATGAGAGTTCAGTTCAAATTAAAATAATAGATTAAAATATTAATTTAAAAAAAATTAAATTTAATCTTAATTGCACATAATATATACATATTACCTAATGCAATTAATTACTGTTCAAAATACTGCATGCAGTTACATTACTAATGCAGAAACAAATACATAAATGCAGTAAATATTAAGCTCATGTTTGCTCCGTGTTTATGCATAAAATATACTGACACTAAGAGAGAAAGAGTAAACTTACCAATAGCAATGTGTAGACAATGGCCAAAGCAAGACAGTCTTGTCCACATGTTTAGAGTTACTGCTTTTACTATATTGGCACTGTCCGTTGTTAGGCATACCTGTTTCTCCTCGTCTAAATTCCATTCTTGAAGAAACTGCTTCAAGCCACTCGCGGTGTTTTCACCCGTGTGGTCATCTGGAAAAAAAGTTGTCTGGATGCAACAGCTGTTCAAACACCAGTCACTTGTTATGCAATGGACCGTAAGGCTAATGTACGGCTCAGTCGCTCGGCTACTCCACAGGTCTGTAGTTGAGGCATAAAAATCCGCCGTAGACAGCATTGTTTGTACCCTACCACGGCACTCTTCATACATCTCTGGCAGGGCTTTTTCAGAAAAATACTTCCTTGTAGGCATGTTGTATCTTGGGTCCAGTTTATGGATCATTCGCTTGAATCCTTCTTTTTCGACAGTTTGGAATGGCAACATGCTTTTGCCAAACAAAACGCCACTGTCAATTCTTTCCATCGTTTACTTTGCTTATCATAAGGAACACAAGTAGCAAATGCGCTGGCAATTTTCGTCTGAGTAGGAATTTTCTTAATTCAATTCAATTCAAGTTTATTTGTACAGCGCTTTTCACGATACAAATCATTGCAAAGCAACTTTACAGCAAATTAAGTTTCTACAATATTTAGTGGTAGCTTATCAGTGGTGACTGTCAGTTAATGTACATATGGCAGAAATGTACGGAAAAATCAATTAAAGACGTAATCAAACAGACGATGAACACTATTAACAGCAATTATTATATGATGCAATCAAACTTCTAGCAAAATGTGGTAGTTCTGTATGTTATTTCAGGCTTGGCATCATCTGAGGTCCTCTGAAGGGTTGGCATCATGTCTTCTCAGGTGTTCTGGATCCAGACTGAAGCCCAGAGTTTTGCGTGAGGAGAATTTTTAACGGTATATCGCAAACAATAAGATATCGCCCTTTAGGGTTGTGACGGTGAGGACATTTTCCCACCGGTTAATCGACGTGTGACAACACCGGTAATACCGGTATC
>NW_015645543.1:252838-256654 GCF_001515625.1 Sinocyclocheilus rhinocerous
GTAATTTATCAAAATATTTAAAAAGGATTGCAGCTACGCGTATAAAAATGTGTTTTTTAGAGAAAAAAAAACAAGTCGCATATAAGTCGCATTTTATTATTTCATTCAGAAATAGGCCTAATGCCGACATGAAATGTCTACAAACATTATAATAAACACTGCAAACATAGCTAGGCTATTTTAGTTCCCCTCACTCCACAACAAATCCTTTCAATTAACAGTATTTAGAAAAGAACAAGAATTAAAAATATAAGAAGCTATAGCAATATAAACGACAAGCCAAAATGAATTCAAACGCTTAACGGCACAGATTTTACTACATATTTTTTACTACATATTTAAACTGAGCAGTGTGTTTTTTTCCATATGTTTGACTGACTTTGACTGACTTTATTATGATAATGAACAGGCTGCATTATTGTCAAGGTAGCAAAGCTTAACTGTGTGCGCGCATGCAGAGCCGGCGCAATCACTTGAATTTTTTTCCTTCTAACAGTGGAAGAAACTACTCCTTTTAGTCATAAAGATAATCAGAATTGTAAAAGGTTTGCCTTTATTTGTGTACATTCACAACAAAAAACAAATCTTTGTGCTTTTGTAAAATAAGCCTAAAACAAAATAGGATGCCGCTTTCTGCCGTCTGTTTCCTTTCGCGCAGCACAAAAATGAACCGAAACTCTACATACTAGGCTACTTGTTGCACAGTTTTCCTTTCATTTTCTTAATTTATTATTTAAGTAAAACTATATTTCTCGTATAGGCCTATTTATTCGTTATATATGTGTGTATACAGGTGCGTGATGTGATATGATGATGACCATGTGAATCCTCATGTTCTGTTGTTTGCTGCTTTTTGCGCATCAAATTAATCTCCGGGAAACACATGTTAGTATTTTTAACGAGTCACAGACACTTATCCTTTATAATTTGATTAAATTCTAATTTAAAACGATCTTGTCGGTTAACGGTTAATAATCCGTTAACAAGCATTGGTTGTCGGTTAGGAAAAATAACCGAAATGAACATCCCTAAGCATTACATTACATAATAAGAAAACCCACACAGACATAGACAAACCAACATTCCAAACCACAATAACAACCATAACCAACAAAGGGGTTACATGTAAAATTGCATGTTTAAAAGTCTAATTGACGTAGGTACAAAATATTTCTTAAAACGATTGTATCTGCCCATGGGTAGCCTGTATCATCTACCAGAAGGCAGCAACTCATACTCAGAGTATAAGCTATGTGAGGGGTCGGATAATATCTTAGTAACTTAGTAACCGACTGCTCATAAGAGATTCCAGGTTTGATATTCCCTTTTCCCTATAATTCCCATTGCCATCTTTACCAGACGTGCAAGTTTGGCTTTAGATTGGACTGTGATGTTACCAAAAAGTAATCAAGCTATTGTTTTATTGTATTATCATAATATTGTTTTTATGTTTTTTTTAAAATTTAATTTATAAAAATTTGAATAGGCTATAAGAATGTAAATATAAATTTACAATTTAAATATAGAATTTTAATAGCATTTACCAGTTTAACAATTAACAGCATTAATTCATGAAAATAATTAGCATAACTGACATTATCATTTAGAATTTTGATATCATATATATCCCTAAAAAATGTAAAACAAAACAAATAAACATTAATGCTAATTTGAGGGCAAAGGAATTTTTATTTCATTTATTTCAATAATTAAATTATTTAATTGTTTTTATGAAATTTAGCTTGTTAGTTAAAACTGCTGTAAATTGTGTTATTTGTCACATGATGTGGGTGTAAATCACACGTGTGTGGCACTTTAAGTGATTTGGAACAGAGTGATTCCTTTAGAATTGAACCTATTCACTTCCTGCCTATTGAGATTCCTCAAGTGCTTTTCTGGCTTGTGAGACGGTAGGACTTTGTGCAGACCATTCATTCAGAAATGACTTTTTCATCTGTGTAATCTCTCACCATGGAATTATCCTTCAGATATGCATAAGACGTGTGAAATCTGTGGTGTTGATGCCACGTAAAGGCTGATCTCAGGTGTTGAGACTTAGAGAGGCTTAGATTGCAGTAATTTAGTTATTGCTCTTTCTGGGCTAGATTTAATTTCTCACAAGTGTTCCCTCGCTCTCCTGAATCCAAATTTGCTTTTAAATGCTATTTGCCTCCAGAATATTAATGTGAACTGGGATATTAATGTTTATTTTCAGCTTCCAAATCAAAAGGCCTTATGTTTTTCACTTTTATAACTGAAGACCTTATAATTTGCAGTCTAATAATCATAATTTAATGGATTAGGAACTTGGTCCATCAAGTGCAATTTATGCATCCATCTTGAGCACATTCCTGCTCTCTTTCTAAATTGATGAACCCAATCTATCAAGCCGCCATTCCTCTGTAATTATAGACGCAGATCTAGATCTATAGATCAGTAATTTCTTCATAAAAATGGTAAATAACATTTACCGCCAGTTAAACATAGTCTGTCTCCCTCCGTTATGAAATGTGAGATCTTAAAAGCTGTCGTTAAACAATATTCATCTTTTTCATGCTCCTCAAGGGCAGGAGAAATTTTGTCTCTGTCTCACAGCTTAAATAAATGGAAATTTAACAGAGAAAAATCTTTTGGGTAAACAAGTTAGCGTAATAAAACCACACTAACTTAAATTCAGCCAAGGGTCAACTCTGATTTTCATACATGTCAAGGTTTATTTTAGGAAGGTTGTCATGTGTTTTAGACGTTGTACATCTATACAGTTTATTAAACATATTTAGTGTTTAAAACAATGGTTTGATATTCTTGCGTTACTTCATTTTGTGTTTCATTCATAGTTGTTTAACGTTTTTCTGTAAGTCTGTAGTTCCATTGTGACAACTTACCCTGTCTAGTGTGATAACATGTCCTTTTTCCTGGGAAGTAACAGTGGAAATGTAAAATAGTTTTTTTTTGTAGCAAAGACTTAATATTATAATTCATTAATTTAATAAGTAATTAATTAAATAACAGGATACAGTGTGTAATTCTAGCACACTGTATGTGACTTTAGATCTCCTGTCTACTGATATCTGCCAAAATTTGCATTTATAAAGCTGTGGAGGACGTTCAAGTTAATCACTTTGCATTTGGCCAGGTGGCTTTCTGCCTTAATCACACCGAAATAGGTAATGATATATTCCTCCCCACTCAAATAAGGGAGCCGCTGCCCAAAGTTGAAATTAGGGTCCTTGTTCTTAGAGGACAAATCTAGTTCACTCTTTCTAGTGTGTGATTGTCTTTGGTCTGAATTATTTTTAACCAAATTAGTATGCATGTATACTTGGATGATATGAGAGTTTTTTTTTTTTGGAATCCTATTAAAAGCAACTTCATTACAGCAAAACTCTCTGTAATGATATGCAAAATGGTTGACAGTGTTACAGGTTTGGTTATTATATGCATTAAATGTGGCTTTTTGATTGCAGTGGTAAATTGGATTAAGGGATCCGGGGTCCTAAACAATGCATGAAAGTAAATGGCTTAAGCACATGCAACTCTACAACATGCTTTGCATACTTCTGGGCAAGGAGAATTGAAAGACAATTAAAACCCTGTCATGTGAAGAACACTTTAAGTGGAGCACATATGATATCTCAGATGCCATGATATCCTGTCATATTTAAAGCATATTGAGGCTCATATTGCATGTATCACAGAAGTAACTTTTTTTTATCCACTGGTGCTTGTAATATTACATTGGATGGCTAGTCATGTATCTGAGGGGGCACTAGACATATTTCCACAGAAAGACACACCTTTTAAAGACTTAATTAA
>NW_015645543.1:257384-260018 GCF_001515625.1 Sinocyclocheilus rhinocerous
CATTCCTGCTCTCTTTCTAAATTGATGAACCCAATCTATCAAGCCGCCATTCCTCTGTAATTATAGACGCAGATCTAGATCTATAGATCAGTAATTTCTTCATAAAAATGGTAAATAACATTTACCGCCAGTTAAACATAGTCTGTCTCCCTCCGTTATGAAATGTGAGATCTTAAAAGCTGTCGTTAAACAATATTCATCTTTTTCATGCTCCTCAAGGGCAGGAGAAATTTTGTCTCTGTCTCACAGCTTAAATAAATGGAAATTTAACAGAGAAAAATCTTTTGGGTAAACAAGTTAGCGTAATAAAACCACACTAACTTAAATTCAGCCAAGGGTCAACTCTGATTTTCATACATGTCAAGGTTTATTTTAGGAAGGTTGTCATGTGTTTTAGACGTTGTACATCTATACAGTTTATTAAACATATTTAGTGTTTAAAACAATGGTTTGATATTCTTGCGTTACTTCATTTTGTGTTTCATTCATAGTTGTTTAACGTTTTTCTGTAAGTCTGTAGTTCCATTGTGACAACTTACCCTGTCTAGTGTGATAACATGTCCTTTTTCCTGGGAAGTAACAGTGGAAATGTAAAATAGTTTTTTTTTGTAGCAAAGACTTAATATTATAATTCATTAATTTAATAAGTAATTAATTAAATAACAGGATACAGTGTGTAATTCTAGCACACTGTATGTGACTTTAGATCTCCTGTCTACTGATATCTGCCAAAATTTGCATTTATAAAGCTGTGGAGGACGTTCAAGTTAATCACTTTGCATTTGGCCAGGTGGCTTTCTGCCTTAATCACACCGAAATAGGTAATGATATATTCCTCCCCACTCAAATAAGGGAGCCGCTGCCCAAAGTTGAAATTAGGGTCCTTGTTCTTAGAGGACAAATCTAGTTCACTCTTTCTAGTGTGTGATTGTCTTTGGTCTGAATTATTTTTAACCAAATTAGTATGCATGTATACTTGGATGATATGAGAGTTTTTTTTTTTTGGAATCCTATTAAAAGCAACTTCATTACAGCAAAACTCTCTGTAATGATATGCAAAATGGTTGACAGTGTTACAGGTTTGGTTATTATATGCATTAAATGTGGCTTTTTGATTGCAATGGTGAATTGGATTAAGGGATCTGGGGTCCTAAACAGTGCATGAGAGTAAATGGCTTAAGGACATGCAACTCTACCACATGGTTTGCATTCTTCTGGGCAAGGAGAATTGAAAGACAATTAAAACCCTATTATGTGAGGAGAAGACTTTAAGTGGAACACATATTATAATATTACAGTTGGCATGATGTCTTGTCATATTTAAAGCATATTGAGGTTCATGTTGCATGTATCACGAAAGTAACTTTTTTTTTTTTCCACTGGGGTTTGTAATATTAAATGGCTAGCAGTGTTGTTATGCACCTAAGGGGGCACCAGTCACAGAAAAACACAACTTTTAATGAAATTTTTTTTTTTTTTTAATTTAAGATATGCTATAGGCGAGAGAGAGTTTTTTGAAAGGAGACTATAAAATCCTGAACTAACACAGACATGCACATATATTTTTATTGAAAAAAACAAACAAAAAAAACAAAAACAAATTGTAAATGAACTTGACAGACCAGCATTAAACCAGCATGTTTTATTGTATTTTATATGGCTAAATTATAGGCAGACACTTTTGTTTTCAAAAGTTTGAAGCATTTAGAATCCATATATAGTTTTCTGTATATAGTTGGATCTATTTTTTATTAAAAATATAATTTTTTTTATTGTACTGAAAATGAGTAATTGTACAATTCCTATTACAATTCCCAATAGCTTTTAAAAGGAATGGTAAAATTAGTCATATCTGAACTACAATGAAAATAATTTTCTGTTTCATTTACATATACTCTATATAGTTGCATATTTTATGTTAAAATGTATATTTATATATACAGGGTTCCCACGCTTCTTGAAAGTGCTTGAATTTCAGACATATGGATTCAAGGCCTGGAAAGTACTTGAAAACAAACATAGGTCCTTGAAAGTGCTTGAATTAAATTTGAAATAAATTTAGTTTATGACGCTATTTAAAAAATTGTCCTATATGTTCTGTCAAAGACCGAACAAGCGGCACTAATGATTGGGGGTGGAGATGGGGGAGCGCGAAAAAAAACGTGTGTTGATGCGCGGGACAGTTTTCTTAAGCCCGCGTGTGACAGGTATGGCTGTGGAATGGGATTTGACTGAGGAAAAATTCAGTCAAAATATTTTTTTTGCTTTAACCCCATAATTTTCGCACATCAGGGAGCCGTATCAATATGCGGGGTATTGAAATCGCATTTGAATAAGCGCTTGCTGTTCAATTTCACTTTCAATTTTGCGATATAGCGGCACTCTGTGTAAAGGGAGCGAGCCTTACAGTGTGTGCATAATTATTAGGCACGTTGATATTCTGATCATATTTTTTTCCAAGCACATTTTACCAATTCCAAACCACATCAATCTTAATAACTACTATTATTTTTGTATTTAATCATTTAGAAGTGATATATAATTGTACATGAAGGCTAGAAATGAAAAACTCCTTATTAAGGTGTGCAGAATTATTAGGCTGGTTTTCTTTTACGGATTAAATGAGCCAAAAAA
>NW_015645543.1:261011-266792 GCF_001515625.1 Sinocyclocheilus rhinocerous
GGAGTTTGCAACATTCATATTTCGTATATAATTATATGTATTTACAAAAGTTTTATTATTTATTTATTATTATTATGTTTTTTTACATATACTTTTTTTTGGGGAAAGTAAAAGCATTCAGAATCCAACTTTCATTTTTTTTCTTCACGCTGCCTCAAAATCCATTTTTCATTGCATGTTTTTAACAGCATCCTTTATCCTTTATTGATGAAAAGGCAATGGTACACTATTTAATGTCTCACTAAGCCATGACTGTCACCCTACCCGACGTGACATCTCCCTTCCGGGCCACCGTCTGACTCACGGCCTCTCTCCCGCCCGTGTGCCATTCTGATCATGTGACGGGGATTATTAATGGTCGCCGTCTCTCTGCCACTTGACACAGTGCTCCAGCTGTCAGTGGGCTCGTATGCCGTATGATTCTGGCGCTGGTGCGGTGCCAGTCCTGGGTCTGACCCATCCGTCACTGTCAGCGGCAGTTGGGTGATGAATGGACCGGGGATGCACGGCAAGAGGATCCATACTCACCCACGTCTCGCTTGCTCCTCTCTAAGACATCCTCATGCCAGCTAAGGCCTGCATGGCCTTACTCTTCCTAACCCAACCCTGATTACTTAAACCAGCTGGTTGTCTTTCACGGGTCGGGTTTATCCTCACTGCACATTAATTGTCCCTTCTTTGCCATGAGTGTTTTTTTTACTCTTGACATAATGTCATTTCTTTGATGCGATGCCTTTATTCTGTTCAGTTTTTATTAATAATGTGCTTTTTCAGTGAGAAATCTGATACCAGAGGCTCCAAAAGTGCCCTGAATTTAACCACTTAACTTTCCCTAACTGTCTATTTCCCTAAATATGTGATCCATATTTACTTTCACGAAGGACCCCTGTGATTGTAATTGTATTACTAATTATTAATTTAACTCGGTTATAAGGAGCTAACTGCTCCCTCAGTGACAGCTTTTGTTGCTAAAAGGCAATTCATTTCTGAGATGAAATCTAATTAGAGGCAAATGCATAGAAGAGAAATCCTTTCTGGTGATAATCTTATTTGCCAGCATTAACATCCCAGCTGTGGCTGATGTTTGCCCATTATGACAAAATGTTTGTACTCGCTTTTGTAGTAATAGGAAGTGCACACACACTTCTCTCAAGCATTTGATTGCATCACCTGCTAGTCATTCACCCTTAAACATCTGTTCATCCTTTGCATTTCCCAGGCTTGGGACAGGTTTGGATACTAGAGTATCTTATTCTTATTAAGAACCAGTTTCATTTATGGAATCATGTTCAGTTCTGTAAATGGTTCTTGCACAATGCTAATGGAAAATGGTACTCTTTTCTATGATACTTATTCAACAGCACTGCAAAACTGTGACTGAATCTAGAACTCGTCCGATTTTTGAATGAATAACGCCAAAGGTAGTTTTTTGTAGTGAATCAAAAGTATAAAGTACATCGCAACCAGTTTTGTCAGATTCTTGAATGAATGACTCCAAAGTTATTTTTTTGTAGTGAATTGACTGAGTTGGGTTTTTTTTTTTTTAGCAAATCAGAAGTCTAGCACAACCAATGTAGTCTGATTCCAGATCAAGTGATTCTAATGAGCCAGTTATTTTTAGTGAATCAAAAACATATGGTGCAACCAGTGTTGTCCAGTTCCTGAATGAATGACTCTGAGTTTAATTGCTGATTAAATTATTCTAATGAATTTTTGGTCTGATTTCACAGTGTGTTCACTACTGTGTGTGTGTGCACTTGGATGGCTTAAATGCAGAGCACAAATTCCGAGTATGGGTCACCATACTTGACCACATGTCACTTCACTCACTTCAAATGCTTGAAGTACTTGACTTTTTTTTTTTATAGTGCAAGCAATGTTCTCCAACAGGTTCCTGAACCAACCAACCAGACCATTTCCTGAATGGTCAGTTATTTTTAGTGAATCAATAGTGTGTTGCACAAATTCACAAATTCCCCTAATATTCCTTAAAATAACTGAGATAACCATTAATATATCCATTAAGAAAATAAATTTTAATTGTCATATTTATTCTCATTTGTTTACAAAATTCAGCTCAGTTTGAACTGCTTATTCACCAGTGGATTTCAAGCAGAAGGTCCTTCATGACTTTTTACCTGTGAGTTTCTCTGAGACTTGCATTTAAAAGCAAAGAGATAGTATGTTTGATGAAATATAATACATTACATTATTAGTCTCTGACATAGTGTTTTTTTAAACATCTATGGTTCACATGTTACATGGTTTTCACTTGGAAAATCTCATGAACACAATGTACACACTTTATGCATAAATCTCAGTCTTGGAAAAGCATCTGTGGCACATGTGTACAGTATCCATGTGATTAGCTCAGTGACACAGATACGCTCTTCACACACTAGTAACCGCTTTTAAATGGAAGTCATCCATAAGATACCAGGGGCCATTGGGGAGGGCCAGCAGAGGGCTCTGATTAATTCAAATGTGTCTGGCGTGGCGACGCAGATTGGAAAGTTCCCCAGCGTGCCGAAGGGGGCCGGGCCAATGTGGTCATCTGGAACGGCCGGCACAGCCTTCCCAGGACCCCCCGTTTCCTCTCCATCACTGTCAATAATGCAAACTGTGGCCCCTTACATCTTTTAATTGACTATTTCAATGATTACATACCTCATTGCCTTGCAATTGTTTTGCTGATTGATTTAATTAAGTTTGGATTAATCACAGCAGGTGATATTTAATGTTTCGGAAGAGTGTGGAGAGTGAGAGGCCCGAGATGGAGAAAATCACTCTATGACACTTCACTGAACAGGAGGTCACAAGAAGATTAATACGCCGTATGGACAGGGGTTAAAAAATAAATTTCACTCATGTTCTGGCTCTTTGGTTTTCTCTGCTCTCTTCATTTTTCCCCATCTTGTGCCATTGGCTTCCCCACCCCATTCTTTACCTTTTGTTGATTAGTTCTCACAGGATGTGAAGCGACGGTACGTGGAGTTCAGATGAATTATGACGGCAGCCTTTCAAAGGTGACCCAAAGCACTGATCTTGTGATCTACATGTGAAGCGCTTTTCTCTCCGATCAGCCTCCTGATGTCTGTCTGCTCTCTGCTGCTTCTGTCTTGATGCCTGTATGATGCATGTCTGCATCACACAGGACAGGTCAGATAATGTGATAATGTAAAAATTATTCCTGCATTTGACATGTGACAGTATAGAGGAAGAGCTGCTCTGTAGAATGGCTCAAAATGGCTTAAAATCCACATGATGAGTACAGAAGTGAACATCTAGATGTTAATGCATCTTGTTAAAGGGATAGTTCACCCAAAAATGAAAATTCTGTCATTAATTACTCACACTCTTGTTGTTCCAAAACTGTAAGACCTTCGTTCATCTTCGGAACACAAATTAAGATAATTTTGATGCATTCTGAGAATTCTCTGACCCTCCCATAGACAGCAATGTAAGTAACACGATCAACATCCAGAAACGTAGCAAGGAGATCGGTAAAATAATCCATCCATCCATGTCACATCAGGGGTTCAATCGTAATTTTACGAAGCTACTAGAATACTTTCTGTACGCAAAGTAAACAAAAATAACAACTTTATTCAACAATTCATCTCCTCCGCGTCACCCTAGCGCCATTTTGGAGAGTATCCACTAAACGTAAACAACGTATGCTGTTCTGCACCACGCGAATACGTTGTTTTCGTTCAGATCAAAGCGTAAACGGCCTATTCGCGTGGCGCAGCTGATAAGCTGACTTATTTTAAACACAACATATTAAACTTATTTTAAACACAACATATTAAAGCATCTTTGGTGTTTCCATGTTTTCTACAAAACAAAACCGGAAACCGAGGGTGTATGACATCATTGGCAGGCGACACAATGACACTATGGACACGGTCCGTGTCACTAGTTAAAATTGCTTATTTCTCTGGATTTAAACATTCTTCGAAACATTTGGGATAATGTAAGTAGTACACAAGTCAGCAATATATATATAACACTGTTCTAGTGGTTTTTGGATATTTTAATAAAAAAATCTTACATATTGCACCTTTAAAAATAAAGGTTTTATATTGGCATTTAACATCCATGGGACCTTTCCATTCCACAAAAGTTTCTTTATGGTGGATGAAGTTTCTTTAGATGATTAAAATGTTCTTCACCCTAAGAAAAGTGGTTCCTTTAAGAACTGTTCACTGAAAAGTTCTATCGGGAGCCCAAAATGGTCATTATAGGACACCCTTTTGGAACCTTTTTTTTAAACGAATGTTCAGATATGACTTCAATGGGATTTACACTGTCAGAAAAAAAATCTGCAAAATTGTACCTTTCCCTCATCAGTGGGGCAGTACCCTCAAAGTTAAGGCCAAAGTATGCTTCATTTTTGTACGTGTACGCTAGCATATGCATACAGTCGAACGCGTAGCCTTTCAAAGTAGTCCATTTGAGGTGTACGTAAATGCAGAGGGTCGACACATTGACTCTAGAAAGCTTCATCTTTGTCCTGTGTCTGCTTTATTTTTCTCCAGAAGTTATGACGATAAAAATGCCTTTGTACTCTTTTAAACTAAAGTTGCAGCTCTCTCATAACCCTCTCACGTAAGTGCTTGTCAATGTGCCCGTCTATTGTTGTTGCAGTCCCTGCTATTTTGTTGTTGTTGTTGTTCCGTCTCTTTAGTTTAGTTTTTCTACTGTGAAACACAGGCCAGTGATGAAACCTTGTGGAACAACTGATTAGTGCCAAACTAAGTCAATGCACGTGCGACATTCTTGGTTACAAAAATTGGGGGTGCGTGTACTGTACACGTACTATTCTGGTGATGAAATTTGCATCACTCACACTGTACATGGACCCTCGTGTACGCATAAAAACCAAAGTATACTTTGGCCATTACAACTTGTCTTCCCCTGAAGGGGCCATATTAGTAACCTAAGGTACTAATATACTCAAAGTACTAAAATTCATTCTTGAAGGGAAAACCTTCTTTCTAGAATTTTTTTTTATCCATGCAGTGAAAGTTAATGGGCTCCACAACAACATTGGATCACACTAACTTATATTGATGGAACAAAAACAAAACACTAAATAATTTTTCAAATTATAATTTCTTGTGTTGCACAGAAGAAATAAATTAGTTTTGGAACCACATAGACAGGCCTTAGGTTAAGCCAGGATTAGGTCATTGTTCAATTAAGACATTTAAGTGTCTTTGATAAACATGACTTAGAAAAAAAAAACATTACTGGTGTGCATCTTGAGACAAAACAATGGAACTGAATTTAGGGGTGCTCCGATCAGGATTTTTGAGGCCGATCGCCAATCACAGAAAGCAGTATCTGCCGATACCGATCACTGATACCAATCTTTTTAAAGCCTTTTTTATCATTTATAACTATTTATAATGATACTCACAGACATGTTTAAACACAATAAATATAAGCAACACATTATTTAATGCTTTTTACTTTTGAATTTACTTTTCTTACGTTATCACAAACTTACCATTGACAGAAATAGTCAGCTCTAATGCCTTTTCTTTTGCACTGAAATCTTTATTACAAGCAACCTGCGACTCATAAAGAACTTTGTTTTCCTACCTCCACGAGTGCCATCTATTTTTTGCCTTGTTTATCTAAAAGTGCTCTTTCCCTTTAAACCTAGCCAAAAAACCATATGTGTTGACTGTGAAATATGTGAAATATAATAATATGCATTTATGGTGTAATTACTACATTTTGTGTCAATCCATGTTCATATTTACTGCAAAC
>NW_015645543.1:266834-280386 GCF_001515625.1 Sinocyclocheilus rhinocerous
CAATAGACTCGGTGCCGAAACGATCTCTGCACTGCTGCAGACGCACCGCTCCTGAACGCACTGCCGGACCGCAACCGTGTGCTGTGGTCCGTTAACATGAGCGCGGAAAAAATACGCACCACGTATGCACTGCAAATGGAGTAATGTGAACCTGCCGTTATGTGTGCGCGCTGCGAGTGTGCATGAGCGCATGGTCTCCAGGAGAGCGCGCGAGCGCTGAATGGTTTTACACTGTAGGGCTGTCCAAAAAAATTCGAATTTCGAATATTCGTCGAATTTAAAATAAAAGTCCACATTCAAATGCAAAACCGTTGCATTCGAATTTTAGGTGTGCGTTAAAAAGGCAGCCTTATCAGTGGCGCACGAGATGCGATGACGATGTAAGTGTCATTGCATTTTAATGTTTTTGTTAGCCTATCCAGTTGAAGCCACTAGATGCGGCGCTGCTGCGTTGTTAATTACAAATATTGCAGGAAAAGAGAACATCAATGCAGAGAAGATCTTGTTTACATTAAAACTGAAACCAAGCCGTTCACACAGAATGCATATTTTGCGCATTTTCTAGAGGGACATCTATCAACGTTGCACTAGCGTCTCACACAAAAGAGCCGCATGTTTAGAAAGCCATGTAAAATTAAGAATTTTGTTTTTCAGCCATTTTGACAGCCCTAAAACACTGGTAAGAATTTAAAAGTAATGCAATTTATAAACTTTAGTGACGATATGTGACTGCCTCGATTGTGCAAGTGACAATTCCTGTGTAAACTGTGCAGCGTGCAGCTCGCTTATAGACAGACACGATGTGTGGTGATTTTGATGCCATTTGTGTATTTTGAGAGAGAAAGAGAGAGCGTGCGTGGTGATTCACTCACGTTGTTTGTGAAATTACGTCTCACACAAGGTTTTCAAATTACTTTTTAAGTTATTTAATGAAGAAATATGAAGGTGAGTACCTCACCTTCAGCATTATAATGATTTCACCCACACCGGACTGAGACGGTGCCGCTGCATGTCGTGCTAAACCTCTCACGGCAGCGTCATCAGCTTGAGATCTTTTTTTTAAGATCGGCCTTTTTAGAGACCGCCGATCAAACATCCCAAAGTGATTATCGGCCGATAGTGATCGGTAGCCGATCAGTCGGAGCACCCCTAGAACTGATTTATTTTAGAATATGTCAGTGCAAGTTTCTTTCAGTTAAAACAGCCCAGGCATGCATTTTAGCCTGGGACTATAGCCTTAAGCCTTGTTTGTGAAACCGGGGGTAAGTTTTTTTTTAACCTTTAATACTGTATATAAGATATTTCATACTACACATTTTAGGGGTAGATAAGGGCTGATGTACTTTGAGGGTACTGCGCTAATAAATTTTTTTTGGCATTTTTTTCCTGAAAGTACATAAGAATGTTAGATGACAAATGTGAATATTCGGCACAATGTCTGACCGAATATTATGTTTGTTTGTTTGTTTTTTGCACCTGCTAAATGCATAAAAAATACAAATATATAAAACACATTTTGCTTTGATATCCAATGAACTCTTCCATTGGCATTAAATGACATTGATGTTTACAAAAATCCAGTTCAGATGCCTGTGCAATGCCACGCTGATGTTAACACAGCACCTGTTACCACAGATCGAGGGCAAGCCTATCCAGCGCAGAACAATGGGAGGAGTAGGACAATCAGGGCCAGAGGTAAATTAAAAGGTTTGCAATGATCCTTTGATGAGACCACATGGCACAGCTAAATGGAGCAGTCTCTCCCTTATCGGGGCCTAAATCAGCCTCTTCATGAGGCACAGCGGATGAGCGCATGCCGGACGTCAGACAATGGCTCTTGAGGTGTTGCTGAGGGAATCCCCCGACTCGTGCCACATATGTCCCCAGCTGCGTTGCCCTCTCATCAAGAAAGTCATCTTTGGCGTGCCGCTCATTGTGGCTTTACAAGGGAAAGCTTTGAATGTAATTATTTGTCCAGGGTTCTGATATCATTAACATTGTAATAGGGCATCTGTCAGTGTTATACCCTGCTGCTCTAGTTAAACTTGAGCCTTGTGCTTTTCTATCTACGTGCGATTTAGTCCATTAATTAACCTACGGTCTCGGTCGACCCTGAATTCCCTTTATGCGTCATGACACACGGCACGTGTGACACGCACGCCACTCATTAACTCCTAATTTAACTGTTATAATTTTCATCCTCCCTTGTTTACCACAAACATGATTCAGTGAAAGCAATATTGTGGTAGTATTTATCAAAAGAGTCTAATGAGCCATGCAAATTATGTGTGTAATTTACGTTACAGCAGCTACTTGTCATTTTTATGAGGATTTTGATTTAAAATGTTTCTATAGCGATACCATTTCCTGTTATGGATGTATTAGTAGAACAGCTGCATTTGTAAATATGAGAATGGGAACACGGTATACAAACAATCCATCTCAGTGGGAATATACAATTGGTCGGGATTGTTGTTGTTGACAGGGTTTCATGACTGACGAGGACTGCAATTTGACGTTCGTTGTTCAGCGGTGAAATATGTTTTTTCGGTTGATTATATGTCCATATAAATAATAGGTGAGGCCAGAATGATCATTAAATCATTACTAGGGTCCAAAATGTTAATTAAATCATTCCTAGGGTCTTTGTTTGTGTCCAGATGAACACACTTCTATGGGCCATCTGTTACTTGCGTCCTATCTATTTTCTCCTCAGACTGCTGAAACTGCTGAACCATGCACAGCTTGGCCCCGTCTCCTCATCACCATAGAGTCATTACAGATTTAATGTTCTCCAGACCATGCTGCACTGTTAATAGTTTACTAAACGTACAGTTGTGATTGCTGCAAGATGTGCCGTATTGTCTTCGGGGTAAATAGTTTCAAAGAAACAATTCAGTAGTAACTGTAATGGAAAAAATCATTCCATAAAACTGATAAGATGATTTTTAATGTGCATTATTATTCAATTTGAAATGTTCTACTAGACAAATAATGTGTTTTTAGTGTTTATAAATTGCATTGCTATTAAAAAATAGCATTTAAGGGTCATCTGATGCGATTTCAAGTTTTCCTTTCTCTTTGGAGTGTTACAAGCTGTTCGTGAATAGACAAGATCCCTAAAGTTGCAAAGACTAAAGTCTCAAACCCAAAGAGATTTATAAAATTCTTATTCTTATTCTAAAATTCTAAGATTCTTTATAAAAGTTAAGACTTGTCCACACCCTCCTAAAACGCCTCGTTTAAACTTGCCCCCACATGTCTACATCACTGTGTGGGAAGATTTGCATAACACCGCCCAAATGTTCACGCAAAGAAACAAGGCATAACTTTGATTCTCGCTGTAGTATTGTTGCCAACGCCGCCGCCGCCATGTCATGGAGACGCTGTGTGTTTCGTTGTGAAAGCGAAACTACTTTGTTTGGCCTTCTGTTACAGGGCTAACAAGACGTGAGACGTATGGATCCATTTGCGAGTTTTATTAAGGGCGTGGTCAAAACAGGCAAGGGTCAGGCAATGGCAAACTCGCTGGTTTAGGGATACCAGCTGCACTTGCCGACACCAGTGGTGGGTCCTCCATGCTGGATGTCAGTCTGGGATACTAAAGTACAGTCCTTGAGAATCTGGGTGCAACAGGCAGGACGTGACAGGACTCTGGATGCTCAGCTGTGATGTGACGTGACTCTGGATGATCAGCTGTGATGTGACGTGACTCTGGCTGATCAGCTGTGATGTGACGTGACTGGCTGATCAGCTGTGATGTGACGTGACTCTGGCTGATCAGCTGTGATGTGACGTGACTCTGGCTGCTCAGCTGTGATGTGACGTGACTCTGGCTGCTCAGCTGTGATGTGACGTGACTCTGGCTGCTCAGCTGTGATGTGACGTGACTCTGGCTGCTCAGCTGTGATGTGACGTGACTCTGGCTGCTCAGCTGTGATGTGACGTGACTCTGGATGAACAGCTGAGACGTGTCGAGGCTCTGGCAGATCAGCTGAGACTTGACTTGACTCAGGAATGGAAACTGTGACTTGACTTGACTCATGAAGATCTGTTGTGATTAGACTTGACCCATGACGATCAACTGTGACTTGACTTGCCTCATGATGATAAGCGATGACTTGACTTGACTTGACTCAGGGCGATCAACCGTGACTTGACTTGACTCATGAAGATCAGTGATAATTAGACTTGACTCATGACGATCAACTGTGACTTGACTTGCCTCAATCAACTGTGACTTGACTTGAACATGTATATATTTATATTCATAAAATTTATATTATATATAAATATATTTAATATATAAATGTAACATATTTTTCTTAAATATATACATGCATGTGTGTGTTTAACTTAATAAATATACACAGTACATACTAGGGCTGTCAAAAAAAATTCAAATTTAAAAATCCACAACGTTTTTGCATTCGAATTTTAGGTGTGCATCAGGCAGCCTTAGTGGTGCACGAAATGCGACGACGATGTAAGTGTCATTGAATTTTAATGCTTTTGTCATCCTATCCAGTTGAAGCCACTAGATGCGGCGCTGCTACGTTGTTCATTCCAAAATATTGCGGAAAAACAGAACATCAATGCGGAGATGATGTTGTTTACATCAAAACCAAAACCAAGCCGTTCACACAGAACGCATATTTATCAAATTTTCTAGAGGGACGTCTATCACCATTGCACTCGCGTCTCGCACAAGAGAGCCGCATGTTTAGAAAGCCATGTAAAATTTATGTAAGTTCAACTTTTTAAAAACATGTCTCAAGACTCTATGGCGGTTTTTCCCCATCCTACTGCATCTCAAGTTTTTAAATGACAAAATATTGCGGAAAAACAGAACATCAATGCGGAGATGATGTTGTTTACATCAAAACCAAAACCAAGCCGTTCACACAGAACGCATATTTATCAAATTTTCTAGAGGGACGTCTATCACCATTGCACTCGCGTCTCGCACAAGAGAGCCGCATGTTTAGAAAGCCATGTAAAATTTATGTAAGTTCAACTTTTTAAAAACATGTCTCAAGACTTTATGGCGGTTTTCCCCATAAACTATACATACTGTACATGCATGATGCTGTTTTGTTTCTAATTGTTTAAGCAACTTTAATTATATAAGGTTTATAAACATTATTTTAAACATTATGCACTTTTTTCAAAGATAGTCGTGTTATTTTATTATGCTTTGAAGAAACGTGCATAATACTTTGTTCGATGCGCCCCCTTGTGACCTCAGGAAAGAAGCCAAAAGCTTTTTTCCCCCCTAACTGAAATTATGCACTATAATACAATATTATAATACAATAATAATATTATTATTATTATTATTATTGCCTTAATGACATAATCCTGGCAAGAAGTGTCACATTTTTGTAGTACTTTACCTTCTTTTTCGTCCTCTTCATTTTATTATTATTATTATTAGAGATTTTAACTTCAATATTAGATTAGCATAATAAATCTATATTAACTTGTAGGTCAAGTTAGCATCAGCTATTCATTGTTGACGTTTCAGAGATATGTGTATTTGAGGGACACAAAAGGCACTCCTTTTGTAGAATTGCCGTCCATTTTTGAGTGTCGTGGGGTCTGCCAATTTTTTTCTTTCCCAGGAAAACATTTGTAGTTGTATTTAACAAAAGTTTCTGGTGTCAGTGGGATTAAAGACCGATAAATGCCGAGGAGAGACGTCAGTGAGACTTACCTGAGAAATGAGCCTACAGGCAAGCTAAAGGTCACAAGAAAAAAAGTTATAAATTTTTTTTGCATTGCACCCCAAACAGAAAAACTGGAAACTAATTCCCTCCTGAGTTTAATCTCAAAATAATGATTATGCACCTGTGTGTGAATAACTTTGAATGTGGAATAGAGGAGGAGGATACATTTCTGGATTCATTTAGACCAGGGGCAGGCGGCGGCGCTCCACATCTCCAAGACAGCAGAAAACAGAGCATTTACGCAACACAGCTTGAGAGATTAGAATATGTGTGCATTTATATTGCCTCCTTTGGTGTCTCCTAAATTATTCATATCATCCAGATCAATTCAGTCAAAATGTGTTCTGTGACGGAGGTCGTGCATCTAACAGGGGTTTTTCCTCTACCTTAATTTCACTGTAATACAGATCTCTCCGATCAGCGGCAGACGACGCCAGAGCTGTTTCTAAATGACCTGCGGCTGTGTTGACATCGAGATGTGGATATACTGCATACGTCTTTGTTTTGCAAACACGCCAGGTGACGGTTGTTGAGTAGAGAAGGACCCTAAGAGGTTTCGATAACGTTTGATAGACGTGAATGAGAGCAGTCAGGCAGAGGATTTATTGATGTCTAATGGGGTGAATCATTTAAATGGGGTGTAATGTGAGGTGACGGCAATTTTAACCTGTGAGTTGCATAAGTTTAACATTTCAACTTAGAGTATAGTGTTGGGCGATATGCTCCATAGTCATGCCGTCCTATCGTTAGCCTGTGAGATCACCAATACACAATATTATCATGCTAATATATTTACTTACTTAGATTCATAGCCGGAGAGTGAACCAACTCCAGGGTATGGCTAATAGCAGCCTAATGTTAGCCTAGTGTAATTTATTAACTACACACTACACACATCTTTTTAGTCAAGTAGCATATGGATATTCTAAAATATTTTTAATATGACTGAATATGTATTTAACATAATTTAAAAGAAACACTAAGTTACTAATTTTATCAGCAGCTACAGAAAACGAGCAAAGAATATTTACGTTATCAAAGAGCATCATCACTGACTTCAGACTAGCGCGAGTTTATGCACTTTATGATACACTATATGATGAATGAATCTTGTATACTTACATCGCACATAGTTTATGATGAGGGAATTCGTGAGAGAGCAGAATTCAATCAGCGAACAACAAAACTCCGGTGTTTCAGCGATGACTCATCTGAACGCCTCTGATTGGCCAATGCATTCATAAACTCAACAGAGTCGTGTGTGATTGGTTATAACGCGCAACACTAAAAACCTGAAAAAAGAAACATGATGGATCAAATAAGCCCTAATATTAATGAGATAATAATACTATAATAATAATAATAGTCTTGATATCATCAAAGGTGTCAGCCACAGGCGATATCTCTGGCTGACATCGATATGCGATACTATCGTCTATCGGCACAACCATTAGAGTATGTAATTTTAATAGACATGGAAGTATAAAAAAACTATTTTATACTATAAACGTTTGTTTTACTTTAAAACGATTAGATTGTGTTGGTAATTTATTGCGTCTGAACATTCTCTCTCTCTATGTGGTGGAATTTACTTTAAAGGCAAAGATAGTGCACATAAATCCCAGGCAGTGTGCCATCATTCCTTATCTTCATTACCGCATAAATATAGCTGTTGACGTTCGCCGGTAGATCAAGATGTTTCTGTAGGGGAATAAACTCTGTTACTGACACCTTGATTTTTAACATGTGAGCAAATAACTGGGAACTATGAATTTCTGAAGAGGAAATAGATTAGATCATTATCCGTTTAGATCGTTTTCCGACTTGCCGGTTAGGCTTCCCGCGCGCGTCATTCACGTCATCCAGCCCTGTGCCCCGGAGCTTAATAGATCTCTGTGAATCTGCTCCTGGTGTCAGAGTGGGCTTCTGTCATCTGTTTTCGTCCTCTTCGTCCCTGCTGAATTTATCTACCTATGGACTGAGCCCCCCTGCTGGACAAGTGTCCTGCAGATCTCCAGCAACGTCTGTAGTCTTCATTACTCCTGACCCCAGTTTGGTCATCAGTCACTTAGTAAAACAAGCCCAGAATTGGTCCTGACTGTGCTCCTTGGGCTTTGTGTGTGATGTGTTTCAGATCCAATTATCTGGCCCATGAGCATGACAGACACCTGAAGGGAGAAACTCAGCGTGTCAGTCTCACCTGTCCACTGACTGAGTCTCCCTGTTTCATTCTTTCACTCCTGTGGGACCAAAAGCCTTTTCCCACACAATTACAGGTGTCATTTTGTCCTTAAAAGTAGCTTGAAATGGATTCAATAGTAGTCAGTATAAAATTGACATTTAAAGACTAAAAGTGAGAAATTACTTAAATCTTCCCCCCCCATAGGTTAAAAAGGCCTACTTAGGACAGGGACTTCACTGTATATAAAAAAAATACATTAAATTAAAAACAATGATTTTATTTTAGATTTTCAATTAATGTTCATTTATGATTAATTGTATTATTTATAACTTATTTATTTACTCAACTTTAGGGTAAATTTGTCAACTGTTTTCAGTTTTTAAGTTATGTGCTTTTAATTATAATTCAGTATTTTTTAATTTAATCATAATAGTAGTTTTTAACACGTAGATCCAATTTATTTATTTTAATAATTTATTATTAGATTTTAACAGATTTTAAGTTATTACTTATTACGTACTTTTAATTAACAATTCAAATTTTTTAAGCTTAATAGCAATTATGATTTTTACATTTAGATCCAATTATCCAAATTTTAATTTATGATTCATTTTATTAATTTACTCAACGGCTAATTTAAAAGCTTTCAAATTATTGCTTTTAATTATAATTCAGTATGTTTAAATTTAATCATAATAATTTTTAACATAGATTCAATTTATTTATTTTAATTATTTATTATATTTACTCAGCTTTAGGGTAAATAGTTGTATCAACGTTTAACAGATTTTAAGTTATGTACTTTTAATTAACAATTCAATATTTTTAAGCTCAAAAGCAATAATGATTTTTAAATGTAGATCCAATTATCCAAATGTTATTTTAATTTATTATTCATTTTATTTATTAATTTACTCAACAGCTAATTTAACAGCTTTCAAGTTATTGTGTGCTTTTAATTAGAATTCAGCATCAATTCAATAATAATTTTTTAACCCGTATATCCAAGTATCCAAACATTATTTTATTGTATTTATTTTAGACTAAATTGTTGAATCAACTTTTAATAGCTTTTAAGTTATTCTGTACATTTAATAAACATAATTTAATATGTTTAAACTTTTACATGTGTCCAAGTTCAATAAATATACATTTTGAAGTTTAGTTGACTGTAAATATTGTGTGTTCCTGATGTAAAAAAAAAAAAAAAGAGACCACTGAAGACTTTGTTTCACTGGTTGAGCAAACATGGTCACCAATGTTTGATGGATGGTCACCACTGTCTTTTAAATTCTCAAGATGATAATAAAGATAAACATGTTCACACCAGCTCCATCCTCTGCTTCCTCACATATTTTTACAATATCTTTCAAATGCTTGATTTTCAGTTCATTAAGGCATTTAGTCAACCTGAGACAATTGCCCTTTAAGATATTTTTGTCCTGTCCTGAGAAAGGATTTGATCTTTCTCCATCCAGACGATAAGACCTCTCAGTGATGAATCCACAATTATCGATGGGTTCATATAAGCATTGAACTTCTCCAATCGCCCTACATGGTAATTGTAACAGAAGTCATATGCATAAAATTAATTATACCGAACCATAAGGGCCATAAATCAGTTCACTATCAATTCTGGGAAAAATGTTTCAAGCACACATTCTTTTACATAGTTCAAGGTAAAAGAGGGAGGATTTTACCCTCTATCAAATGATCTTTAGCAGTGTCCATTTAATCTGTCTGTCCATCTTTTAAAGTTGAATTACTTTTTTCAGCATTAAAATACTTTCTCCTATTAGCCATTTGTAAGTTGACTATCAAATAACATCTAAGCTGTTTTCTGAAACTATCCAATCAGTAATCAAGCTAAAATTGACAATACGCTGATTATTACTGTAGATATTGTCAGTGTAAACATCTATTTGTAAAAGAAACCAAATATATATATTTTTATACTCCGTGAATCTGTTGGGCCTCTGGGTTCTGAGGGGGATTTGGGAAATCATCCAAGTCTTTTAAAGAAGAGTGGACGACAAAGAAAGAGACAGTTGCAAATAAAAGAGAGCAACAAACTCACAATAACTATTGCACACTTCCAGTTCATTCATTTTCCATTTAATTTTTATTTGATGTATTTATTTTAATGAGACTTTGCAATACAGTTCATTTCAGGTGCTAGCTGTCTGCAAGTCCAATTACTGGAAAGTCATTTATTCTGTCAGACTAAAAGGAATCTAATTGCCTAAACTGAATGCCTAATGAGCACTTACGCAATTAATTCCCCAGCTGCTGAAATCTGTATATTGTAACCTAATTGAGTCATTTCACTTTAGCACTTTTTTTTTACAAATGATATCAAAGAGTGTAATTTCACACTGAAGGGCAGTAGATCATATTTTGTCTGGTTTTATGAGACTCCCGCCGTTTTTCTCTTATGCTAGAAATGCATGAATAAACGTGCTTATTAAATCTAAATCTTTCTTTTGTACAGTCACAAAGTATTATTTTATATAAATATTTAGTGATATTTGAGTTAGTGTTATTTATCAGTGTCAATAATGCATGCCATCTTCATAATAGACACATTATAATGTTGCTTTACCACAAATGCATACTCTTTCCATCTTAGCCAAAACTAACACGTCATATTACAATAATATTAGTTCAAGTAGTAAGAGGGGGCTATTCCTTATCAACTAACACTAACTGAAGAGTTTATAATTGTGAGTGTTTGGTATTTTAATGAGGTGTCAGATTGTTGACTAATTCTTAGTATTTCATTGGCTTCTCCGCTAAACAGCTTGGCTCGCTGTTTTGATAAGATGATAGAGGAACTCCAAGACTGTGGGGGTTTCCATTGAGACGAAAATGAGTTTGAACTTTGAGGTTATAAATGTGCAAGAATAAGAAATATGCAAAAAGTGTTTTTTTCCCCTTTTCAGTTGGCTGTGTTTTTTAATATATAGTTAAAACATATAGAAAATTATACACTATGATTTCACATTTTTTTTTAAATATATTTTTGAAAAAATTACATACAAAATATGGTAAAAACAGTAATATTACAAAACAACTGTTTTCTAAAATATTGTAAATTGTAATTTATTCCTGTGATGCAAAAGCTGAATTTTTAGCAGCCATTATTCCAGTCTCCAGATCCTTTAGAATTCAATATGCTGATTTGCTGCTCAAGAACCATTTCTTAATATTTTCAACGTTGAAAACAATTGTGCTGCTTAATATTTTTTGGAAACCTGATACATGTACATTTAGTATTCTTTGATGAATAAAAAAAATTCAAAAGAACTGCGTTCATTTAAAATAAGTATGGCATCAGAAATGAGTGATAGAAACGCCTAATTTCGAGAAAAAAATCCATTAATTTGCAAAAAGTTCACTTTCTTGAGGTGGTTTTTGACATCCACCTCCGAAAGCAATGACCACATTTATTGTGTTTCGTCTGCTCGCTCTGAGGTGCAAATAATTTATTATATATGAAAATTATTGTATTCAATGGCTTCTCCTACTTTTTTCATTACGATATTTAGTGCCAATTTATCAGGAAGTGACGATTTTGTTCTCTTTGACTCGTTGGATGTAAACGGTGCTTATTCGCAAATTTTTTATGCGATATTCCAATTTTGCACACAAGTGAAATTCGCAACTTTGAATGGAAACCCGGCTAATGTAATTCTTTACTGTCACTTTCAATCAGCAAGGCTGTATTAAATTGATCAAAGTATTAATGTCTTTCAAAAAATTAAAAAAAACTAACTCCAAACCTTTGATGCATGCTACAAAATTTTTTATATAATTTATTTTGGGAAAAAACAAATAAACGAAATAAATACCTCAAGAAAGTTTATTGTTAGAAACACCGAGCCTCCATGCACAACAATGGAAACGTTTTTCTTCCCTCCGTTCGAGATTTTGTCTTGGTTCTTTTTACATGGTAATTTTTATAGGGCCACTTTAGAAAAATGCCCTGCCAACTTCCCTCTGCAAACAGCAAAGCCCTCTCAAGACATTTAAAGCTGGATAAACTCCTCTAAAGGCTTTAATTATCTTAATGCAGCAATTTCACAGATTATTTAAAATGCTGTCATTTACTTTAGCTTTTCACGAGGGGGTGGGGTACGGGGGTCAATAAAACAATGACCGACAGAGGCTCATATCGGAGATACGTGATGACACAACTCTTGTGTTAAACTCTATGGATCAGCTGTATCGCTCTGTGGGCATCTAAGGGACCTCTTCCCGGTGAGGAAAGTAATTGATTTCAATTCAAATGGGTTTCCTATGAGGATTTATATGCTGGATGGTTTTATGAGGGATGCAAAGGAAAAGTGAATAATGGGCTCTTTTATTGTTGCATTTAACATGTATGTTAAAGCCACGATTAATCAAATGTGGCAGCCATATAATTTATCATTTAATTTTGTCACATGCTGTGCAGGTTGTGTCAGTGTGAGGCTAGAGTGAACTATTTGTTGGGTCCATAAGAAGGACAAAAAAGCAACAGAATGAACAACAATAGTATTTGGTTTAACTTGGCTGCCCACTTTGAAATTCAGACGAAAATATACAGAATTATATTTTTCCTCTATGCTTGATGTATTGTAATCCTCATTATAGCCTGTTTTACATGACCCCTCATCTAATACATAAACATAAACAAGGCTAAGACATATTTGATATGGTCCAGTCCACACCTTGATGGTATGAATGTTCGTGGGCATTGCTGGCAGTAATCCAGAGGATTTTGGTCATTCAGTTCTATCATGCATGTACGTATGAAATTTACATACACGAATGTGCACATAATTGTACATGTATTCAGCTTATCCAGTGTAAGACATTTGCTGCTTATAATAACACCTGCATCATGTTTGCTGAATGAAATACAATACTTGTTTCTTACTAATACTGGGGGTGCTTATTCCAAAAATAGTACCTGTTTTGCTCTAGCATGTCACATCTTCACACAAAATATGATGTGCATTTCATTTTTTTTTTTTGACTCCCATTTCTAAGGTGAAGAAGTCATGTATTTTCCTTTAATCACCAGAAAAACCGCTACAAAGTCATAATACTTTTCTTTTTATGAGCCAGGTTACAACTATTTATTCAATTTTAGCTGATTTTCACATGCGTGAATAATTCAGAAGAGATTATTTTATGCCTAATCCTGATTTGAAGGTTAGAAGTGACAGAAGAAATGCAAACATGACCCAGATGTCCAAAAAATTACACATTTTAAAAAAAAAATCTTATTTATAAAAGTGTCTATTTAAAGTTATTTTATATTAAATGGAGTATTTGAACATACTGTATGCAGATTGCAAGTAAAATTATATATTTTGAATACTTCTTTTTGTCATTAATATTAAACATTTGACATTTGACTGCTTTTGGTATTTTGATAAGTGCAATAAAGCTGATACAAATATATGATTTGAAAAATCTTCATTCTTATTTTGTGAAACAATTTAAAAACTATTTTAATGGTATTTTAGACCTCAGCTGCATTCATTTTATTTTAATTTTTTTGCAAATCAGCACAATTTCTGGTAACACTTTATATAGGGTCAAATTCTTAGTTGCTTATGCCTATTTTTAACATATTGGCTGTTTATTAGAA